>NC_134788.1:21757688-21770827 GCF_046742065.1 Oratosquilla oratoria | reverse complement strand
GTCATCCTGAAGAGTCGTCTTGAAGGGTCATCCTGAACGGTCGTCCTGAAATGTCATCCTAAATGGTATTCCTGAAGGGTCGTCCTAGGGGTTGTATCGTTCACTAGGTACGGGGTACTGGTATATGTAGATTCGTATTAAGTTTATACCATTTTATTCAAAGCTTTCAGGTTTTGCAGTTATGGTATATACACTGTCAACTGTTAAACAGAACGATACAATATTGGTTACATACATAACTGTTTATCACACCACTTCTTGTTGCACAACACCCGTCATCGTCCCAACTCCTCTTCTCGGCCACGTTACCCTGGTGGTCATTGGCCGGAAGTGACAATCTCAGCACTTTCTTGTGTTGGGTTTAGTCTTTAGTCTTTACATTAATTTCGAGAAGGTCCGTTGTCTCACATGGGTGGTGCAACTGCATTGATTATGTATTGTTGTCTATTATCATACATGTTAATTATATATCCAGGGGAGGATCGTTAGTATACGTAATTTGTGTTTTGTGTTTGTTTGGTTACTCGGATGTTCATGTGCGTTCGTATGTCTGTTTGGTGGTCGAGTTGTTGTTGCAGACCCGAAGATTGCTGACTTAGTTCTTAGTCAGCTAGAAGGGCCGGACATTGAGTGGGTGAGTGAGTGAGGGAGTGAGTGAGGGAGTGTGAGCGAGTGATATTACTCATCATGTATATGGTGGCGTATACATATCGCTCTCCCCCTGGGGTTAGGTGGCTCCCGGCACCTAGGGTACATGGTTTAAAAAAGTATTTATATGGGTAATACATCGAGAAAAAAAATTCAGACACAAAATCCTGTGGGGTTAAAAATGTGCAGATGGGGGGGGGTGTTGTTGAAGTGAATCTGAGGTCCCAAGGGGGATCATGAACTGTAATTAAGGGGTAGCGATGTTGTGTCTCAGAAGTGTAACGTTGTGTCTCACCAGATTACATGTTCTATTGGATTTCACATACACTGTTTAATTCACTTTTTAAATGTTATTGTTTTTATGGTTTAACACTATCACTGTTGGGAGTGTTGTTTTTCTAGACACTGTTCTATGGTCAGTTTGGTGTGTCACATTGCACTTGTTTTATTTCATAGTATTGATATATAGTTTCTGTATGAATTTTTATAGTATTTAAGATATTGGGTGAGACACAAGAATAAACTTAATCTAGGTTTACAACAATTTGGGTATGGAGGTGGAAAGGTTTTGGAAGGTGTTACTTCATGCAACAGAATATGATTATTATTAGTATAAAGAGCATGATTAAGAGGGAAAGGGCTGTGGAGTTATATGGAAGAATCCTATGATGTAAGTCGAATGAGTCCATGTCAAAAGTAGTCGATGTTTAAGGTGGGTAATTAATGATGTATTTACTTTTGGAGGATGAAGGTTATGTCTCAGTGTATGAGGATATGTTTATCTGACTCTCGCTAAGATTATATTGGTCGGAAGGAAGTAGAGAAGTTTTATAGATATGTGGAAAAGAGTTCTTATTGGAAATGGGCCATTTTAACCTCCACTGATAGATAGTTGTCGTCCTGAATCTTCAGGGGCGAGAGCTAGAGTGCATGTTTAGTTGCGTCGACGCAGAGTCATGGGATGAGACTTGCGTATTGGTGATTGGTGTGCGTCTGTGATAGGTGGGTTGTGGATGGGAGGTGAGATTGGGTCGAGGTTCAGTTTGACCTTTCTCAACTTCTCTCCATGTATGGTGAAGGTGGATTGATCAGAAGGATCTGTTAGTAGGAAAACATTGTTAGGGAGTGAACTTGTGACTATGAAGGGGCCTAGGAATTTGGGTTTGAGTTTGTTTGTTCGACCTGAGTCTTTTACCATGACTGTGTCGTCAGGTGCTATGTCAAGTGGAATTGACCGTTTGTGTTGTTTTGTCTTTGTCTTTTCCTGGGCTTCTTTCAGGTTTGCTCTAACTTTTTTGTAAATTGTTTGCATACCTCTTTTGATGCAGTGTGCGAGGTTATCTATGTTGTATAAGGGTGGGGGGGGGTTGGTTGAATATTTGGTAGGGTAGGCGCATTGGTTGGCCGAAAATGATTTCATGTGGGGACATCTTTGTTGCGGAATTTACTGTGCTATTGATACTGGCTTGTACCTGTGGTAGCCAATCTTCCCAAGTGTCAATGATTTCATTGACCAATGGTCTTCTGTGTGTATTTCCTCTTTGTCACTGGATATGTCATTTTGGTGTTTTTCTTCTCTAGACTTTGAGAAGACGCTATGTAAACTTTTTAGTTTTGATCTGGTGGCAAAGGCCATGTTGTTAAATCATGTATTAGTTAATAGTTAGTTTTGATTTGTAATCTAAGAAAAAAAATGAGCTGTTAAAATATGAATAATAGGTATATAGTAACTAAGGGTATTATGTTATGCTTAGATATGGGAAGGGGGATATAGTAATGGGATTACAAGAATCATAAAAATATATGTGTATATATATAAAAATGTGGAATTAATATTATATAATAAGGAGTTAATTATTGTGATATTATTCTTATAATAGAATTAATTATGGTTGTTCATAAAAAAATTTTTTTTTACAGCAGTAAGGTAGGTTACATTGATAAAAATGTATAAGTTCTATGTAAATATTGAATTTTAAACATATAAGAGCTATTTGTTTAAACAAGAATTACTTAACTAGAAGAATGCATATGCATATCGTATTATGTAATAATATTAACTGTTGAATATATAAGTATATTTGTAATTGGCAGATTAAAGAGTATTACTTAATGATAATTTTTGGAGAGAAGAAAAAAAAAACTTCTAAATGACAATATGCTAATATAAGTGCGAGATTACATACTCGTTGTATGGCTAAGGTGTACGTGCGTTGAGCACGTAGGTATCTAAGGGCGTATATGTTACCTTAATACCGTGCTTGAAGCGAGTTTTGCTGATGTTGTGGTTCTCGGTGGAACGCGACACTCGGATGAGTGGTGGGGGGTGAGCGGATGAGGTTTGTCCTCAAGCGATGGCTCGTTGATAATCTCGTTAAAAAAAAAGGAAAGCAGTATCAGGGATTCAGAAATGGATAGGTAAGGTAATAGTAGTAATGATACTATTACGTATTTGAAAAGGGTGTTGGTTGGGTTACCTTATTTAGAGGCTGGTAATTATTGTTGAGTCGGCGATAACGTAGGTGTTGTGCATGGTGTGGTTTTGCTGCCACCAGGTGGTGAGAAATTTTCACCACCGCTTCTTTTGGAGGAACACAATTGGTGCAGAGGGGTGCGCAGGATGAGTCCTCGATAGTCTTTTTTTTTCTGGTAGTTAGTTTGTTTCTTTAGAGACGTGGGCGCGGTCACCGCTTGCCACCAGTAATAATGTATCGTTCACTAGGTACGGGGTACTGGTATATGTAGATTCGTATTAAGTTTATACCATTTTATTCAAAGCTTTCAGGTTTTGCAGTTATGGTATATACACTGTCAACTGTTAAACAGAACGATACAATATTGGTTACATACATAACTGTTTATCACACCACTTCTTGTTGCACAACACCCGTCATCGTCCCAACTCCTCTTCTCGGCCACGTTACCCTGGTGGTCATTGGCCGGAAGTGACAATCTCAGCACTTTCTTGTGTTGGGTTTAGTCTTTAGTCTTTACATTAATTTCGAGAAGGTCCGTTGTCTCACATGGGTGGTGCAACTGCATTGATTATGTATTGTTGTCTATTATCATACATGTTAATTATATATCCAGGGGAGGATCGTTAGTATACGTAATTTGTGTTTTGTGTTTGTTTGGTTACTCGGATGTTCATGTGCGTTCGTATGTCTGTTTGGTGGTCGAGTTGTTGTTGCAGACCCGAAGATTGCTGACTTAGTTCTTAGTCAGCTAGAAGGGCCGGACATTGAGTGGGTGAGTGAGTGAGGGAGTGAGTGAGGGAGTGTGAGCGAGTGATATTACTCATCATGTATATGGTGGCGTATACAGGGGTCGTCCTGAAGGGTCATCCTGAAAGGTCGTCCAGAAGGGTCGTCTTGAAAGGTCATCCTGAAGGGTCATCCCGAAAGTCCATCCTGAAGGTTTGTTCTGAAGGGTCATCCTAAAGGGTCCTCATGAAGGGTCGTCCTGAGGAGTCGTTCTGAAGGGTCATCCTGAAGGGTAATCCTGAAGAGTCATCCTGAAGGGTCGTCCTGAAGGGTGGTACTGAAGGGTACTACTGAAGCGTCATCCTGAAGGGTCGACCTGAAGGGTTGTCCTGAAGGGTTGTCTTGAAGAGTCATCCTAAAGGGTAGTTCTGAAGGGTCATCCTGAAGGCTCGTCCTGAATGTTCGTCCTGAAGGGTAATCCTGAAGGGTCGTCCTGAAGGGTCATCCTGAAAGGTCGTCCTGAAGGGTCATCCTGAAAGGTCGTCCTGAAGGGTCATCCGGAAGGTTTGTCCTGAAAGGTCGTCCTGAAGGGTAATCCTGAAGGGTCGTCCTGAAGGGTCATCCTGAAGGGTCATCCTGAAGGGTTGTCCTGAAGGGTCATCCTGAAAGGTTATCCTGAAGGGTCATCCTGAAAGGTCATCCTGAAGGGTCGGCCTGAAGGGACGTCCTGAAGGGTCATCCTGAAGGGTCGTCTTGAAGGGTCATCCTAAAGGGTGGTCCTGAAGGGTCATCCTGAAGGGTGCTGAGGGGTAGTCCTGAAGGGTCATTCTGAAGGGTCGTCCTGAAGGGTCGTCCTGATGGGTTATCCTGAAGTGTCGTCCTGAAGGGTCATCCAGAACGGTCATCCTGAAGGGTGGCCCTGAAGTGTCATCCTGAAGGGTGGTCCTGAAGGGTCATTCTGAAGGGTGGTCCTAAGGGTCGTTTTGAAGGGTCGTCCTGAAGGGTCATCCTGAAAGGTCATACTGAGGAGTTGTTCTGCGGTCCTGAGGGGTCCTGCGGTCCTGAGGGGTCCTGCGGTCCTGAGGGGTCCTGCGGTCCTGAGGGGTCCTGCGGTCCTGAGGGGTCCTGCGGTCCTGAGGGGTCCTGCGGTCCTGAGGGGTCCTGCGGTCCTGAGGGGTCCTACGGTCCTGAGGGGTCCTGCGGTCCTGAGGAGTCCTGCGGTCCTGAGGGGTCCTGCGGTCCTGAGGGGTCCTGCGGTCCTGAGGGGTCCTGCAGTCCTGAGGGGTCCTGCGGTCCTGAGGGGTCCTGCGGTCCTGAGGGGGCCTGCATTCCTGAGCAGTCCTGCGGTCCTTAGGGGTCCTGCGGTCCTGAGGGGTCCTGCGGTCCTGAGGGGTCATGCGGTCCTGAGGGATCCTGCGGTATGGAGGGGTCCTGAGGTCCTGAGGGGTCCTGCGGTCCTGAGGGGTCCTGCGGTCCTGAGGGTCCTGCGGTCCTGAGGGGTCCTGCGGTCCTGAGGGGTCCTGCGGTCCTGAGGGGTCCTGCGGTCCTGAGGGGTCCTGCGGTCCTGAGGGGTCCTGCGGTCCTGAGGGGTCCTGCGGTCCTGAGGGGTCCTGCGGTCCTGAGGGGTCCTGCGGTCCTGAGGGGTCCTGCGGTCCTGAGGGGTCCTGCGGTCCTGAGGGGTCCTGCGGTCCTGAGGGGTCCTGCGGTCCTGAGGGGTCCTGCGGTCCTGAGGGGTCCTGCGGTCCTGGGGGTCCTGCGGTCCTGAGGGGTCCTGCGGTCCTGAGGGGTCCTGCGGTCCTGAGGGGTCCTGAGGGTCCTGCGGTCCTGAGGGGTCCTGCGGTCCCGAGGGGTTCCTGCGGTCCTGAGGGGTCCTGCGGTCCTGAGGGGTCCTGCGGTCCTGAGGGGTCCTGCGGTCCTGAGGGGTCCTGCGGTCCTGAGGGGTCCTGCGGTCCTGAGGGGTCCTGCGGTCCTGAGGGGTCCTGCGGTCCTGAGGGGTCCTGCGGTCCTGAGGGGTCCTGCGTTCCTGAGGGGTCCTGCGGTCCTGAGGGGTCCTGCGGTCCTGAGGGGTCCTGCGGTCCTGAGGGGTCCTGCGGTCCTGAGGGGTCCTGCGGTCCTGAGGGGTCCTGCGGTCCTGAGGGGTCCTGCGGTCCTGAGGGGTCCTGCGGTCCTGAGGGGTCCTGCGGTCCTGAGGGGTCCTGCGGTCCTGAGGGGTCCTGCGGTCCTGGGGGGTCCTGCGGTCCTGGGGGGTCCTGTGGTCCTGAGGGGTCCTGCGGTCCTGAGGGGTCCTGCGGTCCTGAGGGGTCCTGCGGTCCTGAGGGGTCCTGCGGTCCTGAGGGGTCCTGCGGTCCTGAGGGGTCCTGCGGTCCTGAGGGGTCCTGCGGTCCTGAGGGGTCCTGCGGTCCTGAGGGGTCCTGCGGTCCTGAGGGGTCCTGCAGTTCTGAGGGGTCCTGCGGTCCTGAGGGGTCCTGCGGTCCTGAGGGGTCCTGCGGTCCTGGGGTGTCCTGCGGTCCTGGGGTGTCCTGCGGTCCTGAGGGGTCCTGCGGTCCTGGGGGTCCTGCGGTCCTGGGGTGTCCTGCGGTCCTGGGGGGTCCTGCGGTTCTGGGGTGTCCTGCGGTTCTAGGGGGTCCTGCGGTCCTGGGGGGTCCTGCGGTCCTGGGGTGTCCTGCGGTCCTGGGGTGTCCTGCGTCCTGAGGGGTCCTTCTGTCCTGAGGGGTCCTGAAGGGTGAGAACTAGATTCACAAATGGTCCCACATACCGATAACGAGCCCTTTAGTGAAATCCGGGCGACTCTGAAATATTGATATCTGAATGTTGGTTTATGAGAATCACGTTGGGAACCATACAACTGAAGTGCATTGTTATATCTAACGTAATTCATTTCCATGACTGATTGTCTATCTATATCTATATCTAACTATATATCTAAATCTATCTATATCTATGTCTGCCTGCCTGCCTGCCTGTCTGCCTGCTTGTCTCTGTCTGTCTTCCTGTCCGCCTGCCTGCTGTCTGTCTGTCTATCTGTCTGTCTGTCTCTGTCTGTCTGCCTGCCTGCCTGCTTGCCTGTCTGCCTGTCTGTCTTTCTGTCTTTGCCTATCTGACTGTCTGTCTGTCTGTCTAGCTATCTAGCTATATTTCTTAGGACTATGAGTAGGTATAGTGCAATTGGAAGACTGGATAGAAGAGCACACTCAAAGTGGAAATACAAAATTAAGATTACCAGACTAGTGGAAAAAATAAGCTCAGTTAAATCTGACAAGGATATCTTGATAAATTGAGAAAAAAAAAAATGAACGAGACGTTTAAAAGATGTTTTCTCTCGGTATTTACAAAAGAGAAGAGAGATACGATACCTGACCTCAAGAAGGATGATGCAGACATAGTCATCGTATTAAAACAGTAGAGGAGGATTTGTAGAAATTAATTTAAATTAGACATATTTAGATTTAGGAGAGATAGGCAGGAATTAGTTTACTAACAGTGATGAGCGACTGGAATAGACTTAGTAACCATGCAATTAGTGAGCCCTGAAACTATTAGTTGTTTTAAAAGAAGGTTAGATAACTTCATGGATGGGGATGAAAGGTGTTGATGGACTTGGAACTGCCTAGTGTAGGCCTTATGGTCTCTTGCAGTCTCCTTTACTCTTATATTCCTATGTTCTCTCTTTTCTTCTGTTGTTCTCTCTCTTGGTGGTCTTTAATAAGGCGCTATTCACACTAGCGGTTTCAATTACAGTATGAATGAATGGAAGCGTTCACACAAAAATTCACGGTTCTCCCTTGACTATGCAATAACTCCGTGGTTTCCATGCGGTTCAAACCGGTAATGTGAACAGGGCCTAACGCAAGGAGATTCTTAATGTTTTTTTGTGTCTTTTAAGTAGAGGTATGCCTTACTAACCTATCTCTTTGGGATCTATTTTGAAAAGCCCGAGGGATAAGGTCTCTGTCTGGCACTTAGCTATACTATTCAGTTCCACCAAGATATCGTTGAAGCCTGTTGTCTTACGAATCAGAGTAAAAATACACCGTTATAGTCTACGTTAGGCTTTATGGATTCTACTTGGCAGCTTAGCATGAGCTAAAACAAAGACAGACTTAAGCAGGTAGAAAAAGACAGACGTCAAATTTAGACACAGATAGACGAAGAAAAAGGTAAGGACAAAGGCGCATAGACTGATATATAGACAGACAGACAGACAGACAGACAGGCAGGCAGAGAGAAAAGAAGAGAAAAAAAGGAGACAGAAAGAGAAAGTGAAAGAGAAAGGGGAAGATAGAAAAAGGGAAGGACAGAGAAAGGGAAGGACAGAGAAAGGGAAGGACAGAGAAAGGGAAGGACAGAGAAAGGGGAAGACAGAGAAAGGGAAGGACAGAAAGAAAGGAAAATACAGAAAGGAAAAGAGAGAGAGAGAAAGGGAGAGACAGAAAAATGGAAATATAGAGAGAGAAAGGGAAAGAAAAAAAAAAGACATAAGCACACACACAGGTCTAAATCACCACCCGCACAGTCCTAACAATCTTGTGAGGCCCCAGTTAAAACAATTGTTAATATGAGTGCGAATATATACCAAATATAATGATTTATTGATATATGTTGTTGTTAATCACACCACCAGCAAATAAGTAATTGACAACCAGGTCGAACAACGAGTACAAACAAATCACTGTTTGAATTGGACAGTGTGAACAAAATGGTAAATTAAACATATAGATAGGTGTCGGGTTGCTCAAGTTGGTGCACACGTATATGTGAACATATGTACACACTTATGTGCACATGCGTAAGAAAGTACACATAAATTCTCCCTCTCTCTCTCTCTCTCTCTCTCTCTCTCTCTCTCTCTCTCTCTCTCTCTCTCTCTCTCTCTCTCTCTCTCTCTCTCTCTCTCTCTCTCTCTCTTTCACACACATACACACGCGCGCGCGTGCGCACACACACATACACACACAGTCACACACACTCTCTCTCTCTCTCTCTCACACACACACACACACACACACACACACACACACACACACACACACACACACACACACACACACACACACACACACACACACACACACACACACACACACACACACACACACACACACACACACACACACACACACACACACACACACATACACACACACACACATACACACACACACACACACACACACACACACACACACACACACACACAGAGCACGCTCGATTACACAGACCTATTGATTGCTCTGTTCCTTGTTATCAGTATTCGGGTTATTTATGGCATTTTTCAACAGATAAAAGTTTTTAATTTCCTTTTTGGAAGAAGTATA
The DNA here is from genome assembly GCF_046742065.1 of Oratosquilla oratoria. Lineage (NCBI taxonomy): Eukaryota > Metazoa > Arthropoda > Malacostraca > Stomatopoda > Squillidae > Oratosquilla > Oratosquilla oratoria. Next base: position 21,761,661 of record NC_134788.1, on the reverse strand, counting down.
TGTGGAACACACCGCTGCGTCATGTAGTGGACCATTCCACTTATTGCATTGTGGTAAAGTATTGTTTTGGTACGTTAAGGTTCCTTACCATGTCACGATGTTTCATAACTTTGAGCTTTGCTTCAAACCGTTTCATTGTTTTGTTTTTTTCATTTTTCATATTCAGCATTAAAGGAAACAGTCTGGTATTTCTGTGATTTATGTCCTGCGATTTATTGTTGATATTGTTACAAATGTTATGTTTTGTAATCATTATTTTTGTTATCGATTCATTTGATTTATTAATTTGTTTATGTCTACATTTATTTGTGTATGTAATTTTTGTTTGTTTATTTCTTCATTTATTCATCTGTAAATTTATATTAATTTTTTTAATCAGCTTCTCTAATAACTTGTTATTCATTTGTCTATTTTGATGACAATGAGCCATCCACCATTGGCTGTTGTAGGCTGATAGTCATACAGAGTATATCATACAAATAGGGATGTTTATTCACTGAGGTTGTCTTTGTACTCAAAGGTTGTGGATCAACAAGCCTGTTTATTATCAGATTAAATAATTCTCCATTATAGTATGAGGAAAATAAATAAACAGAAAAATAAATATATTTGATATTCAACTATATAATTATGTTAAAACTGTCAAGGAGGTTAATTAGTACAAGTTCAGTAAAGAGTACGTATTCCTTGATATTTTATACTAATTACCATCTCATCCTCATTGCTGTCTGTGTTTGAAGAGATATCATATTCTGAAAAAAATGTGCGATTATATTTTGAGAATAAAGGAAATATACTATTTTGAAAATATGTCTTTATATATTAAGGACAGAAGAGATATTCCTTTGAAAAAAAAAACGCGTGCACATATTTTGAGAAAAAATATATGTGTTCGTAACCTGTGAACGTTTTAATCTTCATGTAAATTTTAGCTGTGCCCCATGTGAGTACCTGAGATGTGCTTAAGATAATCACCTCAATGTTGATGTCTGATAATAATTGTTGCCTCGAGTCACAAAGGATTATAAAGGCGGAGCATGCCGACAGGAGACCTTTGGTCCATATCTTGGTCGGATGCGAAAAAAAAATCATAATAGTAATAAATGAATAAATAAAAACTATAATAATGTAAATAACATATAAAATACATAGATAAATTAATAGGTATAGCTAAATAATAAACAAACAGGTAAATAGTAAATAATAATATTGACATATAACTAATAATAAATGAAAATCAAACAAACAAATGATAAAAAAAAACAAATAATATGAAATAAATTATAATCATAACAGCATCTTGCTTAGGTGTTTATCTAAATGATTCTTAAAAGCTTCGAACTGAACTACATTGCACTACCTGTAAAATAGATGATAATCATCACAGCATCTTGCTTAGGTGTTTATCTAAATGATTCTTAAAGCTTCGAACTGAACTACATTGCACTGCCTCTGCAGGAAGTTGCATCGAATGGAAACCGAAAACCCCACAGAAGCTTCCTACAAACATTTCTAGGAAGAAACTTCGATCTCGTGTCTGTTCTATTAGTATGTGGAACTGTTTATATTTCAAGAACTTGTCGTAGTGAATGGAGGGGAGCAGTCACCGGTTCACAGCACTCCTTATGTAATTAAGGTTTTGGAAATACAAAGCTCATATGAAGAAATCTTGGGTCTAGTTCGAAGAACGACTGCCAGCCCCTCGAGGACGCACCTCCAAATGAAAGTGATGATATTGGAGATAGAAGGCAAATCGAAAGGAATATTGAAGATGGATACTGCTGGAAGTTCAACAATGTTTCTTTAGCAAAATGAAATTCCTTTCTTTTATACATACTGACTACTTAGTTTACATGGATGATACTATAGGAAACTTAGTTACACATCTTTGATCCTGGGGGACATGAACAGTTCTTGTTCTCCATTTTCCCTCTCCAAGCATTGCTTTACCAGCTACGCTACGAACTCGTTTCCATTATTCTAGAATTATCCTTATCCGTTTATTTTTATGCGGTGGGATGGATCTCCAGCTGGTAATGGTTTTTGTTAGTAACCTCATTTCATGGAAATGTAAGCCGTGTAGATCTAAGTAGTGGAAATGAAAATAGAGGAAGGAAGAGGAGAGAGCGGCAGCAAGGGGGGGGGGAAGAGAGACATGTTAAGAAAGTTTGTGCGTTTGGACGGAATGCGACAGAAGTGAGAGACGAAATAAGCGAAACTGTCAGGAAATAGATTTAATTTGGAAGTGGGTAGAAACAACTTCGCTAACTGTGTAGTTAATGAATGGAATAAACTTCTGCAGAGGCAGTGTAATGTAGCTCATTTCGAAGCTTTAAGACTCATTTAGATAAACATCTAAGCAAGATGCTGTAATGACTGCCATTTATTCTATATTGTTTATTTGTTATTGTCTGTTTATTATTTGCTTGATTTTCATTTATTATCATTTATCTGTCAATTTATTATTATTTACTATTTACCTGTTTGTTTATTACTTAACTATACTAATGCATTTCTCTATTTTATTTATAATTTTTATTATTTATTTATTTATTTATTTTTTATTATGTATATATATATATATATATATATATATATATATATATATATATATATATATATATATATATATATATATATATATATATATTAGCATCCGACCTAGTTATGGACCAAAAGGTCTCCTGTCGGCATGCTCCGCCTTTGTAATCCTTTGTAAAGTGAAAATGAGAAAGCATAGACAAACAGTAGAAGGCTTGAGACGGAAGGACGCAGGAAACACGAAAGACGAGCCAGATAGGACAAGAAGAGAAAGGGAGGATGAAGATATATTACTTATAGAAGGAGAACGAGAAGAAGAACTGAAGTCGAGATAAACGATGGCTGAAATTAGAATTAAGGAGAGCGCATGGCCGTCAACGCAAGTTAATTCGAGAAGGATAAGGAGAGGACAATAACGCAGAAACAAGTTTCATGGAAATACGAAGATTTCGAGAGAGAGGGAGACTATCTCGAAGCCGACACAGGAGAACTCCCTACTGCTTTCCTTCATGCATTAGCCTCTTCGCCCACCGGGGTGGTGTCCCTTTTTCTTCGGCTCCTGTTGTCGTCAGGAGATTTTTTTCATCTTTATTGTAGTCATCACGTGGTAGTTACGGGGTTTCAGTCTGTTTGTCTCTGTCTGTCTGTCCCTGTCTCTCTGTCTCTGTCTCTGTCTCGGTATGTCTGTCTATATGTCTGTGTCTGTCTGTCTGTCTGTCTACCTCTCTCCTCTCTCTCCTCTCTCTCTCTCTCTCCTCTCTCTCTCCTCTCTCTCTCTCTCCTCTCTCTCTCTCTCCTCTCCTCTCTCTCCTCTCCTCTCACTCTTTCTCTCTCTCTCTCTCTCTCTCTCTCTCTCTCTCTCTCTCTCTCTCTCTCTCTCTCTCTCTCTCTCTCTCTCTCTCTCTCTCTCTCTCTCTCTCTCTCTCTCTCTCTCTCTCTCTCTCTCTCTCTCTCTCTCTCTCTCTCTCTCTCTCTCTCTCTCTCTCTCTCTCTCTTTCTCTTTCTCTTTCTCTTTCTCTTTCTCTCTGTCTCTTTCTCTCTCTTTCTCTTTCTCCTGACTTCAAACTATTCAATTCATCTCCCTGGCTTGCCCTACCACACCGGGAGTTAAGACGAGGCTTGTAGGCAAAGACACACTCGCTTATATACAAACATGTACACCTATATAAGAATTTAAACATACACATATATTTGCAAGTTCTCACCTACGCTGGAACCTATAAATAGAGACGTAGGTACACACAAGCACACACATATATATACACACATACACACAAGCGCACACACATACATAAACGCACACACACACACACACACACACACACACACACACACACACACACACACACACACACGCTTACACACACACAACTCACGCCATTTAGTTCTTTACGTTTTGAATATCTTCCACACAAAACAAAGAAATAAGTAA
>NC_134788.1:21740188-21752688 GCF_046742065.1 Oratosquilla oratoria | reverse complement strand
CCGCCACACTCTCTGATGAATAGCGCCATCCGGCTTACCCAGAATGAAATGCACAAAGTACGCAGTCATGGCATCTGTTGACTAAAATTGTCTGCCATTTGCTAATGAATTTGATACAAAGGAGAGGCCTTCCTGGGCTGGCGTGAATCGTCTGGTCACAATTGCAATAGTGTATGAAAGAACCAAAGACTTGTTTCCGGTTTAATTAAAATGGGTTTATCTTTACGAATGGATAAGGTGGATACCCTTAGATGAATAAAATTGCTTTTGGCGGCACTTAGCACTAGGTACAAAGAGTTCTGGTGCTGTTTAACGTTCGGGTGTGAGGAGAGGTGAAGGAGAAAAGCGTCCGAAGAGTTCAAAGAAGAGTTTTCGAACTAAAGTTTAAGTAAAGAGTTGAGTTTTTGTCGAGAGCTGAGACAGCGACGCCGCAGTTAGAAGAACGTTCTAGAATTAAGTGCAGAAGACTGTATTGGCCGAGGTATATCCTTTTACAGGAAATAGATGTAACTCGTCTAGATTGCCCAAGGTGTCTTTGGTTTGTGATACGGTAGTTCTAAGTGAGCTTGTGGATAGGATTTATCTCTGTTCTCTCTCTTTCTCTCTCTCTTTCTCTCTATCTCACTCTCTCTCTCTCTTTTTCTCTTTCTCTCTCTCTCTCTCTCTCTCTCTCTCTCTCTCTCTCTCTCTCTCTCTCTCTCTCTCTCTCTCTCTCATTCTCTGTCTATTCTCTCTCATTTTCTTTTATTTTCTCTCTCTCCTGTCTCGTTTTCTCTATCTCTCTCCTTTCTATATATGGAAGTAATAGGATAAATTATTTGATAGGGAAAGAATAGAAAGAATAAACAGACAGGAGAGGCTGCGTGCGAATTGATGATAAAGAGCACGTAATGGAATGAAAATAGAGGAGAGGGATTTCGATGAGGAGGAAGTGGAACGGAGAGAGTAAGGAAGAAGAAGAAGAAAAGGAATTGAGGGAAGGGGTTAAAGGAACGAGGAAGAGGACACAGACGAAGGAGACTCTCAAACGGAGAAGTGAGAGTTAGGCCGGCCACACACGTGCAGTTTAAACTGACAGTTATAACTGTTCAGTTATAACTGTCAGTTGAAACTGCACGTGTGTGGGTATATCAGTATCACTGAGACACCCACTTATGTGCAGATTCAACTGACAGTTATAATTGAACAGTTGTAACTGTCAGTTTAAACTGCACGTGTGTGGATATATCTGTATCGTTGAGATACCCACACATGTGCAGTTTCAACTGACAGTTATAACTGTTCAGTTATAACTGTCAGTTTAAACTGCACGTGTGTGGGTATTTCAGTATCACTGAGATACCCACACACGTGTAGTTTCAACTGACAGTTATAACTGAACAGTTGCAACTGTCAGTTGAAACTGCACGTGCGTTGGTATATCAGTATCACGGAGATACCCACACACATGCAGTTTCAACTGACAGCTATAACTGAGCAGTTGTAACTGTCAGTCTAAACTGCACGTGTGTGGATATATCTGTATCGTTGAGATACCCACACATGTGCAGTTTCAACTGACAGTTTAACTGTCAGTTTAAACTGCACGTGTGTGGGTATTTCAGTATCACTGAGATACCCACACACGTGTAGTTTCAACTGACAGTTATAACTGAACAGTTGCAACTGCCAGTTGAAACTGCAGAAGACCCTGAAGGTTCATCCTGAAGGGTCGTCCAGATGGGTCATCCTGAAGGGTCGTCCTGAAGGGTCGTCCAGATGGGTCATCCTGAAGGGTCGTCCTGAAGGGTCATCCTGAAGGGTGGTCCTGAAAGGTCATCCTGAAGTGTCATTCTGAAGAGTCATCCTGAAGGGTCATCCAGATGGGTCATCCTAAAAGGTCGTCCTGAAGGGTCATGAAGGTTCGTCCTGAAAGGTCATCCTGAAGGGTCATCCCGAAAGGCCATCCTGAAGGGTCGTCCTGAAGGGTCATCCTAAAGGGTCCTCATGAAGGGTCGTCCTGAAGAGTCGTTCTGAAGGGTCATCCTGAAAGGGTAATCCTGAAGGGTCGTCCTGAAGGGTCGTCCTGAAGGCTCGTCCTGAAGGCTCGTCCTGAATGTTCGTCCTGAAGGGTATTCCTGAAGGGTCGTTCTGAGGGGTGATCCTGAAGAGTCATTCTGAAGGGTTCTGAAAGGTCGTCTTGAAGGGTCATCCTGAAGGGTCGTCCTGAAAGGTCATCCTGAAGGGTATTCCTGAAGAGTCGTCCTTAGGGGTCATCCTGAAGAGTCGTCCTGGAGGGTCATCCTGAAAGGTCGTCCTGAAAGGTCGTCCTAAAAGGTTGTCCTGAAGGGTCATCCTGAAGGGTCGTCCTGAAGGATCGTCCTGAAGGGTCGCCGTAAAGGGTCATCTTGAAGGGTCGTCTTCAAGGGTAGTCCTCAAGGGTCATCCTGAGGTGTCGTCATGAAGGGTTATCCTGAAGGGTAGTCCTGAAGGGTCGTCCTGAAAGGTCATCCTGAAGGGTGGTCCTGAAGGGTCATCCTGTAGGTTCGTCCTGAAGGGTCATTCTAAAGGGTCATCCTGAAGGGCCATACTGAAGGGCCATCCTGAAGGGTCATCCTGAAGGGTCGTTCTGAAGGGTCATCCTGAAGGGTCGTCCTGAAGGGTCATCCTAAAGGGTCTTCCTGAAGGTTCAATGTGAAGGGTCGTCCTGAAGGGTCATCCTGAAGGGTCGTCCTGGAGGGTCGTCCTGAAGGGTCATCCTGAAGGGTCGTCCAGAAGAGTCGTCCTGAATGGTGATCTTGAAGGGTGGTCCTGAAGGGTCATCTTGAAGGGTCGTCCTGAAGGGTAATTCTGAAGGGTGGTCCTGAAGGGTCATCCTGAAAGGTCATCCTAAAGGGTCATCCTGAAGATTCGTCCTGAAGAGTCATCCTGAAGATTCGTCCTGAAGGATAATCCTGAAGGGTCGCCCTGAAGGATAATCCTGAAGGGTCGTCCTGAAGGGTCATCCTGAAGGGACATCCTGAAGATTCGTCCTGAAGGGTCATCCTGAAGAGTCGTCCTGAAGGATAATCCTGAAGGGTCGTCCTGAAGGATAATCCTGAAGGGTCGTCCTGAAGGGTCATCCTGAACGGACGTACTGAAGGGTCATCCTGAAGGGTCATCCTGAAAGATCGTCCCGAAGGGTCATCGTGAAAGGTCATCCTGAAGGCTCCTCCTGAAGGGTCATTCTGAAGATTCGTCTTGAAGGGTCGTCCTGAAGGGTCATCCTGAAGGGCCGTCCCTTAGGGTCGTCCGGAAAGGTCCTAAAGGGTCATCCTGAAGGGGCGTCCTGAAGAATCATCCTGAAGGGTCGTCCTGAAGGGTCATCCTGATGGGTCGTCCTGAAGGGTCGTCCAGAAGAGTCCTCCTGAAAGGTCTTCCCCATTGTTCGTCCTGAAGGGTCGTCCTGAAGGGTCAAGGGTCGTCCTGAAGAGTTGTCCTGAAGGGTTATCCTGAAGGGTCGTCTTGAAGGGTCATTCTGAAGGGTAGTTCTGAAGGGTCATCCTGAAGGGTCATCCTGATGACTCGTCCTGAAGGTTCGTCCTGAAGGGTATTCCTGAAGGGTTGTCCTGAAGGGTATTCCTGAAGGGTCATCCTGAAGGGTCATCCTGAAAGGTCGTCCTGAAGGGTCATCCTTAAAGGTCGTCCTGAGGGGTCATCCTGAAAGGTCATTTGGAATGTTTGTCCTGAAAGGTCTTCCTGAAGAGTCATCCTGAAGGCTCGTCCTGAAGGGTCATCCTGAAGGGTCATCCTGAAGGATCATCCTAAAGGTTCATCTTGAAGGGTCGTCCTGAAGAGTCGTCCTGAAGGGTCATCCTGAAGGGTCGTCCTGAAGGGTCATCATGAAGGGTCATCCTGAAGTGTCGTCCTGAAGGGTCATCATGAAGGGTCATCCTGAAAAGTCATCCTGAAGGGTCATCCTGAAAGGTCATCCTGAAGGGTCGGCCTGAAGGGACGTCCTGAGGGGTCATCCTGAAGGGTCGTTCTGAAGGGTCATCCTGAAGGGTCGTCTTGAAGGGTCATCCTAAAGGGTGGTCCTGAAGGGTCATCTTGAAGGGTGCTGAAGGGTAGTCCTGAAGGGTCATTCTGAAGGGTCATCCTGAAGGGTCGTCCTGAAGGGTCATACTAAAGTGTCTTCCTGAAGGGTTATCCTGAAGTGTCGTCCTGAAGAGTCGTCCTGAAGGGTCATCCAGAAGGGTCATCCTGAAGGGTCATTCTGAAGGGTGGTCCTGAAGTGTCATCCTGAGGGGTGGTCCTGAAGTGTCATCCTGAAGGGTCATTCTGAAGGGTCATCCTCAAGGGTCGTCCTGAAGGGTCATCCTGAAGGGTCGTCCTGAAGGGTCATCCTGAAAGGTCATACTGAGGAGTTGTTCTGCGGTCCTGAGGGGTCCTGCGGTCCTGAGGGGTCCTGCGGTCCTGAGGGGTCCTGCGGTCCTGAGGGGTCCTGCGGTCCTGGGGGGTCCTGCGGTCCTGAGGGGTCCTGCGGTCCTGAGGGGTCCTGCGGTCCTGAGGGGTCCTGCGGTCCTGAGGGGTCCTGCGGTCCTGAGGGGTCCTGCGGTCCTGAGGGGTCCTGCGGTCCTGAGGGGTCCTGCGGTCCTGAGGGGTCCTGCGGTCCTGAGGGGTCCTGCGGTCCTGAGGGGTCCTGCGGTCCTGAGGGGTCCTGCGGTCCTGAGGGGTCCTGCGGTCCTGAGGGGTCCTGCGGTCCTGAGGGGTCCTGCGGTCCTGAGGGGTCCTGCGGTCCTGAGGGGTCCTGCGGTCCTGAGGGGTCCTGCGGTCCTGAGGGGTCCTGCGGTCCTGAGGGGTCCTGCGGTCCTGAGGGGTCCTGCGGTCCTGAGGGGGTCCTGCGGTCCTGAGGGGTCCTGCGGTCCTGAGGGGTCCTGCGGTCCTGAGGGGTCCTGCGGTCCTGAGGGGTCCTGCGGTCCTGAGGGGTCCTGCGGTCCTGAGGGGTCCTGCGGTCCTGAGGGGTCCTGCGGTCCTGAGGGGTCCTGCGGTCCTGAGGGGTCCTGCGGTCCTGAGGGGTCCTGCGGTCCTGAGGGGTCCTGCGGTCCTGAGGGGTCCTGCGGTCCTGAGGGGTCCTGCGGTCCTGAGGGGTCCTGCGGTCCTGAGGGGTCCTGCGGTCCTGAGGGGTCCTGCGGTCCTGAGGGGTCCTGCGGTCCTGAGGGGTCCTGCGGTCCTGAGGGGTCCTGCGGTCCTGAGGGGTCCTGCGGTCCTGAGGGGTCCTGCGGTCCTGAGGGGTCCTGCGGTCCTGGGGGTCCTGCGGTCCTGGGGTCCTGCGGTCCTGGGGGGTCCTGCGGTCCTGGGGGTCCTGCGGTCCTGGGGTGTCCTGCGGTCCTGGGGGGTCCTGCGGTCCTGGGGTGTCCTGCGGTCCTGGGGTGTCCTGCGGTCCTGAGGGGTCCTGCGGTCCTGGGGTGTCCTGCGGTCCTGAGGGGTCCTGCGGTCCTGGGGTGTCCTGCGGTCCTGCGGTCCTGGGGTGTCCTGCGTCCTGAGGGGTCCTTCTGTCCTGAGGGGTCCTGAAGGGTGAGAACTAGATTCACAAATGGTCCCACATACCGATAACGAGCCCTTTAGTGAAATCCGGGCGACTCTGAAATATTGATATCTGAATGTTGGTTTATGAGAATCACGTTGGGAACCATACAACTGAAGTGCATTGTTATATCTAACGTAATTCATTTCCATGACTGATTGTCTATCTATATCTATATCTAACTATATATCTAAATCTATCTATATCTATGTCTGCCTGCCTGCCTGCCTGTCTGCCTGCTTGTCTCTGTCTGTCTTCCTGTCCGCCTGCCTGCTGTCTGTCTGTCTATCTGTCTGTCTGTCTCTGTCTGTCTGCCTGCCTGCTTGCCTGTCTGCCTGTCTGTCTTTCTGTCTTTGCCTATCTGACTGTCTGTCTGTCTGTCTAGCTATCTAGCTATATTTCTTAGGACTATGAGTAGGTATAGTGCAATTGGAAGACTGGATAGAAGAGCACACTCAAAGTGGAAATACAAAATTAAGATTACCAGACTAGTGGAAAAAATAAGCTCAGTTAAATCTGACAAGGATATCTTGATAAATTGAGAAAAAAAAATGAACGAGACGTTTAAAAGATGTTTTCTCTCGGTATTTACAAAAGAGAAGAGAGATACGATACCTGACCTCAAGAAGGATGATGCAGACATAGTCATCGTATTAAAACAGTAGAGGAGGATTTGTAGAAATTAATTTAAATTAGACATATTTAGATTTAGGAGAGATAGGCAGGAATTAGTTTACTAACAGTGATGAGCGACTGGAATAGACTTAGTAACCATGTAGTGAGACCTGAAACTACTAGTTGTTTTAAAAGAAGGTTAGATAACTTCATGGATGGGGATGAAAGGTGTTGATGGACTTGGAACTGCCTAGTGTAGGCCTTATGGTCTCTTGCAGTCTCCTTTACTCTTATATTCCTATGTTCTCTCTTTTCTTCTGATGTTCTCTCTCTCTCTTGGTGGTCTTTAATAAGGCGCTATTCACACTAGCGGTTTCAATTACAGTATGAATTAATGGAAGCGTTCACACAAAAATTCACGGTTCTCCCTTGACTATGCAATAACTCCGTGGTTTCCATGCGGTTCAAACCGGTAATGTGAACAGGGCCTAACGCAAGGAGATTCTTAATGCTTTTTGTGTCTTTTAAGTAGAGGTATGCCTTACTAACCTATCTCTTTGGGATCTATTTTGAAAAGCCCGAGGGATAAGGTCTCTGTCTGGCACTTAGCTATACTATTCAGTTCCACCAAGATATCGTTGAAGCCTGTTGTCTTACGAATCAGAGTAAAAATACACCGTTATAGTCTACGTTAGGCTTTATGGATTCTACTTGGCAGCTTAGCATGAGCTAAAACAAAGACAGACTTAAGCAGGTAGAAAAAGACAGACGTCAAATTTAGACACAGATAGACGAAGAAAAAGGTAAGGACAAAGGCGCATAGACTGATATATAGACAGACAGACAGACAGACAGGCAGGCAGAGAGAAAAGAAGAGAAAAAAAAGGAGACAGAGAAAGTAAAAGAGAAAGGGGAAGACAGAGAAAGGGAAGGACAGAGAAAGGGAAGGACAGAGAAAGGGAAGGACAGAGAAAGGGAAGGACAGAGAAAGGGAAGGACAGAGAAAGGGGAAGACAGAGAAAGGGAAGGACAGAAAGAAAGGAAAATACAGAAAGGAAAAGAGAGAGAGAGAAAGGGAGAGACAGAAAAATGGAAATATAGAGAGAGAAAGGAAAAAAAAAAAAAAAAAGACATAAGCACACACACAGGTCTAAATCACCACCCGCACAGTCCTAACAATCTTGTGAGGCCCCAGTTAAAACAATTGTTAATATGAGTGCGAATATATACCAAATATAATGATTTATTGATATATGTTGTTGTTAATCACACCACCAGCAAATAAGTAATTGACAACCAGGTCGAACAACGAGTACAAACAAATCACTGTTTGAATTGGACAGTGTGAACAAAATGGTAAATTAAACATATAGATAGGTGTCGGGTTGCTCAAGTTGGTGCACACGTATATGTGAACATATGTACACACTTATGTGCACATGCGTAAGAAAGTACACATAAATTCTCCCTCTGTCTCTCTCTCTCTCTCTCTCTCTCTCTCTCTCTCTCTCTCTCTCTTTCACACACATACACACGCGCGCGCGTGCGCACACACACATACACACACAGTCACACACACTCTCTCTCTCTCTCTCTCTCTCTCTCTCTCTCACACACACACACACACACACACACACACACACACACACACACACACACACACACACACACACACACACACACACACACACACACACACACACACACACACACACACACACACACACACACACACACACACACACACACACACACACACACACACACACACACACACACACACACACACACACACACACACACACACACACACACACACAGAGCACGCTCGATTACACAGACCTATTGATTGCTCTGTTCCTTGTTATCAGTATTCGGGTTATTTATGGCATTTTTCAACAGATAAAAGTTTTTAATTTCCTTTTTGGAAGAAGTATATGTGGAACACACCGCTGCGTCATTTAGTGGACCATTCCACTTATTGCATTGTGGTAAAGTATTGTTTTGGTACGTTAAGGTTCCTTACCATGTCACGATGTTTCATAACTTTGAGCTTTGCTTCAAACCGTTTCATTGGTTTTTTTTTTTTTTTTTTCATATTCAGCATTAAAGGAAACAGTCTGGTATTTCTGTGATTTATGTCCTGCGATTTATTGTTGATATTGTTACAAATGTTATGTTTTGTAATCATTATTTTTGTTATCGATTCATTTGATTTATTAATTTGTTTATGTCTACATTTATTTGTGTATATAATTTTTGTTTGTTTATTTCTTCATTTATTCATCTGTAAATTTATATTAATTTTTTTAATCAGCTTCTCTAATAACTTGTTATTCATTTGTCTATTTTGATGACAATGAGCCATCCACCATTGGCTGTTGTAGGCTGATAGTCATACAGAGTATATCATACAAATAGGGATGTTTATTCACTGAGGTTGTCTTTGTACTCAAAGGTTGTGGATCAACAAGCCTGTTTATTATCAGATTAAATAATTCTCCATTATAGTATGAGGAAAATAAATAAACAGAAAAATAAATATATTTGATATTCAACTATATAATTATGTTAAAACTGTCAAGGAGGTTAATTAGTACAAGTTGTGTGAAGAGTACGTATTCCTTGATATTTTATACTAATTACCATCTCATCCTCATTGCTGTCTGTGTTTGAAGAGATATCATATTCTGAAAAAAATGTGCGATTATATTTTGAGAATAAAGGAAATATACTATTTTGAAAATATGTCTTTATATATTAAGGACAGAAGAGATATTGCTTTGAAAAACAAAACGTGTGCACATATTTTGAGAAAAAATATGTGTTCGTAACCTGTGAACGTTTTAATCTTCATGTAAATTTTAGTTGTTCCCCATGTGAGTGCCTAAGATGTGCTCAAGATAATCACCTCAATGTGCCTCGAGTCACAAAGGATTATAAAGGCAGATGCGAAAAAAAAAAAAATAATAGATGAATAAATAAAAACTATAATAATGTAAATAACATATAAAATGCATAGATAAATGCATAGGTATAGTTGAATAATAAACAAACAGGTAAATAGTAAATAATGATATATTGACATATACCTAATAATAAATTAAAATCAAACAGACAAATGATAAAAAAATAAAAACAAATAATCATCCTGTAAAATAGATGATAATCATCACAGCATCTTGCTTAGGTGTTTATCTAAATGATTCTTAAAGCTTCGAACTGAACTACATTGCACTGCCTCTGCAGGAAGTTGCATCGAATGGAAACCGAAAACCCCACAGAAGCTTCCTACAGACATTTTTAGGAAGAAACTTCGATCTCGTGTCTGTTCTATTAGTATGTGGAACTGTTTATATTTCAAGAACTTGTCGTAGTGAATGGAGGGGAGCAGTCACCGGTTCACAGCACTCCTTATGTAATTAAGGTTTTGGAAATACAAAGCTCATATGAAGAAATCTTGGGTCTAGTTCGAAGAACGACTGCCAGCCCCTCGAGGACGCACCTCCAAATGAAAGTGATGATATTGGAGATAGAAGGCAAATCGAAAGGAATATTGAAGATGGATACTGCTGGAAGTTCAACAATGTTTCTTTAGCAAAATGAAATTCCTTTCTTTTATACATACTGACTACTTAGTTTACATGGATGATACTATAGGAAACTTAGTTACACATCTTTGATCCAGGGGGACATGAACAGTTCTTGTTCTCCATTTTCCCTCTCCAAGCATTGCTTTACCAGCTACGCTACGAACTCGTTTCCATTATTCTAGAATTATCCTTATCCGTTTATTTTTATGCGGTGGGATGGATCTCCAGCTGGTAATGGTTTTTGTTAGTAACCTCAGTTCATGGAAATGTAAGCCGTGTAGATCTAAGTAGTGGAAATGAAAACAGAGGAAGGAAGAGGAGAGAGCGGCAGCAAGGGGGGGGGGGAAGAGTTTGTGCGTTTGGACGGAATGCGACAGAAGTGAGAGACGAAATAAGCGAAACTGTCATGAAATCGATTTAATTTGGACGTGGGTAGAACCACCTTTGTGTAGTTAATGAAAGGAACAAACTTCTGCAGAGGCAGTGTAATGTAGCTCATTTCGAAGCTTTAAGACTCGTTTAGATAAACATCTGAGCAAGATGCTGTAATGACTGCCATTTATTCTATATTGTTTATTTGTTATTTGTCTGTTTATTATTTGCTCCATTTTCATTTGTTATCATTTATCTGTCAATTTATTATTATTTAGTATTTACCTGTTTGTTTATTACTTAACTATACTAATGCATTTCTCTATTTTATTTATAATCTTTATATTATTCATTTTTCATTTTTTCATCTATAATCATATATATATATATATAATTTAGCATCCGACCTAGTTATGGACCAAAAGGTCTCCTGTCGGTATACTTCGCCTTTGTAATCCTTTGTAAAGTGAAAATGAGAAAGCATAGACAAACAGTAGAAGACTTGAGACGGAAGGACGCAGGAAACACGAAAGACGAGCCAGATAGGACAAGAAGAGAAAGGGAGGATGAAGATATATTACTTATAGAAGGAGAACGAGAAGAAGAACTGAAGTCGAGATAAACGATGGCTGAAATTAGAATTAAGGAGAGCGCATGGCCGTCAACGCAAGTTAATTCGAGAAGGATAAGGAGAGGACAATAACGCAGAAACAAGTTTCATGGAAATACGAAGATTTCGAGAAAGAGTGAGACTGTCTCGAAGCCGACACAGGAGAACTCCCTACTGCTTTCCTTCATGCATTAGCCTCTTCGCCCACCGGGGTGGTGTCCCTTTTTCTTCGGCTCCTGTTGTCGTCATGAGATATTTTCCATCCTTATGGTAGTCATCACGTGGTAGTTACGGGGTTTCAGTCTGTTTGCCTCTGTCTGTCTATCCCTGTCTCTCTGTCTCTGTCTCTGTCTCGGTATGTCTGTCTATATGTCTGTCTGTCTGTCTGTCTGTCCCTGTCTCTCTGTCTCTGTCTCTGTTTCGGTATGTCTGTCTATATGTCTGTGTCTGTCTGTCTGTCTGTCTACCTCTCTCCTCTCTCTCCTCTCTCTCCTCTCTCTCCTCTCTCTCTCTCTCTCTCCTCTCTCTCTCCTCTCTCTCTCTCTCCTCTCTCTCTCTCTCTCTCTCTCTCTCTCCTCTCCTCTCTCTCCTCTCCTCTCTCTCCTCTCTATCTCCCACACTCTCTCTCCCACACTTCACTCTTCTCTCTCTCTCTCTCTCTCTCTCTCTCTCTCTCTCTCTCTCTCTCTCTCTCTCTCTCTCTCTCTCTCTCTCTCTCTCTCTCTCTCTCTCTCTCTCTCTCTCTCTCTCTCTCTCTCTCTCTCTCTCTCTCTCTCTCTCTCTCTCTCTCTCTCTCTCTCTCTCTCTCTCTCTTTCTCTTTCTCTCTTTCTCTCTCTTTCTCTTTCTCCTGACTTCAAACTATTCAATTCATCTCCCTGGCTTGCCCTACCACACCGGGAGTTAAGACGAGGCTTGTAGGCAAAGACACACTCGCTTATATACAAACATGTACACCTATATAAGAATTTAAACATACACATATATTTGCAAGTTCTCACCTACGCTGGAACCTATAAATAGAGACGTAGGTACACACAAGCACACACATATATATACACACATACACACAAGCGCACACACATACATAAACGCACACACACACACACACACACACACACACACACACACACACACACACACACACACACACACACACACACACACACGCTTACACACACACAACTCACGCCATTTAGTTCTTTACGTTTTGAATGTCTTCCACACAAAACAAAGAAATAAGTAAACAAACAAATAGTTTAACGTAGTATAAGAAACAATTGGAGCATAGGATTTATCTCTGAAGATTAAGAGAATTGGAGGAAATGTGGCCGAGATATTGAGGCACGGAGAAAAGGGCATGAGGTGTTCGCTGAGTGGAAGGAGAGTTTCGAGGCATAACAGGGGAGAAAATGAGTAAGAGCGGAACATGTGTCCTTGAGAAAGAGATAAAGAGAAAATCGTGGAGTAAGTATTGCAAAAGATGTATGAGAGACTAAGAGGTGATACACACAGACATGGAGATAATGTCGACCAAAATATTTGAGAGACAAAGATATACTTACGACGAAGGAATATAAGAGTGGAACATGTATCCTGGAAAAGGAGAAAGAGAAAATCGTGGAGTAAGTATTGCAAAATATGTAAGAGAGACTAAGGGCTGATACACAGAGACATAGAGATAATGTCGACCAAAATCTTGAAGAGACGAAGATATACTTACGAGAAAGGAATGTAAGAGCGAAATAAAATGTTTTGGAGAAAGAG
>NC_134788.1:21722688-21735188 GCF_046742065.1 Oratosquilla oratoria | reverse complement strand
AAAAGGGTGGTGAATTTTCTTTCTCCTTTCACTGTAATTTCACCGTCTTGTTACACTCAGGATCTCTTTCTCTCGTCTCTCTACATCGTCTCTCTAGATCGTCTCTCTAGATCGTCTCTCTAGATCGTCTCTCTAGATCGTCTCTCTAGATCGTCTCTCTAGATCGTCTGACGAGATCCCGTATCCTACGCTAAGCTACCTTCGTCTGACGTCACTAATTTTTCTAATCCAATCTCCGGTGACTTTTCAAATAAATGTCACTCCTTATGGGCGTGACTTTGAATTCATGCACCAATAGTTTTTTTCTCCTTCTCCACCTTGCACCAATCCGGAAAGCCATTGCAATGCCACTAGCAAAATCGTTTACCTCAGCATTAGTCAAACGAAGCTAACCTGCGCTTACAGAGTTTTGATTACATCATCGATTATAAAACAGTCACCACCGTCGGTGTGTTTACATAGACATAGCGTCACCTCAATGTTATCAAAACAGCAGGCGAGCAGGCAGGCTCATTTCCATTCGTACAACTACCGGCCTCTTACAGGGCTCGGCAGCTACCCTTGGTCGTCCCGACCAATTTCTTATTTCCCTCTTACAGGGCTTGCTAATATATTTCTAGAATAAGCTAATCTACCCTTGCGTAATTGTTAAGCTACCCTCCAAAATACATCATTCATGCAATAAATTGGGAATAATACATAAACATAATACCTATAAATGTGAATAACATGCATGTCAATATATATATAAGGTATTGAATTAAGCGGTTACATGGTTGATTTGCTTTGACAGAGCCAATCTCCGGAATACAACAAAGGCAATCAGTGCTGCCACTAACACTGAAAGTAAGGGTATGATAAGGATTGGCAGTATATATAAATCATTTGAGGGAGATCTTGACAATGGTCTTCTCTTAATTTTCAAGGGAAGAGAGTTTTCAGGCAATGTGAAGTTGAAGGTTGAAATGTAGGTGTCATCGGTTAAATGCATTGTATTAAGGGTATTAGAAATGGTGGAAATAGTGTCTGCATGCAATTCGCAGTTATCTTGAATAGAGACAAGACCTTCAACCAAATCCAATTTAGGACTCAACCCGGGACAATTTATTGATACCTTTGTCTTGTTAGGGGAAAACAGGTAATGAGGGATCTGGTCTACCAAAATTCGTTGGTAATGACAATTGTTCATAACAGACATATTCCTAACCAGAGAATTCTTGCGAAGCTTCTCGAAACACAAAAGAGATCATGCTTTCTCTTAGATTATCTACAGAAAGGATGTAATTAATTAGAAAATTCACTATGAGCACTATCTTTCAAATTTGAATGGTTTATCATCTTTTCAAAGATAATAGTAATTAATTTGCAAAACACACTAATCTAGAGTTTGAGTGTCTCTTCTTGTTCAATATTATTTCCAACACACTTCATTTTCAAAGACAGTCTTATTACTTTAAAATGGTCACAATACTCATGTGTGTACTCAGATGAGAGGTCCTTAAGTCCTTAAGGTTCCCAGTCTGACCACAGCAGATCCTAGGTTTTAGGTTTCCATGTATCTGCTTGACACCAAGTTCCAGTTGTTTAGGTCTCTCATCCCAAATACAATACAAATGGTCAATACTATCTGTAAAATACATCAAGATTAATGTTCAATTCTTGAAAAATATCATTATAATATTCTCCATATTCTCCAGGGTTATTAATATTTATGCACAAAGTATTACTATAATCATCTTCATAGATCTGCAAGCTAATTTTCCTTATGTCATCTAAATGTCCTATCAATTCTTCTCTTGATTCTAAATGTTTAAATTTAAACTTGTTTCCACCTGCAGAATTAATTACCCTATATGGACCAGTGTACCTTGGTGAAAGTTTATTATTGGGTGAGGTTAGTTTGACCATTACTAATTCTCCAATTTTCAGTTCTAGTTTATGAGCTATTTTGTGTTGTTGTTCCTTCATCTCTTGTGAATACACCTGCATATGTTTCCTAACTCTTTGGTGAATACTTTGAAGAGTATTTATCCTATTGGATATATAATCATCCATATTATATATGGGTTTTTGCTCTGCAGTCAACATTTCATATGGCAGAGTTTTGTCCTCCCCAAAAATTATAAAATGAGGTGTATCCCCAGTTGCTACATTAATTTGATTGTTCAGGGTACACTTAACACAAGGAATCCAAGTATCCCAAGTTACACTATGAGGACTTATTAGGGTTCTAAGACATATAATTATCTTTTTGTTTAACCTTTCTACTACTCCATTACTTTGGGGATGGTTAACGAGTATATTGACTTTCTTGATGTGGAATACATTACATAGATTTTCCAAGATTTTGTTATTAAATTCAGTCCCATTATCTGAAACTAGGATGTTAGGTGTAGTAAAATTACAGATTATCTGATCATAGATTACGGAAGCAATAGTTTCAGCTTTCTTATTGATTATGGGTTGTAATATACAAAATCTTGAAAAATAATCAATAGCAACAAATAGGTATTTAAAGCCGTTCTCGGACATTGGTAATTCCAATGTATCCATGTGAACTCTTTCCTAAGGTTTCTGTGGAATGGGATAGGTGAGTATAGGAGCAGGTTTTGGTGTATTTCCCTTCACCTTTACACATTTTACACACTTTTCTATATAATCATATATAGTTTTCTTCATTCCTGGCCAAAAGTATTTAAGTTGTGCTTGTCTATAAGTTTTATCCTTTCCAGGATGTGAACTACAATCACTATCATGAAGTAACTTCAATATCTCATTTACCAGAGTTTGTGGTATAACCAACTGATTTACTTGACCTCTAGAAATATCTTTCCCATTTACAAATGTTTTCCTATACAAAATTCCATTAATCAAATGAAATTCCTCTATCTTATACCCCTTTGGTAGCTTTGGAGGATCTCCTCTTGGGTTCATCAAATGCTTGATTATTGAATCACATGTCTCATCATCTCTCTGTTCTCTTATTAGCATTTCTTCATCTAAAGTTACTAATTCTTCTATACTACAAACAAAATTAATCAACCCAGTCCCAGTCATTGGTTGACTAATGTTTCTAGAAAGTGGATCTGCTACATTCCTTCTACCCGGAATATATTCAAATTGAACCTCATAGCACTGAAGTATCGCAAACCATCTAGCAAGTCTGCCTCTAAGATTCTTATGCTTAAATAAGTTCTGAATAGCTGTGTGATCAGTCCAAACTCTGATGGGATACCCTAGTATCATATCCCTGAAACTTTCTAAAGAATAAATTACTGCTAAAGTTTCTCTTTCAGTTATAGAATAGTTTCTCTCCGCACTATTACAAAGTCTGGATGTGTAAGCTATGGGTTTTAAAGTTCCATTTCTCTCTTGCATTAGTATGCCTCCTAATCCTATGTCAGACGCATCAGTACAAAGAATGAATTCTTTTTCATAGTCGGGAAAAATTAAAATAGGTGAACTCGTGAGTTTATCTTTCAACTTGTCAAAAGCTTGCTGTTGCGCAGGTCCCCATATGAACTTTGAGTCCTTTCTTAACAATGAACTTAGTGGATTAGCAATGTCAGCATAACTTAGAATGAATTTTCTATAATATCCTGTTAATCCCAAAAAGCTCCTAACCTTGTCTACATTGGTCGGAACTGGAAAATTCTTGACAGCGTCCACTTTTGAATTTACTGTACTCAGCCCGTGTCTGTCTATCTTATGTCCTAAGTAAATGACACTGTCTTGCAAGAACTTACATTTTTCAAGTTTTACTTTTAACCCAGCTTCTCCTAGTCTTGAGAATATCAAATCTAATTTCTTAAAGTGCTCCACTGCAGTCTGAGAAACTATTAAAATGTCATCTAGAAATACACTGGCAGTGTTTCCTAACAATCCATCCAGAATAGTATTCATTAATCTCATGTAAGTTGATGGACTATTACATAACCCAAATGGCATTTTCTTGAACTCATAATGTCCTGTTGTAGTAGAAAATGCTGTGAACTCTCTTGAATCTTCATGCAATTCTATTTGCCAAAAAGCTGATTTGATATCTATAGTACTAAAATATCTATTCTCAGTTCCCAAACTTCTCAAAATGTCACCGATAATGGGTAATGGTAACCTGTCACGAATGGTGTGCTTATTCAATTCCCTGTAATCAATAACTGGTCACATAGTCCCATCAGACTTTGGTACTAAGATCAACGGAAAATTCCACTCGCTTTTACTATGTTCAATAATATCCTGTGATAACATTTCAGTGATGAGTTTATCTACTACAGCTAATTTAGAGTGAGGAACTCTGTAGGCTGGTATGTAGATAGGTTGTGTTCCTGGTTTTAACTTAATGTGATGTTTTAAAACAGTTGTTTTGCCTAAGGCGTCCCCCGGCAGAGCAATTGCTTTTTTATGTTTCATAAGCAAAGCAAATAAAGCTTCATCCAACTCAGGGCAATTAGTTGATTGTAATAATTCTTTATATCTATTTCTTAAGTCTATTCCTTCTTGAACTGAACAAATTGATGAAGTTGGTAATTCTATCTCCTCACTATTCTCATTTAAAATCTTAATAGGTTTAGTACACACCTGAATACATCCTATTTGTGTACCTTTCTTTAAAACTATCTCTTTATTCATAGTATTAATTACTAATACTTCTACTCTGTTCTTATTTGTCTTATAAATCCCTGAGTCCCACTTCAATCCTTTAAGTTTAACTGATTCTGGGACTGTAATTACTTCAGAGTCTACATTGATTCCTTTCAAACACACTTCAACCTTATTAATTGACATGGGATGTAACAATGTCGACCTTGTCAATCCGCAATCTGCAATTCTCAAGGCATCTGTGGTTGATAATTTAGTAATCTCTGGGATTTCCTGAACTTCTGAGTTGGGTTCACAAATTGTTTTACTTTCTGTAGGGTTGGACCGCTCGGTCACGCTATCTAAGATAGAAATGTTATCTAAGGATTCATTGATTCCTGTCACTGGTCTTAAGTCTGGTTGATTTAAGAATGGGATTAACTGTGACTTCACTAAAATTCCTAAGTCAGCAGGACAAATTACCATGTTTTCTTTTCTCATAGTTGCAAATCCTATCAATAAATCTCCTGGAAAAACAGACTCTTCTACAACTATCACTGGGATGTACAATTGTTCATTTGTATACAAGGCAACTTCTAGCTCAATCTTACCTAATGTTTTTAACTGATTTCCAGTTACACCTTGCAATGTGTAACGGATTGGTTCCAACATTTTCACTCCTGGGTTCAACTGGTTTAAAACTTTACTAGTAATTACATTAACTACAGACCCTGTATCAATAAAAATTTGAATAGGCTTATTGAACACTTTACCTGCGATGAGAGGTCCTACAGAAGTTTTACCAACAGTAATTATCAGTTTGTCAGTTTCTTTCATCTCCCTTGCATTCCCATATTTAACACAATACCGCCTATCGGTATATATATGGGGAGGTCTGAAATGGTTTATTCTGTGTCTGGGGGTTTTCCTCTTAGCCCTGGGGGTACCCGAAAATTCCGGCACTCATGAGTTCTATGTCCGATTTTATTATGGTAAATACAGAATGGAGGGTTCCTACATTGATACTCATTGTGACCTTCGTATTTGCAATTTCTGCAAATAATCCCATAAAAACATTCTTGTGCCTTGTGTCCCCATGCATTACAATTAAAGCATAGGATTCTGGTATCCCTATCCCTAGACGGACTTCTAGCATGCCACCTATGTCCTACTTCTGTTTTCTTAAACTCTCTAGAGTTCCTATATTGGCTTTGTTGATTTATAGGCATTACATATGGGTTTATTGTTCTGGTCTCACTGTATCCTTGAAGAAGATAATCTACTTCTCCTAAACTTATATTTGATTTTAGATCCTTGTACAGCCTTTCTGCTGTTAAGTCATCAGAATTCTTTGCCAATAAGCTAAATGTAATCAATTTGATTACCTGTGAGATTTTCATCTTCTCGCTAGATCTTTCTATCCAGTCTGAATCTTTCAAGATAGAATTCATGTCTTTTGACCATCTATCTAATCTAGCTAAGTACTCTGTGTCAGTTTCACTTGTCCTAACTTCCTTAATAATTTTTACCAATGATCTAATAGGATCCTGATCACATTTGGACATGAAATGTTTGAGAAAGGCCTTCTTGTAATTATCATATTGATTAATTTCTTCCATTTGCTGGAAGTTAATGACAAACCTCGCCCTTCCATGCTCTGGATCTATATTCTCCTTAAGAATCTCAATCTTACGGATATCATTGGTAATGTTTTTACTTACTATAGGAGTGTCTATGAGGTTGAGGAATTTGTTAACCTCATAGCTATTAGATTCTCCGGTAAATTTTGGAATATTTGTATTTGATGTGTGAATTTCGTGTCTCAACACGTTAGAATTCTGAGGGGTACTCATACTTATTACTAATACCTTGCTTTAGCCTGGCTGCTTGCGATGTCGCTTCGTGATGTCAATGTCTGTTTTGACGTCCTTCTACGGTCTTGTCATTCGTCAACGACGTTGTTCCTCCTCCATCACACACTCTGCCTTGAAGACCGCCTTGTAGATGATGATCACCTTGAAGAATCTTGAAGAATGCTTGTTCCCATCGTAGCAGTTACTTGAAGTTGTAGATTTCTCTCGTAGTCGTCCTTGGAGCCAATACACTCTTGATTTTGGATGTCTCGTTCCCGTAGACTTCTTGTACCAGTTCTTCGTTCACCAGTTTATCTAGCGCCACTTCTCTTCGGAGGTGTTTAACACTCAGTTCGTCGCACCGCTGTTCACCACTTTCACCACCCCTTGTCACCACTGTCACCACCGCTGTCGGTCGTCGACCATTACACGTATATTTGACTTGTAATACCACTCGTCTCGAGGCCCCTTGCCTTCGTTACGTGAGTTTCACTAAATATTCAAGTTCCTCTTAAGCAGTAGGCCCAATGCCTTGTATTTCCTGTAGTCTCACTATTTTCTAGGCCCCGTGCCTAGTTCTCTCGTCCTTTGGGTTAATAAAAGGGTGGTGAATTTTCTTTCTTCTTTCACTGTAATTTCACCGTCTTGTTACACTCAGGATCTCTTTCTCTCGTCTCTCTACATTGTCTCTAGATCGTCTCTCTAGATCGTCTCCCCAGATCGTCTCCCCAGATCGTCTGACGAGATCCCGTATCCTACGCTAAGCTACCTTCGTCTGACGTCACTAATTTTTCTAATCCAATCTCCTATGTCTTTTCAAATAAATGTCACTCCTTATGGGCGTGACTTTGAATTCATGCACCAATAGTTTTTTCTCCTTCTCCACCTTGCACCAATTCGGAAAGCCATTGCAATGCCACTAGCAAAATCGTTTACCTCAGCATTAGTCAAACGAAGCTGACCTGCGCTTACAGAGTTTTGATTACATCATCGATTATAAAACAGTCACCACCGTCGGTGTGTTTACATAGACATAGCGTCACCTCAATGTTATCAAAACAGCAGGCGAGCAGGCAGGCTCATTTCCATTCGTACAACTACCGGCCTCTTACACCTTCTCTCTTCTTCTCTTATATTCCATGTTTCTGCCCCATACAGTGCTGTTGGCACAATCACTCCTTCATACAGTCTCCTCTTCGCATCCATTTCCAAATGTCCATTCCTCATTACACTTTTTAATCCACCAAGGCATTTACTCGCTTCTTTCAATCTACATTCTACCTCCACCTTCACTCCACCTTTTCCTGCCACATTTGCACCCAAGTATCTAAAATTATTCACTTCCTCCAGTCGCTCTCCCTTAATGCTCACTTCCAGTCTACTGCCACTTTCACCCCTTGTACATCTCATCACCTTACTTTTACCCACATTTATCTTTAGCTTTCTTCTATCACATACTCTACCAAACTCTGCCACCAGCTTCCTCAATCTCTCCTCCGATCCTGCCACAAGCGCAGTGTCGTCCGCAAACAACAGCTGGCTCACCTCCCACTTTTCTCCATTTTCTTTAACCATCTCCAATCCCTGACCCACTACCCTTGCATTCACTTCTCGCACCACCCCATCCATGTATAAGTTAAACAGCCAGGGCGACATAACGCATCCCTGACGCAGTCCCACCTTTACCTCGAACCACTCACTCTCTCCATTTCCAATCCTGACACAAGCACTACTACTCTCATAAATACTCTTGACAGCTCCCAAAAGCTTTCCTCCTATCCCGTATATCTGCATAACCTCCTACAGTGCCTTTCTGTCTACCCTATCATAAGCCTTTTCCAGATCCATAAAAGCCCAAAAAACATCCTTCCCCTTTTCTATAGCTTTCTCACATATCTGTCTTACCACAAAGATCTGATCTACACAACCTCTACCCGTCCTAAATCCACACTATTCCTCACCAATTACTCTTTCTGTTCCTCTCCTAATCCTCTCAATCAAGATCCTCCCATAAGCCTTCCCAACTACACTTAACAAGCTAATCCCTCTGAAACTACTACATTCACACTTCCCTTTTCCTTTGTAAAGAGGAACTATACAGGCACTCCTCCAGTCCTCCGGTACTCTACCCTCTCTCCAGCAAACATTAAATAACCTCACCAACCAGTCCACCATCACGGTGCCTCCCTTTTTCAGACATTCTGCATGACATCCATCCAACCCAGGTGCCTTACCTGCTTCCATCATCTTAACAACTGCCTTCACCTCATCCTTCCTTATTTCTCCTCCATTCTCCTGACTCATCACTCTCATTTTCTTCACATTTCCCACTGCAGCTATCTTTCCTTCCCTATCCACCTTCACATTTAGCAATTCCCTAAAATATTCTGCCCATCTTCCCCTTACTGCCTTCTCTTCTATTATCATCTCTCCATCTGCACCTTTAACCTTTTCTTCCCTACTTGATTCGCCTCCTCTTCCTCTCTTAATTTCTTTCCAAAACATCTTTTTATTACTCTCAAAATTTTCTGTCATACTCTTACCCCATTTCACATCTGCTCTCCTCTTTGCAACCTTTACCTTTTGCTTTACTTCTCTTTTCTTTTCTTTGTGTCTCTCATATGACTCCCTCGTCCTATTTTGTAACCAAACTGTGAATGCTCGCTTTTTCTCTTCTACAACCTTCTTTGTTTCCTCATCCCACCATTCACTACCCTTTCTTCTATTTCCCCCTGTCCTTCTTGTTCCACACACCATCCTTGCACACTTTATGACTCCCTCCTTGAACCATCCCCATTCCTCCTCCACACCCAGCTCTACTCTATCCTTTACTCCCTCCCACTCCTCCTTCAGCTTCTTTCCGTGCTCCTTCTCCTTCGCCTCTTGTGAAAACGTAATATGGTGAAATAAAATTCAACAAAACGTGATATCTATATACTAATAAAAAAAAAATAAAAAAAAAATCCAGAAACAGGAAATCCCTCAAGGGACCTGCGAGGAAAGTGAGCTCGCCCGAAGAGCCGAGCCTCCCTTAGCGGGGTCAGGTGGAACCCGTTAAGCGTATATATATATATATATATATATATATATATATATATATATATATATATATATATATATATATATGAGAGAGAATGTGGGTGGGGAAGGGGAAACGAAAATGTGTTGAGAATAGAGTATATTGCCCTAACGTTGCGACCAATTTGGTCCTCTGAAGTTGGTGGCAATGTTAGGGCAATAAGATCTATTCCCAACACATCGTTTGCCCTTCCCCACCCACATTCTCTCTCATTTGTCTGAAATAATCTTAAAATATATATATATATATATGTATATATATATGTATATACATATATATATGTATATATATGTATATATATACATATATATATGTATATGTATATATATATATATATATATATATATATATTTATATGAATAGAGATATCAATAATGGGAATATCGCTGCGAGACCGAAAGTGAGCAAGTTGGTTGAGATAGCAGACTAGAGTGAAAGATATTGTGGAGGCGGTAAAAGAGAAAAAGTTGAATTGGGGAGGTAAGTTAGTGCGAACGCTGGAGCAAGTGTGTTATTGAATGGACTCCGCGAGATAGGAAGCGTGGAAGATGGAGACCAGACAGAAGGTGGAGAGACGAGATCTAGAAGTTTGCAGGAGTGACATTGCAGAGGACGGCGCGTTCGTGTGAATCATGAAATGCTATGAGGGAGGCCTTTGTTCAGCAGTGGACTCAGGATGGCTGATTTGATTGATTGATATATGATATATATATATGTATATATATGTATATATATATATATATATATGTATATATATATATGTATATATATATATATATATATATACATATTTCTACCGTTGAAACATGGTTCGATGCCTCCGTAGACTAATAAATCACAACCTTAGATTGCTAAAGCTATTTCAACACAGATGATAACAATAGAATCAATTTGTCTTCTTTTTTAGGGAAATTGGAATAATTACGTAGTTTATTTGGAAACAAATGGAAAACTATGCGTGACGTCATGGATATGGCGCTCCAGCAAGCGAGACTTAGGTTAGAATAGATTAGGCAAGATTAGCTTAAGTTAGGTAAACTGCCCAAGGGATAACAAAAATGTGGTTTACCTGGAATTTCCTTGTCGTGGGTTTGGTTCGGTATGGACAAGCCAGGGAAAATGAGACTCACAATAACACTAAAACTAAGGCTTATTAATGGTTAACATGCTCGGAGGGAACGGACGTAGTCTCGTTGGGAGAAGGTCCGGAGTGAACGAGGGCGGGCCTCATCAAGCGTCGTGGCTGCGGGAGAGAACTGGTCCCGAGGCAGCTTGCTGGAGAGAACTGGTCCCAAGGCCTCTTGCTGGAGAGAACTGCTGCCTGCTTGGAGTTGAGCCCGGGAGAGAAGTCGATAGAGAACTCGGTAGAGAAGTCGAGAGAGATCTGGATTCTGAATTCCTAGGAAAGACCACCCGCTTGCGCGGGATCGGTTTCTGTGGGAGGAGAAGAATGTCTGTAAGAAAATGAAAAGATAGTAGTGTATAAAAGAGGGATATTGCCACCGGGCGAATTAGCGAGCAATTTGGGGCAGTTTGTGGTCGTGGCTCGGGAGAAATGGACTGGGAGCTTGGACGGGGGCGCCGACGCCGGGAGTTGGATTAGGATCACCAACGAAAGTTTAGAAAATGGTAGGAGGCGTAGTAGTAGAGAAAGGTGGAAAAACGGAAAAATCTTTAGTGGGAGGTAAACTGAAATGAGATGTAGTAGAAGAGAAAGCTAGAAAGGAAGCGAATTTTAGTCGAAGAAAAAGTAAGTGTAGATGTTTGTGCCTGTGGCGTGGCTATGCTCGTGAGAGGTGTGTGTGTGTAAATTACGGGAAGTGAGTAGAGTTCACTTTCCGTGTGTAGAGCGCGTTCCTGTTAAGCCACAGGTGAGGCCTGAGTAGCCTGCTTTTCCCCAGGTTGGGTTTGAGTTGTATGTGTTTGCAGCCTGTCAATTATTGGGCTACATGCAATATTATTATTACTATTATAATTTCATCATTATTGCTATCACCAGTCAAAGCTGGTGAAGGGGTGTATTATTAGTAGGTACGGTTATACACGTCTTATCGTGTACACCGCACGTGGGACGGGCGCAGCTGACAGATAGTCTGTACGGTGTGGTCTAGGTGTAATGTGTTGTATCAGGTGTTTGTGTCTGTCGTGCAGTTTTTCTATGTGTCTTGAGTGAAGTTTGTGTTTGTGTTGGTTGAGTGGACGGATGTTGGAAATTCGGTGTAGAGACTCAGTGGTTCTGAAGTCGCTCCATCGCGAACCCGTGATGAACTTGACAGCGGCATTCTGAACCTTCTGATGCTCGTAGTTATTAGTGGGACATGTCAGCTGGCTTAGTCCCGGGGACTGGCACAGAATCGGTCTGACGAGGGCTAGGTACAGTCGACGTTTGGTTCTCAGTGTTGCAGTTTTGAAGCATCTTAGCTTTCCCAGCACAGCCCTCGCCTTCGCTCCCTGTTTGCGGAAGTGTGGGGTCCAGGTAAGGCTCATCTAGACGAAACGCCGACCTTTTAACCCATTCAACTCCGATGACAAGATGTCTTGTCATTTGGTCAAATAAAACAAAAAATCATAAAACACCAAAATGTTTGATCAAACACCAGAAAAATATGACGTCAGTCCTCGCTTCGCTCGCAGCGAAGCGAGGACTGACGTCATATTTTTCTGGTGTTTGATCAAACATTTTGGTGTTTTATGATTTTTTGTTTTATTTGACCAAATGACAAGACATCTTGTCATCGGAGTTGAATGGGTTAAAGGAGGCTGGCGGGAACGTGGGGAGCTTTCCAAGTTCCTGATTGGCTGACCGCTGGCTGGCCGGGACGTCTTTGCGAACTATGCTTGCCAACTACAGCTGGTATAAAAGCCAAACTTGAGTTGTGTGACGGTCAGTCTGGTTTTGACCAGACTGACTTTTACTTTGGTTAATTTGTTGTTTTATATATATAATTTCAACATTTTTCAATATATTTTTTCATTCACACAAAGTTTGT
>NC_134788.1:21700188-21717688 GCF_046742065.1 Oratosquilla oratoria | reverse complement strand
AATCAGAGAGATACCACTTTCTTGATCCTTGGTATCTCTTTTCTAGGCGCCATGACCTTTACAGTTCTGATGGGATCCACCTTACCCGCAGAGGCAAAGATGTTCTTACAAACCTCATTGTGGGAGTTTGTAATGAATCAGCTCCTTTTTTAGGGTAGAAGCCCAAAGGGAAGGGGAAATAGAATGTACTTGGGAAAAAAGTGTAGAGTATAGCATTAATGTAGAACAATGTGCCAGTATAGGACAAAATATAATTTTAGGATATAATGTCGCTAGCCCGCTAAGACCGACAGACCGAAAATTTAGCAACCTCCCAGTACCGCAATTAGCATAAAAAAATCAACTCATATGAATTACTCTGGAAAAAAATCTGCTGTTAGTAGACATGACAATGCATCATCCTACAAGTTTTTATTGCTCTACTCACCATAGTTGTCTCGGAATAATTACCGAGAGTTGGAGAAGATTGTGGTAGTGGCAACTCTCCGCCTCTCTGGCGGTGGCACGCAGTGCTGGGTGGACACGCTTGGCTTCACAGAATCCCGCTTTGCCCGACCTCGTGCACTAACAACAGGGGTTAGTGCACGTATGTTTTTATCACTCATTATTCAGTACGCACCCACATGTGAGTATTTTTACAGCCATGAACATTCTTATCTTACACTTATATTATTTACTAATATTACACTTATTTTGCACTTATATTACACTTACAATAACACTTATATTTATGTTTGCAGTTTTCTTGTGTTCATGCTCACAGATTTTTTTTCACAAAGTGCCACTTGACGAAGCACTCCCCCAAGCACAGCCCCACATCACACTCTGGGCACATTGTGGTGACCCTGGTGCGTACACTGGGTGTCTTCTTGCTACAGTACATGCACCGGAACTGTACATGCTGCTTCTTGGTGCCTGGTACTGCCGGAGTGCTGGTCAAGTGGTGGCGGGATATGTACTCAAACTCTCTGTATAGAGTGGAATGTAGTCTAGCTCGTGGAACTTGTGCGGCATCCTCCACCTCCTAATCCTCATCCTCATCAGAGATATGCAGGTCGCCTGAATGGCTGTCCTCAAGATGACACTCATCACCACTATCTCTATCTCTTACCCACCCTGATTTGCGTAACTCCACTTCACCAAAATCATCATCATCATCATCATCATCGGGGAAAAGGATATTGGCAAGCTTGGAGGGTGAGGTGGTTGGCTTGCTGGTGCTGAGGTCAGCCTGGTCGATGAGTGAGCGCGGGGAAGGCTGCGGGGGGGGGGGGGGGTGTAGAACGGCCTGGTATAGCCTTCCCTTTACCTTCTAGTTTTACCCCTCCTTTCTTTCTACCATAAAAAGAACGAGGCGTAGAAACACCCGCAGTATCAATAGAAGGGTCAGAGGGCACAGAAGCAGCAGTAGATGTGGACTGGGTGGTGGTGGTGGTTGTGGCGGTGGTAGTGGCGGCAGCGGTGGTGGTGGTGGCGGCGGCGGTGGTACGTCGTGCGTGAGTGGTCACGCTTGGCTTCATAGAACCCCGCTTTGCCCGACCTCGTGCACAAACAACAGGGGTGGTTGATGCCGTTTTTGGCACCTTGGCACGTTTATGGTCACCACCAGATGCTGCAGCTGTGGTTGCACCACGCCTGGATGATGTAGAAGGCGTGGGTGATGATGTTGTCACAATAGCGGGGTCGGGATCTACCTCCAACCTGTGCACTTTGCGTCTTGCCCCACTAAAATTTAGCTTCCTCTTAGCACCAGGAGCCATAGTTGTAAATAATAGTTTCGTAAATAAGTAAATACGTAAAAATTCTCGCCGTGACACGATGCGCACGTCTCTCACAAAAGTTTGCGGCACACTGGCTGGCGAGAGCAGTTTACTTCCTGCTAGCCTACAGTACTACCATAGGACTACGTCATGGCCAAATATAGCAGTGCTACCAATTTTAGCGCGGTTTTTATTAGCACTGAAAGTAGCTGCCCCATTTAAGGCCTGTCGGACGTTTGCGATGCAGCCCTATTTAAGGCCTGTCGGTCTTAGCGGGCTAGAGGACGAAATGTCACATTAGGATGTAATGTCATAGGACAAAATGTCGCAATGGGATGTAATGACAGTGGAGGACAAAAGATCACGATGGGAAGTAATGATAGTGGAGAACAAAATATCACGATAGGATGTAATGATAATGGAGGAGAAAATATCACGGTAGGATATAATGTCAGTGAAGGACAAAATATAATTTTAGGAAGGGATACCGGACAGAATGTAAATGAAGGCGAAAATATCATGATAGGATGTAATGACAGTGGAAGACAAAAAATCACGATGGGATGTAATTATAGTGAAGGAAAAAAATATCACGGTAGGATATAATGTCATTGGAGGACAAAATATAATTTTAGCAAGGTATGCCGGACATAATGTCACTGAACGAAAGGAGGCCGGCGTGAATCACGGTGACGTAGGGGGACAACATGTACAAAAGAGATCGGATGACCGTGATCGACCAGATGTCCGTGATGGGGGAAATGCTAATTTTGATGGGAGAAATGTTAATGAGGCATTGAATGTCAATGAAGGACCAAATAATGATATAGAGCAAGGTATGAATAAAAAACAAAATGACAATGTATGACATGATATTGAAACTCAAAATGTGTCAAAAAGAAATAATCACGAGTTTCTTAAAACCATGTACATTAATGCTCGTAGTATTAGGAACAAATTTCAAGAAATACAAGCGTATGTCAAAAGCGAAAATCTCGATATGATAGGAATAACTGAGATATGGTTAAATGGTACAGAGTTCGAAGCTGAATTTAATATTGCGGGATTTAAACACTTTCATCATGATAGAAACCACAAGAAAGGCGGGGGTGTTCTGTTGTACGTTAAAAACAATGTTCACGCTTGTGTTTTAGAAAAAGTGAAACAGGATGCATGCGCTAGTTTGTGGGTTGAGTTAACCCAAACAAATGGACAAAAAATTAATATAGGTGTAATATATAGGCTAAAGACATTATCATTAGCAGACGACAAACTGTTATTTCAAGGACTGTCTAGTTTCTGCAACCGGGATTTATTTATAATGGGTGATTTCAATTTTACTGACATTGACTGGATGACTCTTGAACATGGCCATATATGTAGTCGCTTGATTGATTTTCTTGGTGACAATTACTTAATTCAGTATGCAAAAGACCCCACAAGATATGGAAACTTACTCGATCTATTGATCACTAGCCGCGAAAGCATAGTAATTGATGTAGAAGTCGGTGAATCTGTTGCAAATAGCGATCACAACTTAGTTAGATTCAAACTCCTAAACAATTTTAGAATAGATACTTGTGTTTCTAAAATACCCGGTTTCAGAAAAGCTCAGTTCATAGGACTACGTCAGGAGCTTCAGCTTACAGATTGGGAGGCAAAATCAAACGAAAGACCTGTAGGTCATATGTGGGAAATATTTCAAAATGCGCTCACTAAGATGATTCATACTTACATTCCTTTTAAGGACAGACGTCCCCCAAATCAGGCTCGCCCAAAGTGGCTCGACAAAGAAACTGAAAAAAGTATTGCTAAAAAGAGACAGCCTTATAAAAAATATAAGTGCTCGGGTGCATCTAATGACTATGAAAGTTATGTATCAATACAGAGAGATTTAAAAAAGACAATAAGAAAAAGAAAACGGCAATATGAAATGAACATCGCTGATAAATCCAAAGAGAATCCCAAATAATTCTATAGTTACATTAGAGATAAAAAGGTTGTTAGGAATCATATTGGTCCACTATTATCTGCTGACGGTCAACTTGAATATTCAAATGAAGGAATGTGTAATATCCTAAGCAATTATTTTAGCTCGGTATTCGCAAACGAAACACCTCAAAATGAATTCCGAACTGAAACCTGTGAAAAGTCTAGAGTAAAATTCCTCACTACGGTAAATATAACAAAAGAAAAAATTAAAAGGTGTATAGACAAACTCAAAGTTAATAAAACACCAGGGCCTGACGGTTGGCATCCAAGAATCTTAAAGGAAATTAAAAATGAGATTGTTGTTCCATTAGAAATTATTTTCAAGAAATCCATCATATCCGGAGATGTCCCAAGAGAATGGAAGCTAGCTAACGTTACTCCCATATTCCAAAAAGGTGACAAAAAGAAACCAAATAACTATAGGCCTATAAGTTTGACTTCAATCGTGGCCAGTAAATGCCTTGGTGAATTAAAGAGTGTAATGAGGAAAAGACATTTGGGAATGCATGCTAAGAGGAGACTATATGAATGAGTGATTGTGCCAACAGCACTGTATGGGGCAGAAACATGGAACATAAGATAGAAAGAGAGAAGGAGTTTGAATGTGTTTGAGATGAGGTGTCTGAGAAGTATGATGGGGGTTACTAGGCTAGATAGAGTGAGAAATGAGGAGGTGAGGAGGAGAACAGGGGTGGAAAGGGAGTTGGGATATAGGGTTGATGAAAGAGTATTAGGATGGTTTGGACACATGGAAAGAATGAGTGAAGAAAGACTAGTAAAAGAGGTATGG
This sequence comes from Oratosquilla oratoria, assembly GCF_046742065.1. Classification (NCBI taxonomy): domain Eukaryota; kingdom Metazoa; phylum Arthropoda; class Malacostraca; order Stomatopoda; family Squillidae; genus Oratosquilla; species Oratosquilla oratoria. Next base: position 21,713,146 of record NC_134788.1, on the reverse strand, counting down.
AAGGCAGATGTGGAGGGAGTGAACATGAGGGGACGTCCTAGGATGAGGTGGATGGATGGGGTGAAGGTGGCTTTGGGGAAGGACGGGAGAGGACAGGGGTGAATGGAGAATGGTTGTATATGGATGATGTTGTGATGCATGAGGTAAAATGGGCGGGGGGATGAGGGATGAGGTAGTATGTGTGAGCAAAATTTGATGCAGCCCGAAGGGATTTCTCCCCGTCTTTTCCTTTTATGCATGGGGGGGACGGAGAGGGGGGGTCGCCGATTTAATGAAGCGGCCTTGCTGTGGATGTCCTGTGTCTTGCGACACTGCTTCTGACCCAGGGCAGTGGAGAAGGTGCAGGGATGACCCTTCATCCAGGAGGTGCTAAGATAAGAGGGAGGGTGGAGGGGTGTGGAGTGTATTCAGGGATGGAATGGGTGGGAATGATTTTATGCCTTTTCCTTTTTGCTACCTCCCTTGTAAGGGGGAAAAAGCCTTGGTGTATGTATGTATGTATGTATGTATGTATGTATGTATGTATGTATTTATGTATGTATATATATATATATATATATATATATATATATATATATATATATATATATGTGTGTGTGTGTGTGTGTGTGTGTGTGTGTGTGCATACACATATATGTATATACATACGTATATATTTGTATATATATATATATATATATATATATATGTATGTATACATATGTATTTCTATATAAATATATACATATATATATATTTATATATATATATGTATACACACACACAGATATACATATGTATATATATACATATATATACATATATATATACATATATATATACATATATATATGTATACATATGCATTTATACACATATATATGTATACACACATATATGTATATATATTTATATATATATACTGTATATATATATGTATATATATATATATATATAATATATATGTATATATATATACGTATATGAATAGAATCACCAGTGGTGGTGTAGTCAATCCTCTAATTCCGACTGTCGTCCCCGGATTCGAACCAAGGCTCGCGTGATTACCTTGCCGACACTCTACCACTAAGCTATCGAGTGTAGAATTTTAGACAACCGATAGCCTAGTGGTAGTGTCGGCATCATAATCACGCGAGCTTTGGTTTGAATACGGGGACAATAGTCGGAATTATATCTACATACATATACACATATATATATATATATATATATATATATATATATATATATATATATATATATATGTATATAGATTTACATATATATATATATATATATATATATATATACATATATATATAATATATATATATATATATACATATATATATATATATATATATATATATATATATATATATTATAATTACTGTTGAGGTAATATTCAATATTCACACATTGAACAAGATGGGTTGTAATTCTGCAGTTCAAATGAATGATCTCAATAGCTAGTTCAGTTGCCTCGTTTAGACTGCTAGCTACTACTTTGGACCCGGTTTGAGGCAAGAAGGACACCACCTGTCGGAGCCGGGTCTGGCGAGGCGACTCAGCTGTGATGACAGTTACAAGTTCAGACGACAGGGAGAGAGTACCTCAATGCACTTGTCCTTCAGCTCCTTGTTTCCGTGAACGACCGAGGTTTCCAGGGCTGCCAGCGTCGTCTCCTCCCTCAGGTTTGAAAAAATGTACTGAAGAAATAAACAAATAAAATTAATGATACATACATACATATACCAAAGGCTTTTTCCCCCTTACACGGGGGGCAGCCAAAAAGAAAAAGGCATAGATATCACTCCCACCCATTTCATTTCCCATATATTCCACTCCCCTCCACCCTCCTATCCTGGCACCTCCTGGATGACGGGTCATCCCTGCATCCTGTCCACTGCCCTGGGTCAGAAGCAGTGTCGCAAGACACAGCACATCCACAGCAAGGCCGCTTCATGAATTCGGCGACCCACTCCCTCTCCGTCCCCTCATGCAGGAAAGGAGAAGACGGGGAGAAATCCCTTCGGGCTGCGTCAATTTTTTTCTCACACATACTTCCTCACCCCTCATCCCTCACCCACTCCCCTCATGCATCACATCCTCATCTATACACAATCCTTCTCCATTCACCCCTGTCTTCTGTCCTCTCCCGTCCTTCCTCAACAGACATTCCTCTCTTTTGTAAAGCCCCTTTCACCCCATCCATCCATCTCATCCTAAGACGCCCCCTCATATTCATTCATTCCACTTCCGCCTTCCACACTTCTTTTACTAATCTTTCTTCACTCATTCTTTACAGGTGTCCAAACCATCTTAATACTCTTTCATCAACCCTGTCTCCCAACTCCTTTTCCACCCCTGTTCTCCTCCTCACCTCCTCATTTCTCACTCTATCTAGCCTAGCAACCCCTATCATACTTCTCAGACATTTCATCTCAAACACATTCAAACTCCTTCTCTCTCCCTCTCTTATGTTCCATGTTTCTGCCCAGCACATTACTGTTGGCACAACCACTCCTTCATATAACTTCCTCTTAGCATCCGTTCCCAGATGTTTATTTCTCATTACACTTTTTAATCCATTCATCTCATCCTTGGACGCCCCCTCATATTCACTCCTTCCACAATCACAATCACTCCTTCATATAACCTCCTCTTAGCATCCATTCCCATATGTATATTTCTCATTACATTTTATAATCCACCAAGGCATTTACTCGCTTTTCTCAATCTACATTCTACCTCCACCCCCACTCCTCCCTTTCCTGTCACATTCGCACCCAAGTATCTGAGACTATCCACTTCCTCCAGTTTCTCACCCTTAATGCTCACTTCCAGCCTATTGTCACTCTCTCCCCTTGTACATCTCATCACCTTACTTTTGCCCACATTTATCTTCAGCTTCCTTCTTTCACATACCTTTTTAAACTCTGTCACCAACTTCCTCAATCCCCCCTCTGATCCTGCTACAACCGCAGTGTCGTCAGCAAACAACAGCTGGCTCACCTCCTACTTTTCTCCATTTTCTTTAATCATCTCCAACCCCTGACCCACTACCCTTGCATTTACCTCTCGCACCAACCCATCCATGTCAAGATTGAACAGCCAGGGCGACATAACACACCCCTGACGAAGTCCCACCTTTACCTCAAACCATTCATTCTCTCCATTTCTAATCCTAACGTAAGCTCTACTACTCTCATAAAAACTCCTGACTGCTCTTAACAGTTTTCCTCCTATCCCATATATCTGCAGTACCTCCCACAGTGCCTTCCTGTCTACCCTGTCGTAAGCCTTTTCCAGATTCATAAAAGCCCCAAAAACATCCTTACCTTTTCCTATAGCTTTCTCACATATCTGTCTTACCACAAAAATCTGAGCTACACATCCTCTACCTGTCCTAAATCCACACTGTTCCTCACCAATTACTCCCTCTGTTCCTCTCCTAATCCTCTCAATCAAGACTCTCCCATAAGCCTTCCCAACTACACTCAACAAACTGATTCCTCTATAACTACTACACTCATACTTGCCCCCTTTCCTTTGTAAAGGAGAACTACACAGGCACTCCTCCAGTCCTCTGGCACTGTGTCCTCTCTTAAACAAACATTAAATAACCTCACCAGCCAGTCCATCATAACTGTACCTCCTTTCTTCAGACATTCTGCATGGCATCCATCCAACCCAGGTGCCTTACCTGCTCTCATCATCTTAACAGCTGCTTTCACTTCATCCTTCCCTATTTCTCCTCCATTCTCTTCACTCATCACGGTCATTTTCTTAGTGCTTCCCACTGCAACTACCTTTTCCTCCCTATCCTCCTTCACATTTAGTACCTTCCTAAAATACTCTGCCCACCTTGCTCTCACTGCCTTCTCTTCCATTATCATCTCTCCATCTGCACCTTTTACCTTTTCTTCTCTACTTGATTCGCCTCCTCTTCCTCTCTTAATTTCTTTCCAAAACATCTTTTTATTACTTTCAAAATTTTCTGTCATACTCTTTCCTCATTTCATATCTACTCTCCTCTTTGCTTCCTTTATATTATGCTTAACTTCCTTTCTCTTTACTTTGTACCTCTCATACAATGCCCTCGTCCTAATTTGCAACCAATCTATGAATGCCTGCTTCTTCTCTTCTACATCCTTCTTTGCCTCCTCATCCCATCACTCACTACCCTTCTTTCTATTTCCTTCCGCCCTCCTTGTTCCACACACCATCTTTGCACACCTTATGACTCCCTCCTTGAACCAACCCCATTCCTCCTCCACTCCTAGTTCTACTCAATCCTTTACTCTCTCCCACTCCTCTCTCAACTTCTTCTTATACCCATTCTCCTTTTTTTCCTCATTTAAGCAGTTCACTCTAAGTATCTCCCTACCTTCTGACCTTTTCCTCTTTCTCCACCTATCTCAATTTACTTTCCACCAGGAAATGATCTGATATTTCCCCACTCTCTCCCCTTAGAACATGTACATCCTTAACTCTTCCTACCATACTCCTAGTCACCACTATATAGTTCATTAACGCTCTGTCTGCCACCCTTCCATCGACCACCCTCTTCCATGTGTACTTATGCTTGACTTACTTCTTAAACACTGTATTTGCTATCATCAACTCTAAAGACACATCTCAACCATCAACTCTCCACTACGAATTTTGCCTCGAACTCCATATTTCCCAATTACTCCGTCAATTGGTTCATTTTCTACCCTAGCATTAAGGTCTTCTAATACAACTACATTGACATTTTCCCCTAATCCCTCTATGCACTCATTTATATATACCCAAAATGCCTCCCTTTCCTCTACGTTCTTCTCACTACCAGGCCCATACACACTTACAAAAACCCACATCAACCTTGATGACACCTTCATCCACATCAACCTTGATGACACCTCCTTCTACTCCACTACCCGCTTACTTATCTCTTCACTTACTAGTATAGCCACCCCTTCTCTCCCTCGTCCCCTCTTCACTCCTGAGTACCTCCCAGCTACACTCCCAAACTCACAGTTGCCCTTACCTTTCATTTTAGTTTTACTTAAAGCCAGTACACCCATCCTTCTTCTCAAAAACATACTGCCTATCTCTTCCTTTTTACTCTCATCTATACCACATCCACGCACATTAAAAGACCCAAACCTTAGGGTACTGGTTGGAAAGCTCCCAGACCCTCTTATGCCTTTACTTTCTTTTTTAGGGATGTCCCCGTTTGGGGCTACAGGTAGTAGGACTCCTAATCCCATCCCCCGTCCCTTTTTTTGTCGCCTTTTACGACTCAAGTGGAAATACTTGGTAGCAGTATTCTTTTCCCCCACCACAGGGTAGGTAGGCGAAAAAAAGAAATGAATATTCAGAGAAATGGTGCAGGACAGCAGCAAGGGGTTGGGGGACAGCATAACGGAGGGACAGTCGTAGTATAAAAGTGTCATCACTTTTCTATGTAGAGTTTTCCTTTATCACAGACAAAATAATGTGTGGCTCTTGTCCGTAGGGGCGTCCCATATAGACCCTAAAGTATCAACTACACGCTACTTTGCCACAATAACATGCAGCCAATATATATATATAAATATACATATATATATATATAAATATACATATATATATATATATATATGCATATAGACATGTGTATGCATACATATAGCAAGTGTTTTTCTCCCTTACAAGGCAGGTAGCCAAAGTCAAAATGCATAATTCTACTCCCATCCATTTCATCCCCGCCCACTCTCCTCCTATTCACCCCCTCCCTCCCTCCCTCCATCTTTTCTTCCCCCACTTTCCATCCCTTCATGCAGAAAAAGAGCAGACGGGGAGAACTTCTTTTGGCCTGTGTCAAAATATCATTCACATATAAGACTCCCTAACCCCCCATCCCCTTCCATGCATCACAGCATCATCCATGCACAGCCATTCTCCACTCACCCCTATCTTCTGCCTTCTCCCTTCCTTCCTCAACAGACATGTTCCTCTTACTCAACGCTCCTTTTACCCTATTCATCCATCTCATTCTAGGCCGTCCCCTCAAACTCATTCCCTCCACCTTAGCCTTCCACACTTCTTTTACTAACATTTCTTCCCTCATTCGTTCCATGTGTCCAAACCATCCCAATACTCGCTCATCAACACTATCTCACATCTCTTTTTCAACCTTTGCTCTCCTTACCACCTCCACATTTCCCACTCTATCCAGCCTAGTAACCCCGACCATATTTCTCAGACCTTTCATCTCTAACAAATATAAACTCTTCCTCTCTTATGTTCCATTTCTCTGCCCCACACAGTGCTGTCGGCACATTAATCCCTTCATAAAATCTCCTCTTAGCATCCATTCCCAAATGTCTATTTCTAATTCCACTCTTCAATCCCCCAAGGCATTTACTTGCTTCTCTCAATCTACATTCTACCTCCACATCCACTCCTCCCTTTCGCGCCACATTCGCATCGAAAAATCTAAAGCTAATTTCCTCCACCCTCTCTCCCTTAATGCTCACTTCCAATTTGCTGCCATCCTCTCCCCTTGTACATCTCATACCCTTACTTTTACCCACATTTACCTTCCCAAACTCTGTCACTAACTCCCTTAATCCCTCCTCTGATCCTGCTACAAGATTAGTATAATAAAAAAACAGACTTATCTCCCTTTTTTCTCCATTTTCTTTAACCATCTTCAATCCCTGACCCATTACCCTTCCATTTACCTCCCACACAACCCTACCTATTTACATATTAGATAGCCATGGCAGCATACCATATCCTTAAAGCAATCCTATTTTTACCACAAATCACTCGATCTTTCCATTTCTAATTCTAACATAGGCTCTACTATTCATGACTGTTCTAACCAGCATTCTTCCTATCCCATATACAAAACCTTCCACAGTGTCTTCCTGTCTACCTTGTCATAAGCCTTTTTCAAATCCATAAATGTCCAAAACACAGCCTTTTCCTTTGCTAAAGCTTTCTCACATATATGTCTTACCACAAGAAATCTGATCCATGCAACCCTTACGTTTCCCAAACCTACACTGTTACTTAGCAATTACTCCATGCGTTCCTCTCCTAAATCTCTTAATCAAACCCCCATATGCCTTCCCAACTACACTCAACAAACTGATCCCTCTGAAACTACTACACTCAAAATTGTCCCATTTTCCTTTGTAAAACGGAACTATACAGGCACTCCTCCAGTCTTCCGGCACTCCACCCTCTTTTAGATGAACAATAAACAACCTCATCAGCCAGTCCACCACCACTGTACCTGCCTGTTATAGACACTCCAAATGACACCCATCTAACCCAGCTGCCTTATCTGCACTCATCATTTTAATAACTGCTTTCACTTCATCTTTTCTTACTTCTCCCCCATTTTCCTCATTCATCACTCATTTTTATTAGTCCCTCCCACTGCAACCACCTTTCTCTTCCTATCCTCTTTCACATTTAGCAACTCCCTAAAATACTCTGCCCACCCTCCTCTTACCGCCACATCTTCCATTTTCATCTCTCCATCTGCATCTTTTACATTTTATTCTCTACTTCATTCACCTCCCCTGCCCCTCTTGATTTTCTTCCAATACACATTTTATTACTTTCAAAATTTTCTGTCATACCCTTCCCCCATTTAACATCTGCTTTTCTTTTTGTATCCTTTATCTTATGTTTAACTTCTATTTTTTCTTGTTCTGTTTTGCAACCAATCTGTGAATGCTCGTTTCTTCTTCTCTACAACCTTCTTTGCTTAATCATCCTACCATTCACTACCCTTTCTTATATTTCCTCCCATCCTTCCTCATTGTTCCACACACCATCTTTGCACACCTTGTGACTCCCTCCTTGGAACATCCCCATTCCTCTTCCACTTCCAGTTCTACTCCTTCACTTGTTCCTCCCACCCTTCTCTGAGTTTCTTCTTGTACCAATTCTCCTTTTCATTCAGAAACATTACTCTAAGCATCCCTACCTTCTGTACTTTTCCTCTTTCTCCGCTCTCAACTTACCTACCACCAAAAAATTATCTGATATTCCCACACTTTCTCCCCTCAGAACATGCACATCCAAAAATCTTCCTAATCTTTTTTCTGAGTACCACTATGTAGTCCATTAAGGCCCTATCTACCGCCCTTCCATCCACCATCCTCTCCCATTTGTACTTATGCTTTTTTTTTTTTTTTTTTTTTTACTAAACACTGTGTTAGCTATCATCAAGTCTTTCTAAACACATTTCCACCTTTGCTGTCAACTTTGGGAATGTATGTATATATATATGTATATATATATATACATATATATACTGTATATGTATATACATATACATATATATACATATGTATATATATGTATATAAATATATATACACAGAGGCCTTACATGCCTAAGTGCCGCCCCAGGGCATATGCCAATCCCCAACCCCCGCCATGGCCACGATGAGTAAAGGTTCTCTGTGACAGACTGCGTGAATCTGTCTGTAAAGATGACATTGGGGATTTCATGTTGTTGTTATTTTTTGTGGGAGGGAAAGTGTTTTTGTTTTTTTCATTGTTTTTTCTTATCAAAGTGATTAGTATTTTCTTCACCATTTCTTCATCCAGGTATGTAAATGCCACTCTGATTGTTCTTATTAATTTATAAGTTTCTCCAAGAATCTTGTTTATATGTTTCTCAGGTGACATATTATTCATAGTAGTGCCTCCTAGGTCCTTCTCATTTTCAACTTTTTTCCTTCTTCTCCCAATTTATATGATCCTACTATTTTTTTTTTCAAATTCTATTATACTACACTTCTTGGTATTAAACTCCATCTCTCACACCATACTCCATTCCCATACTTTATGTATGTATGTGTGTGTGTATGTGTGTGTGTGTGTGTGTGTGTGTGTGTGTGTGCGTGTGTGTGTGTGTGTGTGAGTGTGTGTGTGTGTACAATTATCATATATCTATACATATATCATATATGTGTGAGTATATATATATATATAATATACACATATATACATACATGCACACACACACATATACTGTATATATATATATATGTATATATATATATATATATGCATACATAATTACAGTATATATCTATACATATTGCTAATATCATATACAGTATATATATATATATATATATATATATATATATATATATATATATTATATATATATATATATGCAAAGTAGACCACTTGGAAAAAGAAACTAACGAAGCAGAGCGCTTTCGTATATTACATCTTCAGTGCAAAAAAGTACATTGTAATAGAAATGCATAGATTATATATACATAAAAAAGGAACAAGGACAGTTTGAATAAGGGTAGCGGACATTACCCCTTTGAAGGCGATAGGTCAATGCATACACTAATTATGGTGGGGCGACGTTAGGTCACAGTCGCAAGGGTCAATGCGTCCACTAATGGTGGTAGGGCGACATTAGGTCACAGTCGCAGGGTTACATTTTACCTGATATTGTTCTGCTTATTTCTTGACAGATAAAATTATCAAGTTTATATAAGCCCTTGTGTAGATTGGTATTTTGATCACTGGTGGTATGGATCAAACTACGTTCTACTAAGTTCCTTGCTATTATGTTGTTGGTATAATAGATTGCCTGGGCATTACCTCAATCAACTGGATGATTATCTAATCCAATATGCTTGAATATTCCACTAGAAGTATTGCCATCCCTAACATTTTTCTAGTGTTGTTCAATTCTAATGTTTAAGGGTTTGGCAGTTTGATCTATGTAAAATTGATTACACATTTTGCAAGGAATTTTATAAATGCATCCTTTTTTTTATTTCAATACTATTGTTGATGATTTTATGTTTTACAGTACTATCATTTTTAAAAACTACCTTTACGTTGAATCTTTTTAATAATTCTTTGACACTTAACAAATTTTCTTGAAATGGCAAAATTAAAACATTATGATAACTAAAAGGTGATTTAGGCTGAGGAGTTAAAAATAATTTCCTTGCAAAATTGTAAACAATATTAAGGAATTGCTTAGGGTATTTTACCGGGTTGGGAAAGACCATCAGTGCAATATCAAGATCAGTAGATAGCCGGTTCTCCAAATATGAAGAAGATAAACTGATTGCTGCAACATTTTTGGATTCCATACACAAAAGCACACTTTTTAATAACTCTGAGGAAGGCACGAACTCTCACATGATTTCCATCAATAAGTTTTTGGATGATTTCCTGAAAAAATCAAAATTATCAGCAAAGTCATTAAGGGTTTGAAGACAACAGAAGCTCTACTTCCACAGAAGAAGTAATGCCAGAAACGAACCCAGGATTCAGTGCCGGGTCCATTCGTGACAATGACAACTCTGACTTTGACTCACGTTTAGATTATTTGCTGTCAAATTCACGATCACATGAGTCAAATTTGGACAAAGTGAAACGTCAAAGAAAAAAAAAATGAAGAAGATCTTTGTCTGTTCCGACACTACAAAGCAAAGTTGATCAATTTCGCTCCAGCCCACTGGAACCACGTGACTCTGATCCCTTGAGTTGGTGGAGAGGAGACAACCACAACTCATATCCTGGACTTGGAAATTTTGCCAACAAAATAATCTGCTCTCCACCATCTTCAGTGGAGAGTGAGGAACGCCTCTTCAGCATTGGTGGCAATGTCTACACTCCACTACACCGTAACCGCTTGACTCCAGAAACAGGGGAGAAATTGATGCTGTTGAACTTCAATTTGCGAATGTTTAATTTTGACTATTAACCCATGGAAAGCATGTTAAAATAAATAAATAGATAAACAAATAAACAAAAAAAAGTTTCGTTGACACTTTATTTATTTATTTTATGCTCACATAGCTTTTGAATATATATATATATATATATATATATATATATATGTATATATATATATATATGTATATATATATATATATGTATATATATGTATATGTATATATATATATATATACGTATATATATGTATTCATATATTAGAATAAATAGGCAGTAAGTTCTCTTTTAAACATGTTTGGTTAAAGACCAGCGCAAATTCAGTATCAACTAACTTCTTAGTAGTTTTCTCTATCTTCCGAATAGACTTCTTGTAATCAGAAGGGAGGTCAAAAACGAGGCTGCCGAGATCCATATTGTATTGTTAAGAAAATACTATACAATAATACATAATGCGAGCTTTCGGTTGATGCTTTCAACCATCTTCAGGCGAGAAAAGAATCTAATACATAAAAGGAGGCTAACAATTTAAGTACAGAAATTTGGTGTATACAAGGTACTGGGAGAGGTCACAGTTGTACCTAGGTTGGCGCACAATGGTGTATACATGGTACTGGGAGAGGTCACAGTTGCTACCTAGGTTGGCGCACAATGGAGCTACGTGTGGTGGGTCTGTTGTTGATTGGTGAGATTATGTCCGGTGGGATTATGTTCGGTGAGATTATGTCGGCTGCGCTAGGAGGATGTCTGCTGGAACTCCGTAGGATGGGTCTGTTGTTGATTGGTGATATTATGTCCGGTGGGATTATGTTCGGTGGGATTATGTCGGCTGCGCTGGGAGGATGTCTGCTGGAACTCCCTAGGGAGGAACTGCTGCTTCTGGGAGTTGCGATGCTCGGAGGATGTCTTTGAACAGTCGAGTTCTTATGCAATAGGAGGGCACCGAGTGTGTCGGTCTGTATATTGATGAGTGGAGTCTGTTGTGAAATGTATACTTTCTCAAAAATGTGTAGTTTTCTGTGATTGCTGTAGTGTCTAAGTATTTTCGTGTTATCCACCAAATGTGGCCTTGTGAGGGTTTTGTTGTGAGTTTGTTTCATGTGTTTTTGTATGCTGCCCTCACGAGCATGTATTGTAAGTCTCCTGCTCAACGAAGTCGTAGTGACACCAATGTAAGATACATTATTTAGAAGTTTGCAACCTTCTTCAGGACAGGAAAATTTGTATATCACATTGGTTTGCTTGAGGGGACTGTGGTTCTTAGACAAATTGTTCGTCATAAGGTGGTTGGAGGCCTTGGGGTATTTGTAATAATAATAATGTCTAATTCGTCTTTAGGGTTGGTGCAAGTAGTGTTTCGTGTGATTATTTCTTTGATGACGCGTTCGTCCGTTTTGTAAGCAGGTGTCATTTGGTTTTTGTAATAGACTATATGTTTGGTGGGAGGTTGGTTTTGTTCTTGTTGTGTAAAAATGCGTGTCATGAATATTCTTGTTTCGTTATCTATGACTGTGTTAGAATATCCGTTGTTGGAAAGTATCTGCTTGATGCGAGATAATTCCTGGTGGAATAAGGTCCATGAGGAGCAGTTCCGGAAAGCACGGCGGAGGTAGGCACGTATGACACTCAACTTGTAGCGTTGAGGGCACTCGCTAGCAGCATTGAGGCATCTACCTATGTCTGTCTTCTTCCTGTACACGGTGGTCTGGTATTGGTCGTCCTCTGAAGAAATTAGGATGTCTAGGAAAGGGATCTTGATATGTAAGTTGAGTTCATAGGTAAATTTCAGGACAGAAGAAGATTCCATGTATATATATATGTATATATATATATATATATATATATATATATATATATATGTATATATATATGTATATATATATATATGTGTGTATATATATATATATATATATATATATATATATATGTGTATATATATATATATTCAGTCTAGGCCAGTTACCCGTATAATTCGTGAACGTCAACTCCCTGCTGCTGCTGATCCCACTGAGAGTTGTCTCCTTCGATGGAGGAGACGAAGAAGGGGAAGGGGGGGAGGGGAGGGGAAGGGGGCGCCCACGGAGCGCAAGGCTGCGGCAAATCGATCGCACTTCTCGAGATTTTTTTTTTCTTTGAAGTGGGAGTAAATATATATGTATGCATGGATATGTCTATATATCTTCTAATTTTCATGTCAATATTTTTTGGGTCATTTCTTTTATTTTCTTGATTTTGATTGGCAGCACATATTCCTTTCTCCT
>NC_134788.1:21677688-21685188 GCF_046742065.1 Oratosquilla oratoria | reverse complement strand
AAGACCAAAATATCTCTAACCAACTCTATCTAGGGTTGCTAACGTTGTCAGAAATTCTACGTTCAGAACTGGGCTACTCACGTTCACGCTAACTGCTTAAGCCAAGGCTTTAGACCCAGTCCCAGGCTAGCATGACGCTGTCTCAATCTATTATTGATTAGTTTATAGCCTGTTTTGATCCTGATATAATAATAATGAGAGATGCTTCATCGACTCTGGAATATATCTATCTTATTGGGTCGAATGAATGCATACATACATACATATACCAAAGGCTTTTTCCCCCTTACACGGAGGGTAGCCATATGTGTGCGAAACATGAAAGTTTTGGATTTGGAGACAAAAAAGGCCGATAGCCGGTAGTTTAACGGAAAACATATTTCCTAAAAAAGTTTCACATGTATAACACGATCAACTAAGTGCAATAACTTCACGGGTTCACTGACAAATCCCTCAGCTGATAAGGCCTACAGTATTATCATTATTTTCTAACCAGTTTAAACAAAGTCCGTCAAAGTGTTCTCTGCTCAAGGCCTGCCTGCCTGTTTTGGGGGGATCAAAGACTTCCGCGCGGGAGGACCCAATCTGTTCAAATCGGTGAAGCAGGCTTAAAACCGGCATTGGACAGTAGGCAAAGGCAAGCGAACAGAAAGAAGAAGACTGGGAATGTATAGAGATAGAGAGAGAGAGATAGAGAGATGTTTGATGTTTGGCCCTTGTTTCTTGTATGATCAACATTTCTTTGGTCTAAAGTTCAAGAGGAACTATTTTTCTTAACCTGCGCAACTGGGTGTGTGGTATTCGACATTGTACAACTGCAACGTAGTCTACAGTGCGCTCTCATGAAAACAATTCATTGAATGAATAAGCAATAGATAGATAATACGTAAATAAATCAATGATAAATATATAAATAAGTAATTGATAGACAAATATAAAAGAGAATAACATGAAATGCAATTAGACTAGAATAGACCTGACCCACCGATTACTGTTTGTCAATCCCGTGACGTCATCAGGCAGACACACCTTGATGATAAGCGTTATCGCTTGGCGACAATGACTGATGAGGAGAATGTGTGGGGGATGGGGGTTGGGGGGGGGAGGATTTTAGCACGGACTGTATGCACCTTGACAGACGCCAGGTCAGCCCAGGTCGAGAGCACTGGGGAGGAACGGGTCACCTGTAGGTCACCGTTGCAAGGGTGTGGTTATCGACAGCTGAGAAGGTGTGTGTGTGCCCCTTGGCGGCATCTCCATTATCATCTCACCTCTGTGCGCCGGTGGCCTTATCACAAGCGTCTTGCATTGGCTCCATTCCCAAGGTCAAAACAATTAATCCAGTCAAGTAGTCGCCGCTCCCTTCTGTATGTAGGTTTCCCAGTGAAAATACATGTAAAAGCGCGCACGCACACACACACACACACACACACACACACACACACACACACACACACACACACACACACACACACACACACACACACACACACACACACACACACACACACACACACACACACACACACACACACACACACACACACACACATGCTTGCGTACAAAGTTAGAAGTGCCTCTAATGGAAGGGAGGAGAGGGAGAGAGCGAGAGACAGAGTTATCGCCGCGTTCAGGGCGATGAAAAAAAAAAAAAATGGACATCATTGACACGAAGAATCCCTTGGTATGGAACGAAGGAGCAACGAGAAGGATCAAAGTATTCGGAAGATAAAGTCGAGCATATGACACTTGGGTCAGTATGCTTAGGTACACGCGTGCAAGGGGAGGGGGCGAGAGGAAGGGCAGCGAAGAGGGAAACAGGAAGAAGAAAAAGGGAGAAGACACACGAACGGCGAAGGGAGGGATAAAGAACGGGGTACAAGATGCCTATAGATTGGCTCGCCTTTTTATCTAGCTGTGCAATATCTTGAGTAAGATTTAGACGATAAGATAACACTTGGTTACAGACCTCCCTGTTAGCCGTGGCAGCAGTCAGCCACGACAAGGCCGTGTGAACAGGCCAGTCTTCTCCTCCAGTTACCTCCCACGGCTCGTTTTTCGGGTAAGTGAGACTTGTTGCAGGAGGGCGAGACACTCACGCACTTGTCTTCAGGGTCCCCCACCCAAGTGGTAATATCATGTTTTGTCATCGCTCGCAGGGTTAGCTGGTTGTGCCTGCTGTTGCTTTCTGCCATGGCGATCACTTAACAGAAATATTCAATAGTATAAAACTGAGTGCGAGAGAAACTTGGGAGCTCTAGTGAGTCCTGACCTCAAATCCAGGAATCAGTGCATTAGCGCCAGGAATAAAACAAACAGAGCATTAAGTTTCATTGATAGGGCGGTTACGAATAGAAGTGCAGAGGTAATTATCAAACTCTAGCGTTAATTAAATCTATCATTGACTATGCGGTACATTATTGGTCTCCGTCTTATAGAATGACATCAATTTACTGGAATCAGTACAGAGGAGAATGACCAAAATGGGCTCAGAAATTTACCTTACGAAAAGAGGCTTAGGCACCTTAACTTACACTCTCTGGAAAGACGCAGAGTGCGGGGTGATCTAATAGAGGTGTTCAAGTGGATGAAAGGCTTTAACAAGGGTGACGCAAACAAGGTCATCATATTAAGGCAACAGGGAAGGATTCAAAGTAATGGATTTAAATTGCACAAATTTAAATTTCAGAATAAAATAGGGAAGAATTGGTTTACTAATAGGAAGGTCAACGAATGGCATTGACTTAGTAACCATGCAGTGCGCGCCGAAAATATCAGTTGTTTTAAGAAACGGTTAGATATTCTTATGGATGGGGATGAGAGGTGGTAATGGACAAGGAACTGCCTAGTGTATGCCTTATGGTCTCTTGCAGTCTCCTTCATTCTTATGTTCTTAAGCGTCCTACAAGGCAGCGAACAATGGTGTGAAGGAGGGTGGGGAGGGTGGCAACTTACTTATATTTTCTATATCGATGGCCCCTTTTAGATGTAGGATCAGTTTCTAAGTACAAATCTTTTTTTCCTCGTGTTTTCTTGGATTATGTCTATGTGTTGCTGTGTTTTCCCTTCTGTCCTCTCATGTGTGTATGTGTCAACTTTGTCTTCCCCCACCCCTCCTCCCATTGTTTAATTACCTTCTCTGGGTTTGTTCACTTATTGCCTCGTTGTAGCAATCCTATTCTTCGAATCTGGTGGTAAATCATTTGACTCGTTTCTAGCTTTACTTTTGTTTTATTTTCCTTGTCTTGACCTGTTTCCTCCTGTCCTTATGTCTGGTGCCCATGACTTGCCTCCTCTTCCTTGTACTATTGTATTTACTAGTTTCTTCATTCACCCTTCGTATGGCAGTCCTTGTCGGCCTCAAAGTCCTTAATGAGGCTTTCCCAGAAATGGTCCATACCCCTTTTCAAGAGTGTTTTTGGTACCACTGCCACCCACTGGTGCTCGGTTTCGTGGTCTGCATGATTAGTGTCATGTTGAAAACTACAAAGACGAATACCTGATATTGGTATGGTGTTCAGTCAGTCAGTCCTCAGATGTCTCGAGTTTAACTAAATGGAATACTCGCAGCCCTGCAGTGGCTGGCAACGGTCCTCAGATCCTCTCAAATATCCCTGGGAAGAATTTTTTGACTCTTGTTGTTGCGAGAGGAGAGTAATTGCCGCTTGTCAGTTGACCATGTGTGTAAAAGGGGTAAGAAATACAGTTGAAGGTAATAGAGAAAGACATTGGGCCCAATCCGGGAACTGAGTGTCAGCCCCTCAGGGCTGCATCTGGTGGATGGGGGTTGACGGGTTTTGAAAATGGCAGCTTCGCTGTCCATCTTGCAGGACCACCACATGAAAGTAGGTGCCCGTCGTTGGTCCCGTTCAGGTGGCGGCGTTGAGGTAACTGGCAGTGTACTACTAGCTTGGGCCAGGGTTTTCAAAGACTGCTTACTCCATTAGTTCCTCTGTGTTACACGTTGTTTTTGCCCTTTTGTATTTGCCTCCCCCCCCCCCCGCTTGCATTGCACTGTATATACTGGTATCGGATGGCATGTGCCAATGTTGACTCTAGTCATTCAGCTTGCTTTTGTCTAGCCGCGAGGTTCTGTTGCTCTTGTGACTATCATCGCCATTTTTGCAGGTTAGCTTTACCAGTCCACGACTTCCCTCCCTCCTCTTTCTTCTACTGTTGTCTTTTCTAGTTTATCCGTTCTTTTGCTGTATGCCAGTTGTTGTCGGCCTCAGAGTCGTTGCTGAGCCTTTTCCAGAAATGGTCTCTTTTTTTCAAGAGTGGCTGCCTTCGGCACTATCGCCACCCACCCACTGGGGCTCGGTTTCGCGGTCTGCGTGATTGATGTCATGTTGAAAACCACAGAGATGAATACCAGTTCTTCGCATGCTGTTCATTCAATCAATCCATCGATGCCTCGAGTTCAAACAAGTGGAAAACCCGCAGCCCCGCAGTGATCGGCAACGGTCGTCGGAACCTCCCACAGATCTCTCTCCCCGGGAAGAATTCTGTGACTGTTTTGTCCGTGTTGCATCAGCATGGGACAGTTTGTGTGTCACAGCCTCAAAGTTGTAGCCAAAGGAGAGCATTTGCCGGTTGTCAGCACTCCATGTGTGCCGCAGGGTAAGATATACAGTTGAAAGTAACAGAGAATTCTATAGTTACATTAGAGATAAAAAGGTTATTAAAAATCACATTGGTCCACTATTATCTGCTGACGGTCAACTTGAATATTTAAATGAAGGAATGTGTGATATTTCAAACATCTATTTTAGCTTTATGTTCGTACACGAAACACCTCGAAGTGAACTCCAAACTAAAACCTGTGAAAATTTTAGGGTGTACTTGCTACGGTAAATATAACTAAAGAAAAATTAAAAGGTGTATAGAAAAAAAAATTAACAAAACACCGAATCATAAAGGAAATTAAAAATGAGATTGTTGTTCTATTAGAAATTACTTTCAAGAAATCCATCATATCCGGAGATGTCCCAAGAGAATGGAAGCTAGCTAACGTTACTCCCATGTTAAAAAAAAAGGTGACAAAAAGAAAGAAAGAAAAAAAAAAAAAACTACGGGCCTACCAAATCTACTTCAATCGTAGGAAAAATGACGGAAACTATCATCAGAGATACTATCGAACACAACTTAGAAAGTAATAGATAAATGACAGCCAGCAATGGATTCGGACGGAATCGTTCTTGCGTGACTAACTTATACGAATTCTACAACACAATGATCTCGAATTATGACAAAAACAATATAGATCTAATATATTTAAACTTTGCAAAAGCTTTTGATACCGTCCCCCACGAAAGACAACTTACTGAATTAGCTTCACACGGAATAAATGGTAGCCTGTTAATATGGACTAGTAAATTGTTAAACGATCGTAAACAGAGTTGTTCTAAATGGCAAAATTTCTAGATGGAAACATCTTTACGAGTGGAGTTCCTCAAGGTTCCGTTCTTGGACCACCTCTATTCATAGTATGCATAAATGATATAGACCACGGGCTGAATTCTATTGTCTCCAAACTTGTTGATGATACAAAATTGTGTGGAATGGCAAATGATCACTTACACAAATTGGATATTCAAGAAGATTTAGGTAAATTACAGCAATGGTCTGAAAAGTGGTTAATGAAATTTAACACAAGTAAATGCAAGGTTGTACATATAGGTAAAATAATAGTAAGTACGATTACAAGTTATTTGGAAAATCGTCAACAAAAGTGGGTAGTGAAAAGGATCTCGGCGTAATTATCAATAACGATCTCAAATCATCTAACCGGTGTATTTTAGTCTCTGAGAAAGCACATAAGTTTGAAGGACTGATTGCGCCTATCTTTTGACTTCAAAAGTCCATCACTCATTAACAAGCTATATAAATCGTTAGTTCGTCCACATTTGGAATATGCTGTTTCCGTATGGTCACCGAATCTCATTAACCCGCTAAGACCGACGGCCGAAAATTTAGCAATCTCCCAGTACCGCAATTATCATCAAAAAATCAACTCTTATGAATTACTCTGGAAAAAAATCTGCTGTTAGTAGACATGACAATGCATCATCCTACAAGTTTTTATTGCTCTACTCACCATAGTTGTCTCGGAATAATTACCGAGAGTTGGAGAAGATTGTGGTAGCGGCAACTCTCCGCCTCTCTGGCGGCGGCACGCAGTGCTGGGTGGACACGATTGGTTTCACAGAATCCCGCTTTGCCCGACCTCGTGCACTAACAACAGGGGTTGTTGATGCCGTTTTTGGCACGTTTATGGTCACCACCAGATGCATAGTTGTAAATAATAGTTTCGTAAATAAGTAAATACGTAAATACGTAAAAATTCTCGCCGTGACACGATGCGCACGCCTCTCACAAAATTTTGCGGCACACTGGCTGGCGAGAGCAGTTTACTTCCTGCTAGCCTACAGTACTACCATAGGACTACGTCATGGCCAAATATAGCAGTGCTACCAATTTTAGCGCGGTTTTTATTAGCGCTGAAAGTAGCTGCCCCATTTAAGGCCTGTCGGACGTTTGCGATGCAGCCCTATTTAAGGCCTGTTGGTCTTAGCGGGTTAAAGACATTGACAGACTGGAAAAAGTACAACGGCGAGCCACAAAACTGATTCCAAATATAAAAAATAAATCATACGAAAATCGACTAAAACATATGAATGTTTTCCCTAAAAAAGGCGTAGACTCAGAGGTGACTTGATACAGGTCTTTAAGATTCTAAAGGAAATTGACATCAAAAGTGACAAAATTTTCACACTTAATGAGAATCCGACAAGAAACAATGGTCTCAAACTGTCAGGAAATGTATTTAATTTGGAAGTGGGTAGAAACAACTTTGCCAACTGTGTAGTAGTAAATGAATGGAATAAACTTCCTGCAGAGGCAGTGTAATGTAGTTCAGTTCGAAACTTTAAGATTCGTTTAGATAAACACCTAACCAAGATGCTGTAATGCCTGCCATTATTTTTTCATATTATTTGTGCATTTGTTTGCTATTATTTGTCTGTTTATTATTATATATTTTATTATCATTTATTGATATATATCTGTCCATTTATTATCATTTGATATTTACCTGTTTGTTTATTATTTACCTTTACCTATTTATTTATTTGTTTTAATATTATTTATATCGTTATTACTTTATTTATTTATTTATTTACTTATCTTTATTATAGTTTTTTAGCATCCGACCTAGCTATGGACCAAAAGGTCTCCTGTCGGCATGCTCCTCCTTTGTAATCTTTTGAGAGATCTTGGGCCCAGAGACCGAGTGTCAGCCCGTCAGGGTTGGAGCAGGTGGTCGGGGGTGGGGGTTGGTTGACGGGTGTTGAAAATGGCAACTTCGCTGTCCACTTTACAGGACCACCACAAGGAAGGAAGCAGGTACGCGCCATTGGTGCCCTTCAGGTGGCGTTGAGGCAACTGGCAGTGTACTCGCTTGAGTCAGGGTTTTCAGACTGTTTACTTCTTTCGTACTTC
>NC_134788.1:21420188-21675188 GCF_046742065.1 Oratosquilla oratoria | reverse complement strand
ACCTCTAATAAGTGCACGGCACCGTGGTGTGATGGCACACACGGCTGACACCGTATCAGCAGATCCGTGTTCGAATCTCGGCGGCGCCGTGCTTTTGATTTTTTCTCTCCTTTTTTTTCCATTTCCCGGTGGTCCAGTGGTTAGAGTCACTGAGATGCGTTCATAGGGTCCCCACTTTCGAGAAACTCCGGATGGTATTCACTGGAACTCTCTTCACTTGGGAATTGATGAATTGATATTTATGATCTGATAAAGGTATTCGTTTCAAATACAAAATGCATTCACTTCATGAAACAGCAGGAAAAAAAACAAATATGAAAAATATGTGTGATCGTATTTCCGTTGAGGCTGGTCAGAGGCAAGCGACATGACGTCACTAACTTTCTACGTTCGTTTTTTTCTATTGAGTGTGTAGTCCAGGTTCATTAGCCATAATATTGGCAAAAAGAGGAAATACATTTAAAAAGCGGAATTTTTCACCATACGCCAAGAGAACAATGCACTTTAACATAACAAAAGCCCCCCAAAATATATTTGATCTTTAAATAAAAAAAATCACGTCGAAAGTACAGGCCACTTGTTATGACGTGACTCCTCGAGAACCTGAAACCTGGTGTAGTATATATATATATATAGATATATACAATAATTATATATATATATATATATATATAATATATATATATATATATATACAAGCACCGGACCTGGCTTCCGCCAGGTGGGCTTAGCCTATGCGTAGCTCGCTTCGCTCGCTCATTAGAGTACATATAATTTTTGCTATTTCGTAGGTCTAGTCTCCAGAAGTAGTCGTCAAAGTCCCGACCTCAAATTCTCCCGTCGTGTGTGTCTCTCTCTCTTTCTCTCTTTCTTTCTCGTTAGGTCAATCATAAAGGCAATACATTTTTTTAATCGTTTATGTTATGTCACATAGGACCCGCGGAAATTCCACGGTTATTCAACTTTTAAGTATTACGAAGGAGTCTTCAAAATCTCTAAAGGAGCCTTCAGTCTTCAAAAAGGAGTCGTCAAAGTCTCCCGGACGTGTCGTCAAATTCTCTCGCTCTTTCTCTCTCTCTCTCCTCTTTTTCGTTAGGTCAATATTAAGGCAAAAAAGATTTTTGAATCGTTTATGTCATGTCACAATAAACATTTATAGACGTTTGAATACTGTTTATTTATTTGTGTATTATTTTATTTATCTCCTTATTTTCGTGAAGTTCTGTTAGGAGCTCAGAAAGCAACGCGACATGACGTCACACGTTAAGCTTTGAATAAATGGAAATTCCACGGGATTTACGAAAGAGTCTTCAAAATCTCCCGAAGGAGTCTTCAGTCTCCAAAAGGAGTCGTCAAAGTCTACTGACGTTGTCGTCAAATTCTCCCCTCGTCTCTCTTTCTCGTTAGGTCAATCATAAAGGCAATAAAATTTCGGAAGGTGGTCATAAAAACGCCAGGAAATTTTCAAAACTGAAAAACTTTATTTTTTTATGTATATAGATTCTCTTGGCAATATTTCGTAAAGATTCTCTTAGCAATATTTCGTAAAGATTCCCTTGGTAATATTTCGTAAAGATTTTCTTGTTAACATTTGGTAAAGATTCTCTTGGCAGTATTTCGTAAATATTTTCTCATATTTCGTAAAGATTCTTTTGTCAGAATTCCGTAAAGATTCTCTTTTTCTTGTTAGCACCACTTTCTTTTTCCATGGTAATATTAGTGTTTCCGGTGATGACTCATTTCCGGGTTGGGCCTTCCGTAGGAGGTTGGAAGGTTTAGAGAGAAATATTTTTTTATGTTAGTGAAGTGGAGATTCTCTTGGCAATATTTCGTAAAGATTCTCTTAGCAACATTTGGTAAAGATTCTCTTGGCAATATTTCGTAAATATTTTCTCATTAATATTTCGTAAAGATTCTTTTATCAGAATTCCGTAATTCCGTTTTTATGTATATAGATTCTCTTGGCAATATTTCGTAAATATTCTCTTAGCGTGATTTCGTAAAGATTCTCTTGGTAATATTTCGTAAAGATTCTCTGAGTCTGAGTCAGATGTGTACCCGGGAGTTAGTGTTTCCGGTGATGACTCATTTCCGGAGTAGGAGGTTGGAAGGTTTAGAGAGAAATATTTTTTATGTATATTGATATATACCCAGGTGTGCTTGGCCTACGGCGTAGCTCGCTTCACTTGCTCTTCATTAGAGTACATATAATTTTTGCTATTTCGTAATATATTACAAAGGAGTCTTCAAAATCTCCCGAAGGAGTCTCCAGTCTCCAGAAGTAGTCGTCAAAGTCTCCCGACGTCAAATTCTCCCGTCGTCTCTCTCTCTCTCTCTCTCTCTCTCTCTCTCTCTCTCTCTCTCTCTCTCTCTCTCTCTCTTTCTTTCTTTCTCGTTAGGTCAATCATAAAGGCAATACATTTTTCTAATCGTTTATGTTATGTCACATAGGACCCGCGGAAATTCCACGGGGGCCTTGGCCTGCGGCGCTGCGCCTTAGGCGCGGGCGCTGCGCGCCTTGGGCTACGCCCCTTTTTTGGAAAATAAAGTTCTTCTTCGAGTTCTTCTTCGAGTTCTTCTTCGAGTTCTTCGAGTTCTTCTTCGAGTTCTTCGAGTTCTTTTTCGAGTTCTTCGAGTTCTTCTTCGAGTTCTTCGAATTCTTCTTCGAGTTCTTCTTCGAGTTCTTCGAGTTCTTCTTCGAGTTCTTCGAGTTCTTCTTCGAGTTCTTCGAGTTCTTCTTCTTCTTCGAGTTCTCCTTCTTCTTCGAGTTCTTCTTCTTCGAGTTCTTCTTCGAGTTCTTCTCTTTCGAGTTCTTCTCTTTCGAGTTCTTCGAGTTCTTCTTTTTCGAGTTCTTCGAGTTCTTCTTTTTCGAGTTCTTCGAGTTCTTCTTTTTCGAGTTCTTCGAGTTCTTCGAGTTCTTCTTCTTCTTCGAGTTTTTCGAGTTCTTCTTCGAGTTCTACTTCTTCTTCTTCTTCGAGTTCTTCGAGTTCTTCTTCTTCCTCTTCTTCGAGTTCTTCGAGTTCTTCTTCTTCTTCTTCTTCTTCTTCTTCTTCTTCTTCTTCTTCTTCTTCTTCTTCTTCTTCTTCGAGTTCTTCCTCTTCTTCTTCTTCGATTTCTTCGAGTTCTTCTTCTTCTTCTTCGAGTTCTTCTTCTTCACCGTAGTTGGCGGTGTAACCGATTTACCACCAAACGCGAAGGTGTGACCGAATTACCACCGGACGGCGTAAGCAACCATTAAATTTTTTTATATTAGATACACCCATGTTGTTGTGTATAGTAACCGTATAAATCGTTTTCTTCCAGACCGTCCCCGCGCCAGATCACTGTTAAAACACTCACCCCGGTCCATGACCCCCTGTTACCTTTTGTTCGGGTCACGCACTTTCGTTCAAAATTTTTAGTTTTGACCATTTCCATTTTTATATATATAAAATGTATATAGATTCTCTTGACAATATTTCGTAAAGATTCTCTTAGCGTTATTTCGTAAAGATTCTTTTGGTAATATTTCGTAAAGATTCTCTTGTTAACATTTGGGAAAGATTCTCTTGGCAATATTTCGTAAATATTTTCGGAGTAGGAGGTTGGAAGGTTTAATCTTCTTCACATCAGTAACCCACTTCCAGAAATGCCGATTTCTTCGTACCTTCTCCGCTGGTGCTTCACACTTGGCCTGCGGCGCTGCGCGCCTTGGGCTACGCCCCTTTTTTGGAAAATAAAGTTCTTCTTCGCGTTCTTCTTCGAGTTCTTCTTCGAGTTCTTCGAGTTCTTCTTCGAGTTCTTCGAGTTCTTCTTCTTCGAGTTCTCCTTCTTCTTCGAGTTCTTCTTCGAGTTCTTCGAATTCTTCTTCGAGTTCTTCTTCGAGTTCTTTGAATTCTTCTTCGAGTTCTTCTTCGAGTTCTTCTTCGAGTTCTTCGAGTTCTTCGAGTTCTTCGAGTTCTTCTTCTTCGAGTTCTTCTTCGAGTTCTTCTTCGAGTTCTTCTCTTTCGAGTTCTTCGAGTTCTTCTTTTTCGAGTTCTTCGAGTTCTTCGAGTTCTTCTTCTTCTTCGAGTTTTTCGATTTCTTCTTCGAGTTCTACTTCTTCTTCTTCTTCGAGTTCTTCGAGTTCTTCTTCTTCCTCTTCTTCGAGTTCTTCGAGTTCTTCTTCTTCGAGTTCTTCTTCTTCTTCTTCTTCTTCTTCTTCTTCTTCTTCTTCTTCTTCTTCTTCTTCTTCTTCGAGTTCTTCCTCTTCTTCTTCTTCGATTTCTTCGAGTTCTTCTTCTTCTTCGAGTTCTTCTTCTTCACCGTAGTTGGCGGTGTAACCGATTTACCACCAAACGCGAAGGTGTGACCGAATTACCACCGGACGGCGTAAGCAACCATTAAATTTTTTTATATTAGATACACCCATGTTGTGTGCTTAGGTGTGCTTAGCCTATGGCGTAGCTCGCCCTTATTTTCGTGAAGTTCTGTTAGGAGCTCAGAAAGCAACGCGACATGACGTCACACGTTAAGCTTTGAATAAATGGAAATTCCACGGGATTTACGAAAGAGTCTTCAAAATCTCCCGAGGGAGTCTTCATGTTGTTGTGTATAGTAACCGTATAAATCGTTTTCTTCCAGACCGTCCCCGCGCCAGATCACTGTTAAAACACTCACCCCGGTCCACGACCCCCTGTTACCTTTTGTTCGGGTCACGCACTTTCGTTCAAAAATTTTAGTTTTGACCATTTTCATTTTTATATATATAATAATGTATATAGATTCTCTTGACAATATTTCGTAAAGATTCTCTTAGCGTTATTTCGTAAAGATTCTTTTGGTAATATTTCGTAAAGATTCTCTTGTTAACATTTGGGAAAGATTCTCTTGGCAATATTTCGTAAATATTTTCGGAGTAGGAGGTTGGAAGGTTTAATCTTCTTCACATCAGTAACCCACTTCCAGAAATGCCGATTTCTTCGTACCTTCTCCGCTGGTGCTTCACACTTGGCCTGCGGCGCTGCGCGCCTTGGGCTACGCCCCTTTTTTGGAAAATAAAGTTCTTCTTCGCGTTCTTCTTCGAGTTCTTCTTCGAGTTCTTCGAGTTCTTCTTCGAGTTCTTCGAGTTCTTTTTCGAGTTCTTCGAGTTCTTCTTCGAGTTCTTCGAATTCTTCTTCGAGTTCTTCTTCGAGTTCTTTGAATTCTTCTTCGAGTTCTTCTTCGAGTTCTTCTTCGAGTTCTTCGAGTTCTTCTTCGAGTTCTTCGAGTTCTTCTTCTTCGAGTTCTCCTTCTTCTTCGAGTTCTTCTTCTTCGAGTTCTTCTTCGAGTTCTTCTCTTTCGAGTTCTTCGAGTTCTTCTTTTTCGAGTTCTTCGAGTTCTTCTTTTTCGAGTTCTTCGAGTTCTTCTTTTTCGAGTTCTTCGAGTTCTTCGAGTTCTTCTTCTTCGAGTTCTACTTCTTCTTCTTCGAGTTCTACTTCTTCTTCTTCTTCGAGTTCTTCGAGTTCTTCTTCTTCCTCTTCTTCGAGTTCTTCGAGTTCTTCTTCTTCTTCTTCTTCTTCTTCTTCTTCTTCTTCTTCTTCTTCTTCTTCTTCTTCTTCTTCTTCTTCTTCTTCTTCGAGTTCTTCCTCTTCTTCTTCTTCGATTTCTTCGAGTTCTTCTTCTTCTTCGAGTTCTTCTTCTTCACCGTAGTTGGCGGTGTAACCGATTTACCACCAAACGCGAAGGTGTGACCGAATTACCACCGGACGGCGTAAGCAACCATTAAATTTTTTTATATTAGATACACCCATGTTGTTGTGTGCTTAGGTGTGCTTAGCCTATGGCGTAGCTCGCCCTTATTTTCGTGAAGTTCTGTTAGGAGCTCAGAAAGCAACGCGACATGACGTCACACGTTAAGCTTTGAATAAATGGAAATTCCACGGGATTTACGAAAGAGTCTTCAAAATCTCCCGAGGGAGTCTTCATGTTGTTGTGTATAGTAACCGTATAAATCGTTTTCTTCCAGACCGTCCCCGCGCCAGATCACTGTTAAAACACTCACCCCGGTCCACGACCCCCTGTTACCTTTTGTTCGGGTCACGCACTTTCGTTCAAAAATTTTAGTTTTGACCATTTTCATTTTTATATATATAATAATGTATATAGATTCTCTTGACAATATTTCGTAAAGATTCTCTTAGCGTTATTTCGTAAAGATTCTTTTGGTAATATTTCGTAAAGATTCTCTTGTTAACATTT
Organism: Oratosquilla oratoria; assembly: GCF_046742065.1. Classification (NCBI taxonomy): domain Eukaryota; kingdom Metazoa; phylum Arthropoda; class Malacostraca; order Stomatopoda; family Squillidae; genus Oratosquilla; species Oratosquilla oratoria. Next base: position 21,668,990 of record NC_134788.1, on the reverse strand, counting down.
GGGAAAGATTCTCTTGGCAATATTTCGTAAATATTTTCGGAGTAGGAGGTTGGAAGGTTTAATCTTCTTCACATCAGTAACCCACTTCCAGAAATGCCGATTTCTTCGTACCTTCTCCGCTGGTGCTTCACACTTGGCCTGCGGCGCTGCGCGCCTTGGGCTACGCCCCTTTTTTGGAAAATAAAGTTCTTCTTCGCGTTCTTCTTCGAGTTCTTCTTCGAGTTCTTCGAGTTCTTCTTCGAGTTCTTCGAGTTCTTTTTCGAGTTCTTCGAGTTCTTCTTCGAGTTCTTCGAATTCTTCTTCGAGTTCTTCTTCGAGTTCTTTGAATTCTTCTTCGAGTTCTTCTTCGAGTTCTTCTTCGAGTTCTTCGAGTTCTTCTTCGAGTTCTTCGAGTTCTTCTTCTTCGAGTTCTCCTTCTTCTTCGAGTTCTTCTTCTTCGAGTTCTTCTTCGAGTTCTTCTCTTTCGAGTTCTTCGAGTTCTTCTTTTTCGAGTTCTTCGAGTTCTTCTTTTTCGAGTTCTTCGAGTTCTTCTTTTTCGAGTTCTTCGAGTTCTTCGAGTTCTTCTTCTTCGAGTTTTTCGATTTCTTCTTCGAGTTCTACTTCTTCTTCTTCTTCGAGTTCTTCGAGTTCTTCTTCTTCCTCTTCTTCGAGTTCTTCGAGTTCTTCTTCTTCTTCTTCTTCTTCTTCTTCTTCTTCTTCTTCTTCTTCTTCTTCTTCTTCTTCTTCTTCGAGTTCTTCCTCTTCTTCTTCTTCGATTTCTTCGAGTTCTTCTTCTTCGAGTTCTTCTTCTTCACCGTAGTTGGCGGTGTAACCGATTTACCACCAAACGCGAAGGTGTGACCGAATTACCACCGGACGGCGTAAGCAACCATTAAATTTTTTTATATTAGATACACCCATGTTGTTGTGTGCTTAGGTGTGCTTAGCCTATGGCGTAGCTCGCTTCGCTCGCTCTTCATTAGAGTACATATAATTTTTGCTATTTCGTAACATATTACAAAGGAGTCTTCAAAATCTCCCGAAGGAGTCTCTAGTCTCCAGAAGTAGTAGTCAAAGTCTCCCGACGTCAAATTCTCCCGTCGTGTGTCTCTCTCTCTCTTTCTCTCTTTCTTTCTCGTTAGGTCAATCATAAAGGCAATACATTTTTTTAATCGTTTATGTTATGTCACAAAGGACCCGCGGAAATTCCACGGTTATTCAACTCTTAAGTATTACGAAGGAGTCTTCAAAATCTCCTAAAGGAGCCTTCAGTCTCCAAAAGGAGTCGTCAAAGTCTCCCGACGGTGTCGTCAAATTCTCTCGCTCTTTCTCTCTCTCTCTCCTTCTCTTTTTCGTTAGGTCAATTATAAAGGCAAAAAAGATTTTTGAATCGTTTATGTCATGTCACAATAAACATTTATAGACGTTTGAATACTGTTTATTTATTTGTGTATTTATTTATTTATCTCCTTATTTTCGTGAAGTTCTGTTAGGAGCTCAGAAAGCAACGCGACATGACGTCACACGTTAAGCTTTGAATAAATGGAAATTCCACGGGATTTACGAAAGAGTCTTCAAAATCTCCCGAGGGAGTCTTCATGTTGTTGTGTATAGTAACCGTATAAATCGTTTTCTTCCAGACCGTCCCCGCGCCAGATCACTGTTAAAACACTCACCCCGGTCCATGACCCCCCTGTTACCTTTTGTTCGGGTCACGCACTTTCGTTCAAAAATTTTAGTTTTGACCATTTTCATTTTTATATATATAATATATACATATGTACATATATATATATATATGTATATATATATATATATATATATATATATATAGTTTATTGTTTATCATTTACTATTTATTTTGTATTATTTATCTTAAGTTATATATTATTTATTATTTATCATTTATTATTTATTATTCATTATTTATCATTTATTATCTAATATTCATTATCTATTATCTATCATTTATCATTTATTATATATTATTTGATATTCATTATTTATTATTTTTTGTGATTGATTATTTTTATCATTTGTTATCTATTATTTGTTATTTGTTATTTGCTATTTATTATCACTTATTATTTATTATTAAATATTTGTAATTTGTTATTTATTATTTATTATTGTAATTTATCATTCACTATATGTTATTTATTATCTATTATTCATGATGTATTATTTTCATTATTATCTACTATTTATTATTTATTATTTATTATTAATTTTCATCATTATTTATCATTTATTGTTAATTAATAATTAATTAATACATATTTATTTATTCTATGTATTTTGTGTTATTTATTCATTATTGTTATTCCTACTTGTGATTTGTTATCTATTACCTATTATTTGCTATTCATCATTAATCATTTTCATTCTTTATATTTTTTCATTAAGTATTGTCATCCATTTCTTTTTTTATATATATTATATGATATATATTTATCATTTATTACTCATTACTTATTACCTATTATTTCTAATTTAGTGCTTATTACTTATTACGGATAATTTATCATGATAATCAATTATCATTTAATATTTAATATTTCATATCCATTATGTATTACTACTTTCTCATTATTTATTATTTATCAGGTATAAGTAAGGATTTATTATTCATTACTTGTTATTTAATATCCATTGTTCAATAGTCATACTTTTTTTTTTTTTTTACTGTGATTATAAAGCAAAGATCCACCACACGCGCGGTGTACCACAAAGTGTACAGTCATGTGGATCTGGAGTCACAGGCGTAAGCCTCTTCCAGGAAGTCTTCTGTAAGTATCTGTAAGTGATTCATCGTTTAAAACTTATTGTTTATTACTCATTGTATACTAATACTATTGATTAATAATCATTTGTTATAGCATTAAGAATAATAATAATAGTAATAATAACAGTAATAATGACAGTAATAATAATAACATTAATAATAATAACAACAATAACAACAACAACAACGAAAACAACAACAACAACAACGACAGTAATAATAATAATGATAATAATAATAATAATAATAATAATAATAGTAATAATGATAATAATGATTGTTATATTATTGTTATATTATTGTTATATTATTGTTATATTATTGTTATATTATTGTTATATTATTGTTATATTATTGTTAGTTATATTATTGTTAGTTATATTATTGTTAGTTATATTATTGTTAGTTATATTATTGTTAGTTATATTATTGTTAGTTATATTATTGTTAGTTATATTATTGTTAGTTATATTATTGTTAGTTATATTATTGTTAGTTATATATTATTGTTAGTTATATTATTGTTAGTTATATTATTGTTAGTTATATTATTGTTAGTTATATTATTGTTAGTTATATTATTGTTATATTATTGTTATATTATTGTTAGTTATATCATTGTTATATTATTGTTAGTTATATTATTGTTAGTTATATTATTGTTAGTTATATTATTGTTAGTTATATTATTGTTATATTATTGTTAGTTATATTATTGTTATATTATTGTTAGTTATATTATTGTTATATTATTGTTAGTTATATTATTGTTATATTATTGTTATATTATTGTTATTGTTATATTATATTATTGTTATATTATTGTTATATTATTATTATTATTGTTATTATATTATTGTTAGTTATATTATTGTTATATTATTGTTAGTTATATTATTGTTATTATTTATAATTATTGTTATAATTATAATATTATCGTTATCATTATAATCGTTATCATTATAATCGTTATCATTATAATCGTTATCATTATAATCGTTATCATTATAATCGTTATCATTATAATCGTTATCATTATAATCGTTATCATTATAATCGTTATCATTATAATCGTTATCATTATAATCGTTATCATTATAATCATTGTTATCATTATCAGTATCATTATCATTATCATTATCGTTATCGTTATCGTGATCATGATGATCGTTATCATTATCATCATCATCATCATCATCATCATCATCATCATCATCATCATCATCATCATCATCATCATCATCATCATCATCATCATCATCATCATCATCATCATCATCATCATCATCATCATCATCATCATCATCATCATCATCATCATCATCAATCATCATCAATCATCATCATCATCATTTTAATTATTATTATTAAAATATATATGTATGCATGTATGTATTATCATCATCATTATCATCATCATTATCATTATAATTTTCATTAAACGTTTGTGGGGAACTTTTGCAAATGCTTTTTAAAGATCCATATACACAACATCTGTTTCTCCATCTTCATCTACTGTTCTGGTCTTGTTGTCCAACACTTGTAACAATTGTAGAACGGTTGATCTACCTGGTATGAATTCGCATTGCTTATCAATGATAACAGATGAGTCAATTCAATGCCTCTTTTCTTTTCAACCCTACCCTTATAAACGTCATCACCCCGTGAAACGCTTTTAATTTTTCGCTTAAGACCTGGCAGTGCAATTGCATACTAACAGTAACCTAATACTATTTTGATACTAAATGAAACCACTGCAAAATTACAAAACAATGACAGAGGTAGCCTTGCTAAGAATATCCTGATCTTGTAAAGATGAATAACCCCGACATCTTGTAAGGATGAATAACCACGAGATGCAGCACACACACCCATAGCTGGATAACATTGTAAACGGGCTCTTAAAGATCAAGTTATAAAAGCCCCCCAAACCGACCTAGCCCAGTAAAGATCAACTTAAACTGACCAAACTTCTGTGATATCCATCTTTTACAAGACCAAAATATCTCTAACCAACTCTATCTAGGGTTGCTAACGTTGTCAGAAATTCTACGTTCAGAACTGGGCTATTTGCGTCCACGCTAACTGCTTAAGCCAAGGCTTTAGACCCAGTCCCAACTAGGCTAGCATGACGCTGTCTCAATCTATTATTGATTAGTTTATAGCCTGTTTTGATCCTGATATAATAATGATGAGAGATGCTTCATCGACTCTGGAATATATCTATCTTATTGGGTCGAATGAATGCATACATACATACATATACCAAAGGCTTTTTCCCCCTTACACGGAGGGTAGCCATATGTGTGCGAAACATGAAAATTTTGGATTTGGAGACAAAAAAGGCCGATAGCCGGTAGTTTAACGGAAAACATATTTCCTAAAAACATTTCACATGTATAACACGATCAACTAAATGCAATAACTTCACGGGTTCACTGACAAATCCCTCAGCTGATAAGGCGGCCTACAGTATTATCATGATCATTTTCTAACCAGTTTAAACAAAGTCCGTCAAAGTGTTCTCTGCTCAAGGCCTGCCTGCCTGTTTTGGGGGGATCAAAGACTTCCGCGCGGGAGGACCCAATCTGTTCAAATCGGTGAAGCAGGCTTAAAACCGGCATTGGACAGTAGGCAAAGGCAAGCGAACAGAAAGAAGAAGACTGGGAATGTATAGAGATAGAGAGAGAGAGAGATAGAGAGATGTTTGGCCCTTGTTTCTTGTATGATCAACATCTCTTTGGTCTAAAGTTCAAGAGGAACTATTTTTCTTAACCTGCGCAACTGGGTGTGTGGTATTCGACATTGTAGAACTGCAACCTAATCTATAGTGCGCTCTCATGAAAACAATTCATTGAATGAATAAGCAATAGATAGATAATACGTAAATAAATCAATGATAAATATATAAATAAGTAATTGATAGACAAATATAAAAGAGAATAACATGAAATGCAATTAGACTAGAATAAACCTGACCCACCGATTACTGTTTGTCAATCCCGTGACGTCATCAGGCAGACACACCTTGATGATAAGCGTTATCGCTTGGCGACGATGACTGATGAGAAGAATGTGTGGGGGATGGGGGTTGGGGGGAGGATTTTAGCACGGACTGTATGCACCTTGACAGACGCCAGGTCAGCCCATGTCAAGAGCACTGGGGAGGAACGGGTCACCTGTAGGTCACCGTTGCAAGGGTGTGGTTATCGACAGCTGAGAAGGTGTGTGCCCCTTGGCAGCATCTCCATTATCTCACCTCTGTGCGCCGGTGGCCTTATCACAAGCGTCTTGCATTGGCTCCATTCCCAAGGTAACAAAAAATTAATCCAGTCAAGTAGTCGCCGCTCCCTTCTGTATGTAGGTTTCCCAGTGAAAATACATGTAAAAGCGCGCACGCACACACACACACACACACACACACACACACACACACACACACACACACACACACACACACACACACACACACACACACACACACACACACACGCGCACACACACAGACACACGCGCGCACACACACACACACACACACACACACACACACATGCTTGCGTACAAAGTTAGAAGTGCCTCTAATGGAAGGGAGGAGAGGGAGAGAGCGAGAGACAGAGTTATCGCCGCGTTCAGGGCGATGACAAAAAAAAAAAAAAAAAAAAAAAATGGACATCATTGACACGAAGAATCCCTTGGTATGGAACGAAGGAGCAACGAGAAGGATCAAAGTATTCGGAAGATAAAGTCGAGCATATGACACTTGGGTCAGTATGCTTAGGTACACGCGTGCAAGGGGAGGGGGCGAGAGGAAGGGCAGCGAAGAGGGAAACAGGAAGAAGAAAAAGGGAGAAGACACACGGACGGCGAAGGGAGGGATAAAGAACGGGGTACAAGATGTCTATAGATTGGCTCGCCTTTTTATCTAGCTGTGCATTATTTTGAGTAAGATTTAGACGATAAGATAACACTTGGTTACAGACCTCCCTGTTAGCCGTGGCAGCAGTCAGCATTCTGTCAACCACGACAAGTCAGTGTGAACAGGCCAGTCTTCTCCTCCAGTTACCTCCCACGGCTCGTTTTTCGGGTAAGTGAGACTTGTTGCAGGAGGGCGAGACACTCACGCACTTGTCTTCAGGGTCCCCCACCCAAGTGGTAATGTCATGTTTTGTCATCGCTCGCAGGGTTAGCTGGTTGTGCCTGCTGTTGCTTTCTGCCATGGCGATCACTTAACAGAAATATTCAATAGTATAAAACTGAGTGCGAGAGAGACTTGGGAGCTCTAGTGAGTCCTGACCTCAAATCCAGGAATCAGTGCATTAGCGCCAGGAGTAAAACAAACAGAGCATTAAGTTTCATTGATAGGGCGGTTACGAATAGAAGTGCAGAGGTAATTATCAAACTCTAGCGTTAATTAAATCTATCATTGACTATGCGGTACATTATTGGTCTCCGTCTTATAGAATGACATCAATTTACTGGAATCAGTACAGAGGAGAATGACCAAAATGGGCTCAGAAATTTACCTTACGAAAAGAGGCTTAGGCACCTTAACTTACACTCTCTGGAAAGACGCAGAGTGCGGGGTGATCTGATAGAGGTGTTCAAGTGGATGAAAGGCTTTACACAAGGGTGACGCAAACAAGGTCATCATATTAAGGCAACAGGGAAGGATTCAAAGTAATGGATTTAAATTGCACAAATTTAAATTTCAGAATAGAATAGGGAAGAATTGGTTTACTAATAGGAAGGTCAACGAATGGCATTGACTTAGTAACCATGCAGTGCGCGCCGAAAATATCAGTTGTTTTAAGAAACGGTTAGATATTCTTATGGATGGGGATGAGAGGTGGTAATGGACAAGGAACTGCCTAGTGTATGCCTTATGGTCTCTTGCAGTCTCCTTCATTCTTATGTTCTTAAGCGTCCTACAAGGCAGCGAACAATGGTGTGAAGGAGGGTGGGGAGGGTGGCAACTTACTTATATTTTCTATATCGATGGCCCCTTTTAGATGTAGGATCAGTTTCTAAGTACAAATCTTTTTTTCCTCGTGTTTTCTTGGATTATGTGTGTTGCTGTGTTTTCCCTTCTGTCCTCTCATGTGTGTATGTGTCAACTTTGTCTTCCCCCACCCCTCCTCCCATTGTTTAATTACCTTCTCTGGGTTTGTTCACTTATTGCCTCGTTGTAGCAATCCTATTCTTCGAATCTGGTGGTAAATCATTTGACTCGTTTCTAGCTTTACTTTTGTTTTATTTTCCTTGTCTTGACCTGTTTCCTCCTGTCCTTATGTCTGGTGCCCATGACTTGCCTCCTCTTCCTTGTACTATTGTATTTACTAGTTTCTTCATTCACCCTTCGTATGGCAGTCCTTGTCGGCCTCAAAGTCCTTACTGAGGCTTTCCCAGAAATGGTCCATACCCCTTTTCAAGAGTGTTTTTGGTACCACTGCCACCCACTGGTGCTCGGTTTCGTGGTCTGCATGATTAGTGTCATGTTGAAAACTACAAAGACGAATACCTGATATTGGTATGGTGTTCAGTCAGTCAGTCCTCAGATGTCTCGAGTTTAACCAAATGGAATACTCGCAGCCCTGCAGTGGCTGGCAACGGTCCTCAGATCCTCTCAAATATCCCTGGGAAGAATTTTTTGACTCTTGTTGTTGCGAGAGGAGAGTAATTGCCGCTTGTCAGTTGACCATGTGTGTAAAAGGGGTAAGAAATACAGTTGAAGGTAATAGAGAAAGACATTGGGCCCAATCCGGGAACTGAGTGTCAGCCCCTCAGGGCTGCATCTGGTGGATGGGGGTTGACGGGTTTTGAAAATGGCAGCTTCGCTGTCCATCTTGCAGGACCACCACATGAAAGTAGGTGCCCGTCGTTGGTCCCGTTCAGGTGGCGGCGTTGAGGTAACTGGCAGTGTACTACTAGCTTGGGCCAGGGTTTTCAAAGACTGCTTACTCCATTAGTTCCTCTGTGTTACACGTTGTTTTTGCCCTTTTGTATTTGCCTCCCTCCCCCCGCTTGCATTGCACTGTATTTACTGGTATCGGATGGCATGTGCCAATGTTGACTCTAGTCATTTAGCTTGTTTTTGTCTAGCCGCGAGGTTCTGTTGCTCTTGTGACTATTATTGCCATTTTTGCAGGTTAGCTTTACCAGTCCACGACTTCCCTCCCTCCTCTTTCTTCTACTGTTGTCTTTTCTAGTTTATCCGTTCTTTTGCTGTATGCCAGTTGTTGTCGGCCTCAGAGTCGTTGCTGAGCCTTTTCCAGAAATGGTCTCTTTTTTTCAAGAGTGGCTGCCTTCGGCACTATCGCCACCCACCCACTGGGGCTCGGTTTCGCAGTGTGCGTGATTGATGTCATGTTGAAAACCACAGAGATGAATACCCGCTCTTCGCATGCTGTTCATTCAATCAATCCATCGATGCCTCGAGTTCAAACAAGTGGAAAACCCGCAGCCCCGCAGTGATCGGCAACGGTCGTCGGAACCTCCCACAGATCTCTCTCCCCGGGAAGAATTCTGTGACTGTTTTGTCCGTGTTGCATCAGCATGGGACAGTTTGTGTGTCACAGCCTCAAAGTTGTAGCCAAAGGAGAGCATTTGCCGGTTGTCAGCACTCCATGTGTGCCGCAGGGTAAGATATACAGTTGAAAGTAACAGAGAATTCTATAGTTACATTAGAGATAAAAAGGTTATTAAAAATCACATTGGTCCACTATTATCTGCTGACGGTCAACTTGAATATTTAAATGAAGGAATGTGTGATATTTCAAACATCTATTTTAGCTTTATGTTCGTACACGAAACACCTCGAAGTGAACTCCAAACTAAAACCTGTGAAAATTTTAGGGTGTACTTGCTACGGTAAATATAACTAAAGAAAAATTAAAAGGTGTATAGAAAAAAAAATTAACAAAACACCGAATCATAAAGGAAATTAAAAATGAGATTGTTGTTCTATTAGAAATTACTTTCAAGAAATCCATCATATCCGGAGATGTCCCAAGAGAATGGAAGCTAGCTAACGTTACTCCCATGTTAAAAAAAAAAGGTGTCAAAAAGAAAGAAAGAAAAAAAAAAAAAAACTACGGGCCTACCAAATCTACTTCAGTCGTAGGAAAAATGACGGAAACTATCATCAGAGATACTATCGAACACAACTTAGAAAGTAATAGATAAATGACAGCCAGCAATGGATTCGGACGGAATCGTTCTTGCGTGACTAACTTATACGAATTCTACAACACAATGATCTCGAATTATGACAAAAACAATATAGATCTAATATATTTAAACTTTGCAAAAGCTTTTGATACCGTCCCCCACGAAAGACAACTTACTAAATTAGCTTCACACGGAATAAATGGTAGCCTGTTAATATGGACTAGTAAATTGTTAAACGATCGTAAACAGAGTTGTTCTAAATGGCAAAATTTCTAGATGGAAACATCTTTACGAGTGGAGTTCCTCAAGGTTCCGTTCTTGGACCACCTCTATTCATAGTATGCATAAATGATATAGACCACGGGCTGAATTCTATTGTCTCCAAACTTGTTGATGATACAAAATTGTGTGGAATGGCAAATGATCACTTACACAAATTGGATATTCAAGAAGATTTAGGTAAATTACAGCAATGGTCTGAAAAGTGGTTAATGAAATTTAACACAAGTAAATGCAAGGTTGTACATATAGGTAAAATAACAGTAAGTACGATTACAAGTTATTTGGAAAATCGTCAACAAAAGTGGGTAGTGAAAAGGATCTCGGCGTAATTATCAATAACGATCTCAAATCATCTAACCGGTGTATTTTAGTCTCTGAGAAAGCACATAAGTTTGAAGGACTGATTGCGCCATCTTTTGACTTCAAAAGTCCATCTCTCATTAACAAGCTATATGAATCGTTAGTTCGTTTGTAATATGATGTTTCCGTATGGTCACCGAATCTCATTAAAGATATTGACAGATTGAAAATAATACAACGGCAAGCCACAAAACTGATTCCAAATATGAAAAAAAAATCATACGAATATCGACTAAAACATATGAATATTTTCCCTAAAAAAGGCGTAGACTCAGAGGTGACTTGATACAGGTCTTTAAGATTCTAAAGGAAATTGACATCAAAAGTGACAAAATTTTCACACTTAATGAGAATCCGACAAGAAACAATGGTCTCAAACTGTCAGGAAATGTATTTAATTTGGAAGTGGGTAGAAACAACTTTGCCAACTGTGTAGTAGTAAATGAATGGAATAAACTTCCTGCAGAGGCAGTGTAATGTAGTTCAGTTCGAAACTTTAAGATTCGTTTAGATAAACACCTAACCAAGATGCTGTAATGCCTGCCATTATTTTTTCATATTATTTGTGCATTTGTTTGCTATTATTTGTCTGTTTATTATTATATGTTTTATTATCATTTATTGATATATATCTGTCCATTTATTATTATTTGATATTTACCTGTTTGTTTATTATTTACCTTTACCTATTTATTTATTTGTTTTAATATTATTTATATCGTTATTACTTTATCTATTTATTTATTTACTTATCTTTATTAGTTTTTTAGCATCCGACCTAGCTATGGACCAAAAGGTCTCCTGTCGGCATGCTCCTCCTTTGTAATCTTTTGAGAGATCTTGGGCCCAGAGACCGAGTGTCAGCCCGTCAGGGTTGGAGCAGGTGGTCGGGGGTGGGGGTTGGTTGACGGGTGTTGAAAATGGCAACTTCGCTGTCCACTTTACAGGACCACCACAAGGAAGGAAGCAGGTACGCGCCATTGGTGCCCTTCAGGTGGCGTTGAGGCAACTGGCAGTGTACTCGCTTGAGTCAGGGTTTTCAGACTGTTTACTTCTTTCGTACTTCTGGGTCGCATCTTGTTGTTGCTTCTGCCCTTTTGTGGCTGCCTGCCCCCTCCCCACGCGTGCATTGCACCGTATTTACTTATATCAGGTTCCATTTGATAATGTTAGCTCCAATGCGAGAGTTGCTTTCTGATTAGTATTATAGATTTGTTTGCCCTTCCAGGATATTTTCCGTTCGTTCTACCACTCTAGCTCCAACGCAGTCTTCTCTATTGAGGTTTCACTTGAGTTTCCTCTTGGATGCTGTGTCTATGTGTGTGAATTTGTGTTGTGGTAAGTTTGGGAGCGGACTTTCCTGGGCGCATCTATATCGAAGGAGGTATAGTGTAGGCATGGCAGTGCGGTGACATTAGAGATTGGTCTGAAAGAAGGGCGCGTGCTTGAGATTATAGGCCACTTCCTGAGTCAGAGAATCGACGATGGGGAGGAAGATGGTCACTGAATACATGGCTCATCTTGACTGATACACGAATAAATTGGTTGGCATTTGCAGGCAGCAAGTGAAGAGCTAATATGGTGGAAACAGGAGCCTTAGGCGACCAGGCGTGGGAATCGATGGCGGACAGCAACGAGCGCCTTCAGTACCTGTACACCTCGAGCGAGTTAAGCGACCTGGACATCTTCTTCCCAGGAGACGAGGACTCCATCAAGGTAAGTGTGGTGACTCGCATTGAGTATGATTCCCTCCTTGGGCAAGGTTGGTGGGGCTTTGACGCGCGTTGCCCCACAGGAAGGATTTGTTTGGACTTAATACGTGACTCCCTCAGGCCCACAGACTGGTCCTGTCCATGAGCTCCCCCGTGTTCCTCGCCAAGCTGAAGGGACCCCAGGCTGTCGATAAGCTCACCCTTTCAGAGGACCCTCGTCAGTCCTTTCGAAAGCTGCTGGGTCACATGTACCAGAACCGGATGGACCTGGAGTCGATGGAAGAGGCTCTCGAGGTGTACAAGCTGGCCCACAAGTACCGGGTGGGTTCAGCGAAGAAAAATTGTGTGCAGGTACAGTATTGTGTGGGGAGGCCAGTTGCCCTCCCTTGCTTTTCTCCACGGCAGTTCTACCGCTCTTCTTCCGTTTTTTTTTTTTGTTTGTTTCTTTTGCATTTTCTTCCTACGTCTCTTATTCTGTTTTTCTTTTTCTATTTTTTCTTATGGTTCTTCTTTTGTTTCTTCTTCTTTGTCTTCTTGCTCTTGGTCTTCGTCTTCTTCTTCGTGGGCTTCGTTTCCTTCTTCGTCTTCTTTTCCTTCTGCGTCTTCTTCTTGTTCGTCTTTTTCTTCTCTTTCGTCTTCGTTTCTTCTTCATTTCCTTCGTCTTTGTCTTCTTCTTCCTCTTCTTCTTCGTCTCCATCTTCTTCGTCATTATCTTTTTCGTCTTCTTCATCTCCATCGTGTTCGTCTCCTTCTTCGTCTTCGTCTTCTTAATCGTCTTCTATTTCTTCCTCATATTCCTCCTCGTCTTCTTCTTCGTCATCTTTTTAACCTTCTTATTATTCTTCGTCTTAATCTTCTTCGTTCTCTTTTTTTTCTATCTCGTCTTCGTCTTCTTTGTCTTGTTAGTTTTCTTCTTTTCCTGTTTTTTTCTGCTTATTCTTCTGTTTCTTCTTCCTTTCCTCCTCCTCCTCTATGTTCTTCGTCTTCTCCTTCTTGTTCGTCTTTTCCTTCGTCTTCTTTGTGTTCTTATTCGTCTTCTTGTTCTTATTCTTCTGTTTCTTCTTTATTTCCTCCTACTTTCTCGTCGTCATCTTCTTCTTCTTCTTCTTCCTCTTCGTCTTATTTTTTGTCTTCTCCTTTGTGTTCGTTTTCTTTTTCGTCTTGGTATTCTAGTTCGTATTCGTCTTTGTCATCGACTTCTCCTCCTCCTCTTTCGTTTTATTTTTCCTCGTCTTCGTCTTCTTCCTCTTCATCTTCGTCTGCTTTCTCTTCTTCTTTTGTTGTGATAGTACGGTCAGCAAGACCAGATGACTTGTTGAGTGTGTGAATGTGTGGCAGTTCGGACGATGCCTTATTTCGGACGTCATTATTGAGCACTACGGCAGCAGACGGGCCTCCTCCTCTCTGTGGACAAAGAGAATGATGCAATAGCGACGAATCATGATACACTCCTCGACTTTTCCCACTTGCTTAGGCAAACTCTCTCTTTTTGTCTTCAGTATATCGCTTCCAACGTGAAGGCGGATACGATGCCGGGAGTGCTGGAGACTTTGCTTCATTATGAGGACGCGGCGCTGAAGAAGAAGTGCAAAGAGGTACGTGGGTCTGTTTCATGATGTCGTGGCTGGTGTTCCTTTTGGGTAAAATGGTGATATCTACACTTCTTGGAGCTAGGGTCCAAAGCCCTCTTGGTTGAAAGACGTCTCGCACGTTCGGTCGGGTCAATTGTCGCCCGTCCCTTGGATTCGTCGACATGTTCAGAAGCATGGCCTGTTTGACCCACAGATACTGAACCGCGACCCCGACGCCGTCATGCTGCCCGAGACCGTGTCTCGCCTGAGCAAGGAAAGCTTGAGGGCTTTGCTGATGGACGAGACCCTGGCCTTCTCTTCCGAGGCTGTCCCCTTCAGTGGACTGATTGCCTGGCAAGTACTCGCACTCGTGGCCACCATTCCGTTCGTATCCACCCTTTGCACAGTGCATGACTATGTTTTGGTAGTCGCTCATCAAGCCCGCACGCTAAAGTGTTCTCTGTGCTTTTTGTTGGTCGCAGGGGAAAAGCCCAGCTAGGCCAGCAGGAGGAGGAGGAGCCGTCGGGGAGTGCACTCCGGGAGGAGATCGGGGACGACCTGCTGAAGGAGGTGCGGTTCCTCGACATGTCCTGCGACGAGTTCTTCGACAATGTGATTGACACGGAGGTGCTGACCCACACGGAGTGCATCCACATCCAGTGTGCCATCCGGGGCGCCAATCCCTCGAAGTTCCCGATGACCATGCCTCTGCATCCTGCCAGTGGAAGGAGGAGGCAACTCCGGAAAGAGGATGCGACGCTGAAGAAAGAGTGCCAAGAGGTACGTACGTGGGTCTGTTTCCTGATGTCGTGGCTGGTGTTCCCTTTGGGTAAAATGGTGATGTCTACACTTCTTGGAGCTAGGTTCCAAAGCCATCTTGGTTGAAAGACGTCTCGCTTTGCATTAGAGTGTAAGAAAGCACGGCGGCATTGCACGTTTGGACGCGTCAGTTGTCGCCCGTCTCTTGGATTCGTCGACATGTTCAGAAGCATGACCTCTTTGACCCACAGATACTGGACCGCGACCCCGACGCCGTCATGCTGCCCGAGACCGTGTCTCGTCTGAGCGAGGAAGGCTTGAGGTCTTTGCTGACGGATGATACCCTGGCCTTCTCTTCCGAGGTTGTCCCCTTCAGAGGACTGATTGCCTGGTAAGTACTCGCACTCGTGGTGACCATTCCGTTCCTCTTTGCACAGTGCATGGCTATGTTTTGGTCGTCGCTCATCAAGCCCGCACGCTAATGCGTTCTCTGTGCCTCTTGTTGGTCGCAGGGGAAAAGCCCAGCTAGGCCAGCAGGAGGAGGAGGAGCCGTCGGGGAGTGCGCTCCGGGAGGAGATCGGGGACGACCTGCTGAGGGAGGTGCGGTTCCTCGACATGTCCTGCGACGAGTTCGTGGACCACGTGGTCGGCACGGACGTGCTGACCCACACGGAGTGCATCCACATCCTGAGGGCCATCCGGGGCGCCGACCCCTCGACGCTCCCGAGGACCACGCCACTGCATCCTCCCAGGGGAGGAAGGAGGGGGCGTATACCCCCGAAGGGGCGGCTTTCGCGCTTTCACCTTCCGCCGAATGGACGCAGAGAGACTTTGGAGTCGCATGAGGTTCATCTTTTGATTTGGTGTCTTTCGAGTGATAGGAATATTCGTGTCCATCGCCTGTATGCACCAGGTGCTGGCACCCTTCAGATAAAGGTTGCTGGTGTGGGCGGTGTTGTAATAAGGTCGGCATCCTCTGAGGGTCCTGAATTCGTCTTTGCACCGCCTGCTGCACTTGAGGGGGCCAAACTATATAATGTGTGGTTTACCCCCAAAACGAAAGTAGTTGCGAATAGGGCAAGTGGCGGAAGTCAGAGTGTGGGGAATGTAACCCTGTCACGTTCATTGGCGGGTCTTGAGTGTGCCCTGTATGTGTGCGAGTCTGGAAGCTCTGGCTGCGAGTGACTGACTGAGTGAATGAGTGAGTGAGGGGAGAGCGGGTTGGGTTGGGTTTGGCCCCTTTTTGCACGAACGCAACATATACAGGGGCCTGAGAGCAGAACTGGACCTTGGAGAAGTGTGTACTCTTGCTGCGGACAGGCTCCTCATCATAGGAGGGGGACTTCAACGCCCACCATGAAATTTTAATGTCGTCCCAAGGGCCCAATGTCGCTGGACACCACTTAAATTCAGTATTAGACGAATGCCCTGACATTGCGTTGTTGAATGATGGAAATCCAACGCACGTGCAAGGTGGACGACTTGATCTGACCTTGGCGACGGCCACTGTCCTCCCTAGGGTAACATGGGAGGTGCATCCTATTGTCACTAGCGATCACTTTGGTGTCTGTGTGCACATACGGGATTCACCACCCATACCAGCTGTATTACCTGTTCCCAGATGGAAGACAGCTTCGGCAAACTGGCCAGTGTTTGAGAAGTCTGTTGAAGAATGGGCAGCGTCCTACGTTCCACCACAGGACGTGGAAACGTTGGAAGCTGACTTTTCTGCAGCCATTCAGGTGGCTGCCAACAGAGCCATCCCAAAGACTCGCCAATCCCCCAGAGAACATAAGAACAGCTGGTATTATACCCCTGAGGTGAGAGAGGCCAACCATCGGATGAACATGCTTAGGCGTGTTTTCCGACGGCGCCGAACTCAGACTAATTTGGCCAACTTGCGCGCTGCAGTACATGACGCTCACGTCATAGCTGCAGATGCCAGAAGAGCTAAATTTCTTGAATGGTGTGAGGGCTTTACTGCTCACACCTCCCTAGCAGAGCTGTGGTCTAAGCTCCGTAGGGCTACTGGCAGGACTCAACCACGACGCACTCATCATGCCCCTGATGCTGAGGCGAAGCGGCTGGTGCAGGAGTTTGTCTCTCGCTCCAGCAGCACCTCACTCCCGCAGTGTGTTCAAGACACATTGCAGGACCTCCAAGGAGTGAGGCGCCATGGTGTTGAGGACATGGTGAGTCGGTCGGATGATACTGACGCTAGCTTTACGCTTCAGGAGCTACGGGTCACACACAAGACCAGCTCTGACACGGCACCTGGAGAGGACCTCATCACCTATTCCATGCTGGCCCACCTTGGACCAGCGGGTGACGAGGCACTTCTAAGGGTGATAAACGCGTCTTGGAGGACTGGCAAGCTACCAACAGCCTGGAAGACGGCAATCATAACGCCAATTCCAAAGCCAAAGGAACCTAGTGCTTACCGCCCCATCAGCCTGACAAGCTGCATGGGCAAGACAGCAGAGAGGATGGTGCTAAACAGGCTCCTGTGGAAACTGGGCCCATTGCATGAGCATATCCATGCTTACTGCAAAGGCACTGGCACAGGAAACAGTATAGCAACACTCCTCAATGCTGTCAGTGGAACACCGTCCATTGTGGTCTTTTTGGATTTGGAAAAGGCGTTTGAGCTGGCTAGTCCACTTGTGATATTAGACACCCTTGCTCGCAAGGGCGTAAAAGGCAAGCTGCTTTCTTGGATTGCTGACTATCTCAGTCACCGGTCTGCGAAAGTACGCTTTCAAGGTCACATATCAGAGGCCAGAATGCTGGAGAATGGCACTCCACAGGGGGGGGGGGGGGTCCACAGCCCCACTCTGTTCAATGTGCTCATCTCCAACATTCTGGAACTACCTCTACCACAGGGGTGCAGATGACATTGCGCTCTTAATTACTGGGAAACGGCAGTGCTTCAACAGGGCTCAGCGCTGTTTAAGCACTGTGGCGACGGAATGTAGCAGGTTGGGGTTAAAGATCTCCCCTACAAAGTCGAAAGCTATGGCACTGAGACTCAGGACAGAGGGGAAGCACCTCACCATCCAGGACCTTAGGCTGGACTGGGTTCACCAGTATCAGTACCTGGGGGTCTGGATTGATGAGAGGCTCACCTTTCAGAGGGAACTTACCTATCTCAAGGAGAGACTGAAGGCAAGAACCACAGTTATGAGAGCAATGACGGGGAAGGCACTCAGTGCCACGCATCGGGTCCTTCGCACATTCTATGTGCACGCAGTCCGCAGTCTGGTGGACTACGCTGCCCCAGCTCTCATAAATGTGGCGACTGCCAAGCTTGAAGACCTGGAGCCTTGCCAAAATGCCGCAGCAAGGATTATCCTAGGAGCTCAACCTTGGACTAAGATCGTTAACCTCCGAATGGAGGCTTCGTTGCCTTCATTAACATCACGGGTCAGAAGGCTGGAGGTCGACTTTCTTGCCAAGTTGGTCCAGAGCCCCAGGATAACTGAGCTGAGTCAGAGCCTTGTGACAGCTCTGGGACGGTTGGGTACTTTTATCCACTCCGATACCTGGCTGGCACAGGCGGCAGGGATCTTGGACTCCTTCAAGCTCACCAGCACTCTCCTTGAAAAAAGTAGGGACTCTCCACATCCAGAGTTCAAGCCCCCACCACCATGGCTGTCGATACCTGCAACTTTCGTTGTCACAAAGCTTCCCAGTAAGAAGAAGTTATGTGACCAGGAGAGAGTACGAGCGCAGGCCCTACAAGGCGTCCGCGCACTGTCGAGGCCTGGAACGGCGGTCTATTACACGGATGGCTCCGTAGACCCCAACAGGCCTCGCAGTGCGGGGGCTGCTTTTGTGACGGATGGTCTGACCTACGGCAGGAGAGTATCTGATCATGCGTCCACTCTCCAAGCTGAGGCCATAGCGGTCCAAGGAGCGTTAGAGCATGCTCTAATATCTCGAGCTGGTCCTGTGGTAATCCACACGGATTCACAGTCTTTGCTAGGCAGCTTAGAATCGATTCAGCCCAGCGACAATGTATGCCTACTGACCTCCATCCTAGTACTCCTGCTGAAGCTGCATCAGCAAGGCAGGAGTGTTACGCTCAACTGGGTGCCAAGCCACGTAGGTGTCCCAGGTAATGAGTTAGCCGACGTCGCAGCAGAAGCGGCGCGCAAAAGACCTGAAGTCGATGTTGTCGTCCCTCTCAGCAGAAATCAGTTGCGCCTACGCACCAGGGCTCTTAACAAGGTACAACGGTTCCTCGAGCACAGACTAGAGGCAGAGGTGTCAGAGAGGGCGAGGTGGTACAGGGCAGTCACAGACTACGAGCCCCTTGTACTTCCTCGCTCCACACCTAGAAAAGTGGAAACTCTGCTCTTCCGTCTGCGGCTGGAGGACCGTTGTTTCTGGCAAATAAAGACCAACCCCACACCAGAAGAAAGAAGATGCCATCATTGCCGCCACCCTGAAGCCACCCTTAACCACTACCTCAAGCATTGCCCCGCAACTGCTTTTCTGAGGAGAGGGCCTCCGACAACATCTGATAGTCTTGTGCGCCGCCTATGCAGCCACTTAAGTCAGTTTGAACTGCGTCGGGTGGTGGAGTGTCAGCCCCCCCCCCTTTAATTATTATATATACATGTCTCTGTTCGGAAGGGTGAATTCATAGCGATGTGCATACGTATATTGCATACGTATGCACATCTAATGTATGTATGAGTGTGTGTGACCAAGGCCACACACGCTCATACATTGAATCACCCCCCCCCTTTAATTTCAATATATATATGCTTATTGTCCGGAAGGGTGTATTCATGGTGATGTGCATACGCATATTGCATGCGTATGCACATCTAATGTATGTATGAGTGTGTGTGGCCAAGGTCACACACACTCATACATTGGATCACCCCCCCCCTTTCTTATATTATATACACCAAGATGTCACCACCTACCATCACATTCAGTTCTATTGAGAAGGGTGCATTCATGGAGATGTGCATGCGCATTCCTATACGTGTGCACATCTTGTGAATGTATGAGTGTGTGTGGCTGGGCCCACACACACTCGTATGTACAATCACCCACCAAACGGGCTCACACCTAAAAAGCCCGTGGGAGCCTGTCTCCCAAATTATACACACACACACATTGCACGAACGAGGGAGGGAGGGAGGGAGGGGGGGGTCACGGCGGGCGGCGGCGACCCGAATCGGAATGGAATTGCTTGGCGAAGAGTGGTTCCATCATTACCGTCATCATCATCATCATCGCCGCCGCCGCCGCCATTGCCATTACCATTCGTGTTAGAGAGGCGGTGTCAGCCCCAAGGAAGGAAGCGTTTCATTTGTTGTTATTGTATTCGGATCCTTTATTTCAAGTCATTTCCAAGGTGCAGCAGAAATCGTCACAAGGGGGAACAAGCCTGTGGTATAGGTAGGTGCCTTATCAAAACACACCTAACTACACAAATGTATATATATATATATATATATATATATATATGTGTGTGTGTGTGTGTGTGTGTGTGTGTATAATATATATATATATATATATATATATATATATATATATATATATATATATATATATATATGATTTCAAGAAATCTACAGCGACAATGGCGTTGTTGAGTTTATATTGGAGCTTTAATTTCTCTCGTGCAACAAGTTTCTGTGGTGGTTCCAAATAGCTGAGAAGGTGTCCAAAAGACATTAGGTGCGGTTTTCTCTTTTTTAATTCTCCTATACGTATTTCGACCTTACTCGGTCATCCTCAGGGAGGGAGTAACAATAGTTGGTGATTACATGGGTTTAAATACAGGCCGTACATTGGCCGAACACTGGGAGAGGTCATTTCATGTAGCCGTGATCCGTAGCGCTGCGTACGTGGAAGTAGCAACTTCCTTGTGGATTGTGGAAAGGGGTGTTATTGTTTGTGTTATGTGCGTCTACTGCTTGGGAGTGTGGTTGTGGGCATGAGTTGTATGTTAATGGAAGGTTTCTCGATGTATATGTTCACTGCTTCGGCCATCTTAAGGCCACAACCACAATCACTTAATGAAATACCATAACCTAACAGCCACCCGTGAATACCTAGTTTCAAACACTAGGATTATAGCAAGCAACAGGGATGTACATAAACTTAAGCTTCTAGAAGCTATGTTTATCAGAGAATGTAGTCCTATAATTAATATCCAATGCAACATGACTTCTGTCATCGCTTTGTTTAGCAGCACGGCCAAGCTACTACCGAGCATGACCTCTCTCCGAAACCCCCCCTCCACCTCCTCCCACCCACTCCTTCCATCCTCCCCCCAACCGACCCCGCAACCCCCTAACTCCCCAACCCCTCCCCCAACCCTCTTCTTCACGTATTAATGAGATACCACCCCCGCCCCCTCTCCCGCCCTCCACCACCACCCAAGCCGGCTAGGTGCGTATATATATGTCACCGAGCGAAGGGTTTTCTTCGTCATTTCATCGGACCTTTTAACTATTGTAAGTAACGGTCCCCATCAGCCCATGTATAGTGTAAATTTGTGTGAATTTGCGCATTTATTGATATTTATTTCTATATTTGTATAATTGTTTAGATTTACATGTTGTTTTCTTTATTTCTGTACGCCATTATTATCTATGTTACAGAATTTCCTGAAGATGTCTCTTTGTTAGACGAAACGTTGAAATAAATTAATCATTTTGGCAACTTGGTCTATGCCCACCCTCCAAATGGCAGAATATTGGTTAGAAAACTGGAGAATACTCACAAGAAGATCAACAGCCTCACTAACGCTGTCGATTTTAACAATGCATGCATGCAAGAGAATCTGCTCCCCAGATATTCAAATATATGTGTGTGTGTGTGTGTGTGTGTGTGTTTGTGTGTATATATATGTATATGTGCATTTGTATGTGTATATATATATATATATATCTATGTATATACATAATATATATATATATATATATGTGTGTGTGTGTGTGTGTGTGTGTGTGTGTGTGTGTGTGTGTGTGTGTGTGTGTGTGTGTGTGTCAATACATGGATTTCAATTTACTGTATCCAGATTTGTTGATGATACCAAGTTGTGCAGAGTAATAATATATTGCCACCAAATTCACCTGGATATTCAAGTAGAGTTAGACACATGACAGGAGTGGTCTGAAAAGTGACAAATGAAGTTTAATCAATGGAAAATAAAATTATACTAAGTACATCCACAGGTCATTAAAAAAAAAAGGGAGTGAAAAGAATCATGGCATGATTATCAGTAATGTCTGCAAATCATCTAAGCATTGTACATTTTGCTTTAGAGAAAGCTAACGAGATCATAGGACTGAGAGTTTTGTCATTTTTTGACTTGGTAAGGGGGATTATCTAAAGTTAACATCCTTATGTGTTAAATTTGGTTTCTTCACATTCAATAATGAAGAACATTTTCAGTGTCATGGTCTCGCGATGAGGAGTCCGCTCAGTTGTTTTCTGGCCTCTTTTTACATGGAGGTTCTAGAAAAAGGGACCATTTTTCCACATTAATGGGCCAAGATACAACATGGTGGTGGTACGTGGATGACGTACTTGCTATCACCCCCAAGGAGACGGATCTCGGATAAATTGAACATGTTCAGTGGGATAGAAAAGAACATACAAATCACTATGGAACGGGAGGAGAATGTCAAATTAGCCTTCCTAGACACGGTAATATGGAGAAAAGGGATCAAGACTGCTTTCTCAGTACACAGAAAAAAAAAACACAAATAAAAACGACATCATCCACTATTACTCTGCTCACCACCCAAGAATAAAAAGCGGGGTAGTAATAGGTTTCTTTTTGAGAGCATACCGGGTGTGCAGTGAGGAATTTCTCCAAGGAGAAATTGAATACATTTTTGACATATTTAGGAACTGTGTTACCCACAAGGACTCTTACATAGACTAAAAGAAAAAGCTTTGAAAATAACAAAAAGAACCAGAGACAGCCAAACATGTGAGAACAAAGGGGACAGTCGGGTTTTTTTTTGTCCGTCCCCAATTCCAAACACGCAGATGAAATCGGACAGTTGCTCACCAAGGCAGGGTTAATTAAGAGTTGCATAATATGGCACAGGGACCAAAATATATAAAAACATCATTAAAAACAAAAGCAAAAAAGAGTACCATATGGGTGCTGAGGACAGCCTGATTTATAGAATTCCTTGTAAAAGCTGTCCCGTCAGTCATTTTGGGGAAACTGGCAGAGGAATAAAACAACGACGACATGAACACGAGAATGACGTAAAAGCCCATCGGACATCAAATTCTCTAGTGGTTCATAGAGACAATTTTGGCCCCACCGTCCTGACTGTGAAAATACAGAGGTACTCCACAAAGGGCTAAGAAAGCAAAGAAAAATAATCGAAGCAGCATACATCGCTTCAAAGCCTTGCAATAATTATAGAGAAGGATTTATCAAATTATCAAAGTTGACTAGCGACTTTGTTCGAGGTGAAGCGGAACGAAGGAAGGACGGAGATAGGGGAGGAACGGGGTAAGGAAAGTGAAGTATATTATAAGCTGTAAATATTTTCTTAGTGTAAACCCTGTGGAAGTCCTTTAAGGACGAAACGTTAGTAATAAAACTCCTACTTTTTTGGCGAGAAGTGAAGTCTCTTCCCCCCCACCCCCACAACGCCTGAGCCGGTTGTCGTCCAAATAATTCTTCCAGCTGTCACAAGCCAGTTTCGCCCTCTTTCTAATGAGACAAACAGCAAAGGAAAACAGACACCAAAAAGTGAATACGAATAGTCAAACTCAATTTGATATCTTGCCACTGTTACTCTGCTCTCTTATGTACTCCTCTTAACAGCTGAATCATAGCGGGTTGCCCACCACCAACAAAGCTAGAAAATATCGAGACGCGGACGAAAAAATAAAAACAATTGTTCATGAATACGACGATGGCGAAAGAAACACTTTAGAATATCTCAGAGGAATAGCTCATAACTATCAAATGAACTAAAGTTTTTATTTTTTATTTCTTTATTTTTACCTTTCATAAAATAGAATTATTGTGCAATACCCGTTTTTTTAATCTATTTTATAGAATAAGAACATAAGAAAGAGACTGATAGGCAGTTCCATGTCCATTACCACCTGTCATCCCTATTCATAACGTTGTCTAACCGTTTCTTAAAACAACTGATATTTTCAGCGCTCGCTACATGGTTACTAAGTCTGTTCCATTTGGGATCCACCCATTTAGTCTTCTGGACAATTAGTCCTCCACTAATTAGTCCTCTGACAATCAGTCCTCCTTTGAAAAATAAATGTGGACATTTAGTCTTCCCTGTACCTTGTCTTCTTCAAGTTAAAATAGGACAATCAGCTTAAAACTCCAGTTTTTGTTATTTCACTATGAATTGGTGATTTGATATAACCATATATAGATGATAAATAATATAAGAATAGGAGGATTAGAGGGTCTAGGGTACCTTGTATTACACGTCTGGTATGACGCATACCAGGTTGATTGATGTGCTGCTGAAACGAGGTATATGTGTGATAGTGAATCTATATATGAGGTTCAACATTTTACAAGTCTATACTGATAGCTCCTACTCACTGGGTTTGCTCACAGTCTTTAAACTGCTTTGATTTAGACTCGTACCCTACTCAACTCACTTTTGATGTAGACTCATCTCCTACTCTTCTCTCTTTATAGTTGGTTAAATTAACCTGTGCTCTGCTTTAATTCCCTTTGATCTATATAAGGTGAGAATAACACCTTTCTCCTAATCTCCTACTCCTCTCTCTACGGTAGAGTTGGTCTAACTCTACTCTGCCATAACTCTCCATTTGCTCTATATAAGGTGAGAATAGCACATTTGTCTAATCCTAATCCACACATTCAACTGAATTACCATATTGGCAATAACACCTTTTTACTTAACACATGCAGCACATTCTCCTTGTTATGATATATTATCATTATCAGGCAATTTTTTTTTTTGTGCAACAATAACACCATTTATCTTAGTCCACACATGAAAGTTGCACAATTTTAATTTAGATAATTTGTTTCATATATAGTGCATTTTCAATGTATTTTCACACAGTAAGTGCAAAAAATATTGTTACTTGGAAGTAATATGTAAGTAATTTTTGAAAATTTCTTTTAATAATGTATTTTCTTTCAATAATAAATCAACAATAATTTCAATTTAGATAACTTGTTTCATAAATTTCCTTTCCTTTGCACTTACTGTGTGAAAATGCATTTTCATTTCATTTTCACACAGTAAGTGCAAAAGATATTCTTACTTGGAATGTTGTATAAGTCATTTTTTTAACTCTTTTAATAATATATTTTCTTACAATAATGAATAAATAATAATGGCAACATTAGGAGGACTGGCCGAAACGTCCCACCCTGCAGAGTTCTGGCTGAAACCTCAGTGGCCGAAACGTCCGTCCCCCATTATTCAAATAGCTCCATCTGCTTTACCTAATATCAAATGTGTAAGGAAAGGAGATTAACATTGTATTATATATATGTATAAAGATATAATAGCTCCATTAAGTCAAAGCAATTCAAATTGAAAATTAAATAAAGTACGTTCAAATTACATATAATAGAACTATCCATGCTGTTTCATCCGTAGTTGAAAGTAACTGATTACAATGTTGGAGAGTGGTGGCTCGCGAGATGTATTCCTGTTTGGATGTGCTGACATGCCGGTAAATTTATGAATATGCAAGTTATGATGGACGAGGTGTTGTGTTGAGACGTTGGATAGTGCGTTGCATTGTTGCATATAAACAAGGACTAACAATTGCATATAATCCTTGACTGATTAACTGATTAAATAGTTGATAAATAAATACATAAAATTGGCAGTCATTGAACATAACAAAATTACTTCCGTGGAATTGGTAGTCTCGTACCCGTCGGCTATAAACAATTATGACCCTTCTTTCTTTTCACTAATCTGTGTTGCATTAGTGACATTTTTTCTTTTTCTTTTTCCTTAATGATCATGTTTGACAGCGGAAGGTTTTAGAAAACAATTATTACACTCGAATAATTTACACAATATCTATATCTAAAAGTGACTGACGAATGAAACCCACCGGTGAGTCCTCACAACGAGAGATCCAGTCAAACACAATGTCCATTGAGGGAGATAATCACAGTGTAGGGAATATGTAATTTTCACACTAGATTCAGCAACCCCATTATAAGTCGATAGACTTGCAGAAAAAAAGCTGTATAACAAGCTTCATGTTTTCTATTTTAGTGACTTGGCAATGAGAAAGAATGACTAAATAGGAAGCAGATTACAAACGCAGGAACGTGCGTTGCATTTGAGACATTTTCTTCTTTTTTCCTTAATAATGTTTGACAGCGGAAGGTGTGGCTGTGGTTGAAACACCATCAATACTCTCTCATAACTTTAGCAAAATTCCCACTTGCAAAGTGACTGATGAGAGTAACCCACTGGCGAGTCTTCACCACAACGAGACATACATATTAAGAATTGGACTTCATAATTTATGGTCGCGAGAGACGTATTTATGTGGGGGTTTGGTCATTTGGCGGTGGGAGTGAATGAATTAATGAGATGCAAGTTATGATGGACGAGGTGTTGTGTTGAGACGTTGGATCGTCCGTTGCATTCGGGAGATTTCTTTTTCTTCTTAATAACGTTTGATAGTGAAAGGTGTGCTGTGGTTGGTAGCTATTGTAAAGAGGCTACCAAGCAATGTAGAACATAGGAGATGCAAACAGCCACAGACATATTAGTCCTTACGGGGCTGCTAGTCTTTGAATATATATATATATATATATATATATATATATATATATATATATATATATATATATATATATATATATATATATGTGTGTGTGTGTGTGTGTGTGTGTGTGTGTGTAAAGTTCACGAGTAGTTCCACCCATTACTTCCAATCTTCATATCTCCACATTCTTATGCGATCAATTCTAAATGGAACCCTTTCGCTTAACCCCATTGTATTATCTACTTCGTGATCAATTTTTTCCCATGTCCTCGTTACATTTTTTAATGCTTTAAACACTTTTCTAGATTATCATTTGTATACTATTTTGACCTCGTTGTGAGATAAGAGGGTATTTCTTTTTCTAGATTTGATGTATTGTAATGTGATATCATATTTTTTTTTAAAGGATAAAAAGGAGAGAACATACAGCGTGTGTGTACTGTATTAACCTAACCTAACCACATCTTCAACTAAATCATACGCGCATTTGGGTCATCTAGAATTATGGATGTAATTTCTCTAGCATTTTGGTGCTGTGTGCTTGTTTCAACACCTGCTCACGTCACAATTCTCAGCAGTTGTCCCATTAAAGTGAATATGACTATGCACAGCTGATTAACAGAAGCCAAGTCATCACTGAATGAATACTCACTGGTACTGATCATTATGACGTCATTACATGAGGTTGTAGTGTATTCGGATTAAAACAATGTTTAGATTAATGGCGATACACGCCTTTTGCTTTTGTTTTGTTGATATTTTCGCGCGCACCTGAAGCACCATGATGTAAACATAGACAGTATATAATATATGGTGTTATAGGAAGCATGTGTTTAGTTTACCCTTACTAAGAACGGATTACAAAGGATTACAAAGGCGGAGCAATACGACAGGAGACCTTTTGATCCATATCTAGGTCGGATGCAAAAAAGAAAAGAAAAAATCATATTAATAATAAATATTTTTTTTTAATAATGTAAATAACAAATAAAATACAAATAAATGCATAGGTATAGTAAAAATAATAAACAGGTAAATAGTAAATGATAATAAATTGACATATAACTAATAATGAATTAAAATCAGACAGACAAATTATAACAAAACAAAAACAAATGATATAACATAAATCATAATCATTACAGCATCTTACTTAGGTATTTATCTAAATGATTCTTAAAGCTTCGAACTGAACTACATTGCACTACCTGTGCAGGAAGTTTATTCCATTCATTAACTACACGGTTGGCAAAGTTGTTTCTACCTACTTCCAAATTGAATCTATTTCCGAACAGTTTGAGACTGTTTGAGTTTCTTGTCTGATTCTCATTCAATGCGAAAATTTTGTCACTTTTGATGTTGTAAATTCCCTTTAAAATCTTAAAGACCTGTATCAAGTCACCTCTGAGTCTACGCTTTTTTTTTTTAGGAAAAACAGATTCATGTGCTTAAGTCGATTTTCGTATGATTTATTTTTGATATTTGGAATCAGTTTTGTGGCTCGCCGTTGTACTTTTTCCAGTCTGTCAATGTCTTTAATGAGATTCGGTGACCATACGGAAACAGCATATTCCAAATGTGGACGAACTAACGATTTATATAGCTTGTTAATGAGTGATGGACTTTTGAAATCAAAAGATCGCGCAATCAATCCCAGAATCTTATTTGCTTTCTCAGAGGCTGAAATACACTGCTTGGATGATTTGAGGTCGTTACTGATAATTACGCCGAGATCTTTTTCACTATCCACTTTTGTTAACGAATTTCCAAATAACTTGTAATCGTACTTAGTTATTTTTACCTATGTGCATTACCTTGCATTTATTTGTGTTAAATTTCATTAGCCACTTTTCAGACCATTGCTGTAATTTATCTAAATCTTCTTGAATATCTAATTGGTTTGAGTGATCATTTGCCACTCCGCACAGTTTTGTATCATCCGCAAATTTGGAAACAGTAGATTTTAGTCCTTGGTCTATATCATTTATATATACTATGAATAGAAGTGGCCCAAGAACGGAACCCTGAGGAACTCCACTTGCAACAATTTTCCATCCAGAAGTTTTTCCATTTAAAACAACTCTCTGTTTTCGACCTTTCAACCAATTACTAGTCCAGCCTAATAGGCTACCACTTATTCCATGTAAAGCTAATATAGTAAGTAGTCTTTCGTGTGGGACGATACTTACAAAGGAACTGATTGGCACGCATGGAAAACCACCTAAGACATGACAGAGGTCATCGACTCCTATGACGTCATTGACATTTGACTTCATTGCCTCTAATGACATCATCTTGAAGATCGTGTGTATCGAGCCTGTTCAGGTTTTACTCAGGAGTGACTGAAATGCTGAACGAGGGAGGGAGGGAGGGAGGGAGGGCTGGATGGATTGCATGTTCTTAGATCAACACTAGGCCCACTTTGCAGCACTTTATAAGCTGTAGCCCAGCGGTTCCCAACCCCAGGGTCGCGACCCAAACTAGGGTCGCGAGGGTGTTTTTGAGGGTCGCCAGAGGGTCTTACAAAAATATGTTAAGAGGAAAAACATATTTTTTGTGTGTAAACGGATATGAAATAAAGTTTCCTTTCTTTTTTAACCTTTTTTTTTTATTCAAGTTTCAAATATAAACTGAACTATAAAAACGAAAGTTTATAAACATTATGCAAGTACGTAGACATATAACATGAAATGGTTGAATTTATTATTATAATTAGGGTCGCGACTCCAGGCTAAGAGTGGATTTAGGGTCGCAGCCAAAAAAGGTTGGGAAACACTGCTGTAGCCTATAGCATTAAGGTCATCTGTATGATTGGATAAAATGTTTCCTGTAGAAATGATAGAGGATTAGATGCCATTGTGAAAGACGACAGCAACTAGCAGAGTCCAACAGTGGTCCTCACTGGCACCTACCTTGTTCTTGAGCTATAAAAAATATATATATGATGGAAGGTACGGCAAACTACATTTACCTTTCCTTAGATACTAGTAGAATAATGAGGGGGATAAAAGACGAGGGAAATTACGAATTATCAGGAAAAAGATCTAGACAATTTATCTGCATGGAACTGTGCTGAAAATAAAGATAATTAAAAACAATTGAAGCTTTAGAATAGGTTGAAACTGAAAAAGACCATCAATGAATTACTCTGTGAGGAATGAGACAACTACAAAAGCATTATAAGATCCACTAAGGGCGATGGTTACCACTCAACACACACATCTATAATGAACTTCGACTGCAACTCTCAGATGATCTGTCGATATGCCATCTTCCCTTAGGTTTTTTCTTTCTCATTTCACACTATTTAGACATAAAGCTACCTTTTCCTTCGGTACACTACTAATGTCAACAGATGAATTTACTCAGCCATAGTTTTGAAAAATAACAATCTAGATAAAAAAAAAAAAAACTCTTTTAATCATTCTATCTCTCCACTTACTAATCTCTCCACCATTTCTATATTCCAAAGAAGTTGTTTGCTGCCTCTGAAGCTAGTCTGTGCTTGGCCCCTTTAGTACTTTTACTCCTCTGATTAGCTAATTCCTCCACATGATCCATATTTCTCTTTCTTTTCTCTGATCTAACTTTTGTTGATGATATTGTTCAGTTCTCCATTCAGCCCCTCTTGCATATCAAAAATATCCATAATTCATTTTATTATTTTTCTTTATTTCCATACAGCTGTAATTAGTCTGATAGTGCTAAAAGACCTGAAGGAACCCAAGTAGGCCAGCATTCACACAGTTTGAGCTTTCAGGCACTAAAACATGATTTCTTTTCACAATCTTAAAAAAAAATTGTCTTTTATTGAATAGATACTAATATAATTTTGCAAGTTTGAACAGTGCTATATTGCTGTACTACAGTCTGGTAATGCTGGACACACCAAAGAAAACCCTATGATTATTTTTGTGTACTGTGAAAAAGTATATATAAAAAATGAATATGAAATAGTACTAATGATTAGTAAGATATAAAGTGATATGTGGAAACATAATGCAGTTATAATGTAATAAACATTTTAATGGAAAGGAGACACAATTGATAAAGTATTACTTAAACCATAAAACAAGAAAGATATACTCAATGAAGTCACAGGTTACCATCAGTACATTTGGATTTCACACAAGTTGAAAATAATTTAATATTTTTCTACATTTTTTCATTATATAAAACATATTACATTCATGATACAAGTGATTTACTTACAGTATTTTGTAACTTTAAAAAATACCATGTGGGTTTAATGCAGCCTCATTGTACTAAACAAACCAAAGGAGAAACTTTAATTGCCATATGAATAAACAAATTCTATACAAGTTGTCAGGAGTTAATCGTATTCTTTATATCTTTACAATAGCCCAAATGATATTTTTTCATTATATACTGTCAGTTGTATAACAAATACTATTTGATTTTGTTTTATAAATACTATATCATTGGAATACAGCCTGTTAGTTCTAAACAAATACAAACAGTACTCAGATCATAAAGGTGGTGGTGGCCCAAGTGATATTGTGACATGAGTGTGTGGCATTTAGGGTGCTGGCACAGAATTTTGTTTCTCTCATTTACTTGTGTTCCCTCACAATACCACATACTCTATTACTAGAACAGTCAGTTTACACAACACTTCTCTCATCTGCTCCCTCAATTAATAATCACACTGCACCAAATCTAGGTCAATCCTAATATAAAAAGTGAACTAATAAAACTATAAATAGCACAATTTAAAAACACTTATGACACAGGATGCCAACATGAATGGCCAAAGAAAACTATATACATATATGAACTCACCTTGACTAACTAGACATAATGTTAGACAGTTATTTCATATTGATCACTTGGATAGAAGTGCTGGTAAGCCACTGACCACAATACTAACAATTATCTTCAGGATACTCTTACATGAGAATGATGAAGAGAAAAAGTCACACTGAGAAGGCTTCCCTACCAAGTATGGTTTTAATGCAGGAATATTGTCACCTGTGAAAGCTCCCTATCTTACACTGACAAGAAAATGTCTTTAAAGTATGGGTCATAACATGGTTCCTGAGATGAATCTTTCATGAGAAAGCAGCAGCAGCACAGTACTATAATGAAGTCACACTAGTAAGGCTTCTCTCCTGTATGATTAAATGAAAGACCTCTAGATAGATCAGATGTGGTAATGTTTTCAAAGCATGGGATCCGGCAAATTCACCAACAACAATTCACTAAAAGCAATTCACCGGCAACAATTCATCGACAACAATTCACTAACATGCTCATTTCATTGATATACACAATGCATCGAAAAATAAGAATAAAAACATTCTAATTCGAAATATATAACTAAGTCATATTTTCATCGTTGATTTAGCATACTTTTATTTTTGATAATGAAATATTTGATAATGAATCGTCACATGGATTTGGAGAAAATGGTTTTCTGAAAAATCTGCATCAATGACCACATTGAAAAAGTTTCTTTCCTGTGTTGATCATCACATGTCTTTTAAGGCTACCCTTTCGTGAAAAAGCTGCACTGCAGTTACCACACTCAAAAGGCTTCTCTCCTGCGTGGTTCATCACATGAACTTTAAGATAACAGTTTTGTATGAAAGCTGCATCACACTGACAACACTTGAAAGGCTTCTCTACTGTGTGGGTCATCATGTGAGCTTTAAGATTTCTGTTTTGTTCAAGAGCTGCATTACATAGGCCACACTGGAAAGGCTTCTCTCCTGTGTGGGTCATCACATGACTTTTCAGAGCACAATTTTTTGAGAAGGCTGCATCACATATGCCACATTGAAAAGGGTTCTTCCCTGTGTGAGTCACCATATGTTTTTTGAGAGTACCATTCTGTGAGAAACCTACATCACACAGGACACACTGGAAAGTCTTCTATCTTTGTGGGTCATCATATGGCTTTTGAGATTACTCTTTTGTAAGAAAGCTGCATCACATAGTTCACACTAGAAAGGCTTCTCTCCTGTGTGGGTCGTCATATGGCGTTTGAGAGAACTCTTTCGGGAGAAAGCTGCAACACATAGGTCACACTGGAAAGGCTTCTCTCCTGTGTGGGTCATCACATGGCTTTTGAGATGATTCTTTTGTGAGAAAGCTGCATCACATAGGCTGCACTGGAAAGGCTTCTCTCCAGTGTGGGTCATCACATGCTTTTTGAGATCTCCCTTTTTTCTGAAAGCTGCATCACACAGGTCACACTGGAAAGGCTTCTCTCCTGTGTGGGTCATCACATGGATTTTGAGAGCACCCTTTTGAGGGAAAGCTGCATCACATAGCTCACACTGGAAAGGCTTCTCTCCTGTGTGGGTCACCACATGGCTTTTGAGATGACCCATTTGTGTGAAAGCTGCATCACATAGGCCGCACTGGAAAGGCTTCTCTCCAGTGTGGGTCATCACATGCGTTTTGAGATCTTTCTTATCTCTGAAAGCTGCATCACACAGGTCACACTGTAAAGGCTTTTCTCCTGTGTGGATCATCACATGGCTTTTGAGAGTACTCTTGTGTGAGAAAGCTGCATCACATAGGCTGCACTGGAAAGGCTTCTCTCCAGTGTGGGTCATCATATGCCTTTTGAGATCTCTCTTATATCTGAAAGCTGCATCACACAGGTCACAATGTATAGGCTTCTCTACTCTGTGGGTCATCACATGCTTTTTTAGATTACCCTTTTGGGAGAAAGCTCTATTACATAGTTCACACTGGAAAGGCTTCTCTCCAGTGTGGGTCATCTCATACCTTTTGAGTTTTCCCTTTTGTGAGAAAGCTGCATCACATGGGTCACACTGGATAGGATTCTCTATTGTGTCAGCCATCACGTGCACTTAGAACCTGCTCTTTTGTGAGAAGCCTGCAATACAAAAATCATACTGCAAAACCTTTTTCCTGGATTGGTTCTTCAAGTGAGAAACTTGCACCACAAATGTCATGCTGAAAAGGTTCTTCATCTGTTTTGGACATCATATCTAATGTAATATTAGTCTTGTGTTGAGGTCTTTACATTACTTATGGCATAACCTATCTACTCAGAGCTTCATGGGTATTCATGTCCTCCAGGAAAGACTGCAAGACCAGATTAAGTAAAAGGCCTCTAGATCAGATGTGGTAACGTTTTCAAAATATGGGATCTGGCGAATTCACTGAAAACAATTCACCGGCAACAATTCATCGACAACAATTCAACGACACACTCATTTCATCGATATACACAATGCATCGAGAAATAGAAATAGAAATATTCTAATTTGAAATATGTAACTAAGTCATATCTTTATCCTTGATTTAGCATATTTTTATCTTTAATTACTTTCATAGCCTTTATTTAGGATACAGTACTACAAAAACAAGGTACAGTTTCTTTTCGTAGTATTTATCAAGAATAGTTAAAATTCTTTAATGACAGAACTATTGAAAATGACAAATTAGTATAAACTAAACTTAAAACTATAAATTGGATTACTTAAAATCAGAAAGCTTGGTTATAGGTTATTGCCCACAAATAATAAATGACACTGCTATATGAAGGATATCTTTCTACAATGTTTTTTTTCTGTTCAGAAGAGTCATGATATTTCTTTCTTTGTGGTTGAGATGAAGTACCAGCCAAGTATTAATCAACTTTGACTTCATTATAGTTTTGTTCTTTTTTCAGGCATTCATAAAACTTCCAAATATTAGGGTGGTGTCCAGCAACCTTGTCTATGCTATCCTTCAAGTGAATTATTTGTTTTTGGTTAAGTACCTGTGAAACAGTTGTATATGATGATGTGGTGCATGAGGTGGAATGGGTGGGGGGATGGGAGGTGAGGTAGTATGTGTGAGCAAAATTTGACGCAGCCTGAAGGGATTTCTCCCCGTCTTCTCCTTTTATGCATGGGGGACAGAGAGGGGAGGTTGACGATTTAATGAAGCGGCCTTGCTGTGGATGTGCCGTGCCTTGCGACACTGCCTCTGACCCAGGGCAGTGGACAAGGTGCAGGGATGACCCGTCATCCAGGAGGTGCTAAGATACGAGGGAGGGTGGAAGGGAGTGGAGTGTATTTAGGGATGGAATGGGTGGGAATGATTTTATGCCTTTTTCTTTTTGGCTACCTCCCTTGTAAGGGTGAAAAAGCCTTGGTATATTATGTATGTATGTAAAACAGTTTTCAGAAACATCACCAATTATAATGAAAACACAGAAAATAAGAACCACTGATGTAGGGTTCATATACTGCTGTCAGGTTATCCAGGACTGACTGAACCGTCCGCAACTGTCTGAACTGTCCGTGGGAGGTTCTGCTCACGTCTGCATCCTCTGAAGATTTGGTTCTGGTCCAATTGTTTTGATTTTCTGTCATCAACATCAACAAGAGGACAGGAGACGTAAAATGGACCAGAACCAAATCTTCATACGCAATCAAGGAATGGAGACCCAGAGGATGTAGGCGTGAGTGGAACCTCCCACGTACAGTTCAGACAGTTGTGGACGATTCAGTCAGTTCCGGATAACCTGACAACAATAGACCCTACATCAGTGGTTCTCATTTTCTACGTTTTCATTATAATTGGTGATATTATCATTGTTGATATTTATTTATATTTTCATTTATTTAGTTATTTTTATTTTCTATGTCATCATTATTTCTATCATTACAATTGGTGTCAATATTTTTCTTGTTAATTCTTATATATATTTTGATCATTATTTTCATTTTCATGGATATTTATATTATTGAGATTGCCAGCATGATTATTTATTGCTGGTATTATTATTATCCATGTTTTTACCATTATTGTGTTTTTAAAAAAGGACATTTGAGACACAGGTTGCTGGACACCACCCTAATATTTGGAAGTTTTTCGACTGCCTGAAAAAAGAACAAAACTATAATGAAGTCAAAGTCGATCAATACTTGGCTGGTATTTCATCTCAACCACAATAAAAAAAAATATTGTGACTCTTCTGAATGGATAAAAAACATTGTAGAGAAATATAATTCACATAACAACGTCATTGGTTATTTGCGGTCAAAACCCCATAACCTAGCTTTCTGATTTTAAGTAAACCAATTTATAGTTTTAAGTTTAGTTTATACTAATTTGCCATTCTCAATAGTTCTGTCATTTAATGATTTGAACTATTCCTAATAAATACTATGAAAAGAAACTCTATCCAATATAAAGGCTATGAAGGTAATTATTTCATTATCAAAGATAAAAAATATGATAAATCAAGGATGAAAATATGACTTAATTATATATTTCAAATTAGAATATCTTTATCCTTCTTTTTTTTATGAATTGTGTATATCGATGAATTGTGTCGATGAATTGTTGTCAACGAATTGTTGCTGGTGAATTGTTGTTAGGGAATTTATTTAGACCCTCAAAATATGACTAGGATTCAAATTCTGTTCTAATGAAAAAAATTCCTTCGATTTAATCCTATCTACAATGGCTCATAAGAACTTAGTTTTCTGAATTCCCTAATTATTTCTCACATATAGTATGGGATACCAAGGTAATAAATGATTCTCTGTCAATTTCAATTACATACACTCAAAGAAAATACCAAATGTATCTACTTATGTTTAATAACATGCTTACAAGCCTATAATGTCTGCTACCAATCAACTTAGACACTCAAATGAAGGTTTTAAATAGAAAGCTCCTTTTAATTGTGGCATAGTACAAAAGGTTTATAGAGATCTTGGGCATAGTTCAGAGATTGAGTGACATCCCCTCAGGGCTTCACCTCCTAATGGAGGTGGTGAGGGGGTCAACAATTTTGAAAATGGTCAACTATACTCTCCACCTTACAAGTTCCCATTATTGGTGCCTCAAGACACAAAACCATCCCACAAACAAAATCCTGAAAAACTACTCATGGTATCAATTCAACAACAAATCTTACAGTAATTCAACATTTCCTCCTCTTTTGTCATGGTTTGAGGTTGTGTTGTACAATTCTGGAAGATCAGTCAAGCACAAGCACATAAGTTCGAATGAGGCTCTCATTCATTCATTAGGTAGATACTTTCTAAATTATTCTGTAGTACATACATACATATACCAAGGCTTTTTACCCCTTACAAGGGAGGTAGCCAAAAAGGAAAAGGCATAAAATCATTTCCACCTATTCCATCCCCAAAATACACTCCACTCTCCTCCACCCTCCCTCCTTTCTTAGCACCTCCTGGATGACGGGTCATCCCTGCACCCTGTCCACTGCCCTGGGTCAGAGGTAGTGTCGCAAAGCACAGCACATCCACAGCAAGGCCGCTTCATCAAATTGGCGACACCCCCCCCCCTCTCCAACCCCCCATGCAGAAAAGAAGAAGGGGAGCAATGCCTTTGGGCAGCATCAAATTTTGCTCACACATACTGCCTCACCCCCCAACCCCCCACCCAATCCACCTCATGCATCACAGCATCACCCATATACAACCATTTTCCATTCACCTCTGTCTTCCGTCCTCTCCTGTCCTTCCTCAACATACATTCCCCTCTTCCCAAAAGCCCCCTTCACCCCATCCATCCATCCAATTTTTGCTATCTCCTTAAATATTTCTTATGTGCCCATTAAGTTTTTCTATGATTTCCTCATTATCTTTCTCACCATGGTCTCATCTATGACGAAGATGGAAATTGGGACAGAGTGATGGGGTTAGGGATTCTCCACTCTAAATTTTTCTTCTAATAAATAGCAAGGCAGAGAAGGGTCTGGCACAATGACTCCAACCAAATCACGAGTAACTTGGTCATAAACTATAGGTGGATGTGGTACAGAGTGTAACAGTGGAGATTGATTGTATGCTTATAAAATGATGAGCTAAGTTGAAAGGAAGTAGTGAGTTTCATTTTGGGAGTGGGGTGGGTAGGGTATCAGTAGTGATAAGGTAGTGAGGGAGAGGAGTGGCACTGCTGATAAGTGATGAGATAGATAAACTGAAAAGAAGAATTAAACACCTATTCAAATCCAGCTTATAATCTGTACAACTGGCTTTCGTGTTAATCATCATGTACTAATTTTTTCTTATACATGTATGTATGTGTGTGTGTGTGTGTGTGTGTGTGTGTGTGTGTGTGTGTGTTTGTGTATTATCAGGTACTAATAATTTCTTATACATATATTTACCTAGTTGTATTATACGGGAAGGGAGCTATGCTCGTGGTGACCTGTGTTTGTATCTTTCAGCATCAAGTTTTTACTTAAAACCTTAAATAGTGTTTGCACACACTGTTTCTTTGCCTAATTTGTTCCAGGTATCTATCACTCTGTGTGGGAAGCTTTTTTTTCAGATCTCTTCTGTAATTATCTTTTTTGAGTTTCTTTTCGTGTCCTCTTGTTTTTCCATTGCCCCATTTCAATAAATCATTCTCATCTAAGATTTCCATTCCTTTCATAATTCTATAGATATTTAGTAGGTCTCCTCTTTCCCTTCTTTGTTCCAGAGTTGGTAATTCTAATTTGGACAGTCTTTGTTCATATGTCATTTTGGAAAGAGTTGGTGCCAGTTTTGATGTTGCTCTTTGTATTCTTTCTAATTTTTTATATTCTTTTTGGTACTGGGTGTCCATAGCGTTGCTGCATACTTGAGATTTGGTCTTATTAGTGTAGTTAATTTTTTTTTTATCATTTCCTCATCCAAAAACACAAATGCCACTTATATTGACTTCAATAAATTGTAGGTTAATGGGTTGCAATCCTCCTCCGTTCTTACTTTCTTTAGTATTTTTGTGTTGTCTGCAAAGAAATAACATGAGGATGACGGCATTTTGGAAGTGAGTATTAATGGAAAGAGGCTGGAGGATGTGCATAGCTTTATATACTTGGGGTCACATGTGGCAAGAAAGGGAGGAGTGATGGTTGAGGTAGACTGTAGATTGAGAGAAACAAGTATTTGCTTTGGGAGATTAAAAAAATCTAATGAGAAATAAAACATTTGGGAGATTGTATGAAGGGGTGATTGTGCCAACAGCACTGTATGGGGCAGAAACATTGAGAGGAAGAGTTTCAATATATTTGAGAAGAAATGTCAGAGAAGTATGATATGGGTTACAAGGTTGGACAGAGTAAGAAATGAGGAGGTATGGAGGATATTGGGGGTGAGAAAGGAGTTGGGAGATAGAGTTGAAAGATTATTGAGATAGTTTGGACACATGGAAAGAATGAGTGAAGAAAAATTGGTAAAAGAAGTGTGGAAGGCAGAGATGGATGGAGTTTACATGAGAGGGCAACTGAGGATGAGATGGAAGGTTGGAACAAAAGGGGTGTTGACCAGGAGGGGATATTTGTTGAGGAATGGAGAAGCAGATGGTAAAGGTGAGTGGAGAATGGATGTGTGCAGATGCTGCTGCAAGGCATGGAAGAGAGTTGGGGGAGGTTAGGGAGTGGTTTTGGGTGAATGTTGTTTTGACATTGCTCCCTGTCTTCAATGTTTCTGTATGAGAGGAGAGATGGGGGGATCAATGATTGAATAAAGGGGCCTTCCTGTGGATGTGTTGTGTCTTGCTGTGTTGCTTCTGGCCCAAGGCAATAGGTGAGAAGCAGGGATGGCCCATCATCCAGGAGAAGCCAACATAAGAGGGAGGAAAGGAAGGATGTTGAATGGAAGTGAAATGGGTGGGAGTGGAATTATGACTTTTGACTTTGGCTACCTCTCTTATGAGGGAGGAAAAGCCCTTGGTATATGTATGTATATTCTTATTATCTTCAAATGTGTTTTATGAAATACCACAATCTTTTATTTTCCAACTTTGAATATTATATTTCCATATGGTAATACTGAGCAATTCAAAGACCCAAAATTATGTTGTATGTATTGCAAAATATATCTGTAAAATGTAGAATCCAAAACAGTATGTACTTATGGTGAGCTAAACGGTCTCGGATGGCTATTATATCCCCCCAAAATGTTAGGTTTGGTGAAGTTATATTTGTGCTATATTTTGATTATGGTTTCAATTTCAGAACAGGTCGATAATAACAAACCATTATTCAACTTCATTCAACCTGTATTCACTATTGTGTAATATAAGTTGTAACTGAAGTAGATTGCATTTGAAAGCGATACTAATGATTGCATTGTATTTCAGTCAATATCCACCATTTTTATTTTTGGGGACAATATCCAATGAAAAGGATACTACAGGGATAGTATATGAGACATTGTACCAATACATTTGTTTCCACTTAGACATCCAGCAATTCTATTTTTCAGGGCAATATGGCATTAAAGAGACAGCATTACAGAGATGGTAAAGGGGAGATTTTAGGTGGGAAGGCAACATAAAGGACAGATAGAGGCTGAAAGCAATTTGCATTCTTGAATAGTCTCTGACCATGAAAGAATGCTGATTGTTCAAGGTGGTTTCTTTGTAGTTGGGTAAACTACCAACATGTGGTACTGAAGGGTACTGATCCGAGTAAATCATGTTGGCATGTGACCCATTTCCAGAGATTTTACTGTTTGAGGATGATGTACCTGGAGCCAAGACCTCTTCAACATATTGACATTAACATTCAATTGAAGCATAGGTTGGAGTGTCGAAGACTAAAAAATGGAAACAAGACCAAAAGAAGATGGAAATTTTTCCTCTCTGTCATGGCCACTTCTGCTAGCCCCATTGATTGGATGAAAGCCACACCCAATATTTTATGGATAATGAAGCAGCATCCCTACTTATAGAATGTTAAGTGCACAGCGACATAAGTATTTATCTAGTTGTATTTTCCTAATTATATTGTACAGGAAGGGGAGCTATGCTCGTAGTGACCCGTCTTTGTATTTCGCAAGATCTAATTTGTTCTTAAATTCTTGTATGGTGTTTGCACACACTATTGATATGAGGAAAGAGTTATTCTGAACCATGACATTAAAAATGAGAGGTTAGGTGCGGCAGCCCCCAGCCCATCCTGTCAAAAATACGCTTTATAAAATTCATACTGATGTTACTATCAATTTGTGATATTTATGGAGTTCAACACACTCAGAATGATAGGAGCTATATAATGATATAGATAAGAATTGAATCTGTGAGACTGGCAAACAATGGTAATATCCAGTTGTGCACAACTACGCGATATAGTAATAGAAAACTAATTATTAATTTTGTAAATCATATCAACATATTATGCAGTTTTCTTGGTGGAAATGAAAAAAAAAAGAAGCTAAAACAGATTTCATAAGTAACGAAATCACACCGGACGAATGGTATGCCATGTTTTTTTGATAGATGCCGACGTCAAAGAAATGAAAGGATGATAAATTTATCTATTCTAACCTAACCTGTATTTAGTAAATCGGTACCTGTAATCTAAAGGTCATCATGATGATTGTCATCGTGACAGATGTTGGCGGCCTGTTCAATCACTCTTTCTGAATGTGAGATATAAAGGTTTCTCATAGCTTGAAGGAATGCATGGATTTCCACTCCATAGCATTCCTTCATGAATATATACCTCATGAGGTACTGGTGGAAGTACCGAGGAGTAAACACTTGACAAACAACAAGATGGCATCCCGATCTTATGCTGGTGACTTCATTTGTTTATAGCAAGGTATTTCTTTTTTCATTTCCACCAAGAAAATTGCATAGTACTTTCATGTAACATAATTTACAAAATTGATATTTAATTTTCTAATGCTATATTGTGTAGTTGTGCACAACTGGATTAAAACCCAAACTTTATGTTCAAAAATTTTAATAGAGATAGGCCAGTATGAAAAAATGTAGGCCCTGCAGACAAAAAAATTTCATTCTTTCCATGTTCCCAGCACTACCAACACGTTTACAAGAATTCATAAATTAGGTACAGTTGTACTTGTCTCTATTACCACCCCCACCAAACACTAAAAATTTCAAATTAATACTGATGATACTGCTAATTAGTGGTATCTTTATGGGATGCAAAGTACTCATGATAGGAGCTATCCAATGATATAGATAGAAACTGCATTTGAAACTGGCATTCTTTCAGTGTGAACAGCTCAACTCTCAACACCCTCACTTGCTGCATGAAGTTTTGCATGAAGCAGTGTGGACCTGGCTTAAGCCTCTGAGGCTCTGTAGTTGACAATGAATGAATAAACCATATTTGAATTTGAATTGGACAACATTGTACTGTTTCAGTGCTTGGTGGACTAACCTGCTCTGGGCTTGAGAGGGCAGGATTGGATGTGGGTGGTCATCAGTAGGCCCAGATTCACCTACGAAGTGTTTGCTGCATATGTATGTGTCTTTTTTCATAAGTTCAGTGATAAAATCCTCCCTTCAACATACTCAAACCCATAACTGATATTTTTAATGTTCAAATGTGGTTTGGGAAAATGAATTCAAATAAAACCCTTAATATGTGGTCTATCCTCATAATGTGAGTCACTATGACATAATCCATAGCTTCAGAGTTTAGCAGATGGCATTTTGAAAAGTTAAATCAAGTCAGATCCTGTCAGAATAGCCAATAAATGTGGATAGTTTTCACATAAAAATGAATAATGTAGCAAGGTGTATACATTTATTTGTACACAACATATTCTTCCACACAATAATATGTGACATCTTAACAAAGATTGCTTCAATTTTAAGAACCTGTGTCTTTTTCAAATTTAATAATTTATGCTTGCTATTCCTAATGCATATCAATTCAAGATAAGCCAACTGAAGTGCCTTTTCTTAAAATTATTAAAAGATAGGTGCTTATTCTTGAGTTGTTCATATCTCAGGTGCTGATTATTTTTTATCATCATTATTCACAACTTGTTTATAACCTATTATAAATTAAACTAACCTAACCTCATCTAACTCATTTGAAAGCTTATATGACCATATAGCTGGACAATATAAATAAATTATCCTTTAAATCTTTAGTCATAAATTGAAATTTTCCTTAACACCTTAAAATATATTTCTATACTTTAAAGGCTACCTTGTGTATCATTAACAGAGCATAGGTGCTTTATTCTGTGTTTCAACCAGGTGCCAAATCTTAAATTGAAAACCCTGGTGCTTATTCTATTGAATGAATTTAGGTGCCTCAACTTAAAATGACCCCCAAAAGCATACATTTTCATATTTTCTTGTCAGAGAAGGCAACATACAAAGCTCCCCATTCCACCACTTATAAGAATAAAAATCCCCTTGAGATTGTGGGGGAGGGCACTGGTTTGAGAAAGAAAAGGGATTAGAATGTTCAGAGTGATGCATCTTCATTTTCTCAATTAACTGTTTTTACATAATAATGGGGATCTTCTCTTGA
The DNA here is from genome assembly GCF_046742065.1 of Oratosquilla oratoria. NCBI lineage: Eukaryota > Metazoa > Arthropoda > Malacostraca > Stomatopoda > Squillidae > Oratosquilla > Oratosquilla oratoria. Next base: position 21,626,351 of record NC_134788.1, on the reverse strand, counting down.
ACATATTTGTTGCATAAGGATTAATTTTATGTTGCACAAGTTGCAAGAAAAATTTGGGTTTTCTGTATTTCTTTAAAAGTGCACACCTATATGATAGATCATTAGAAATTAAATATTGATTTTGTAAATTATAATACATCAATGTAATATATATTTTTCTTGGTGGAAATCAATAACAGAAAGCATTGCTAAAATCTATGCACAAACAACTGAAGTCGCATCAACTCCTTTAGATACCATCTTTGTTTTTATAGATTCAGAGGCCAAAGATGACAATGACAACCTTAATGACCTCTTGAATTACAAATACCGCATTATCAAATGGAGGTTAGGTTAGGTAGGTAGTAACCGGTTAGCTTAGCATAGACAAATTTGTACTTTAATTTCCTCAACCTCCACAACTACCACAACAATGATGGTGTCTCAAGCAAAGTGGCCATGTTTGTGTTTATCTATCAGTAACTTTTTCTGTTATTGATTTCTGCCGACAATAATGTATATTACATTAATGTACTACTATTTACAAAATTATTACTTAATTTTCTATTTCTATATTGCATAGGTGTGCACTTCTTAAAATCTACCATGTTTCCAGACAGGAGTTTGGATTTGTGCCCATAAGGTACATAGAAATTGTACTGAATTCAGGTCAACTCAGCTAGGTACACGTGAGTCTGCAGGGGGTGCACCATTGTGGAGGAAATTTCTGCTGCCATTTAGTGACCCGTTTGAATTGGTTCTCATCAGTTTGAACTCTGGCAGTGTTCAATTCATATGTGGATGATCCAAAATGTCTTCCTGTTCTGGAAGTTTTGATTCAGTTTTTAAAAAATTGAAGGATTTTCACCAATTTGAATATAAATTTGGATAGTTGCAGTAGTAATTTAGTGTACAGAGTGCACATCTAAAGGTAAGGCACCTATATATTCACTTTTTTAATGTGATATTTGTGTGTGTGTGTGTGTGTTTTTTTATTCCTGGAAATGAGCAACTTCAAGATTGTTGTTAGTGATGTGGGTGCATTTGCTGCTGAATAATACATTTTGGATCATCAGGTTTTGCTGCTAGAATACTTTTTTGATAGTTTCTTATCTTTTCTTATTCCACTGACTCTGACCCATGAATTCAAAATTTCATTAAAATTGGACCAGCAGTTGTGTGTACTTCTTTGCCAAAATCTTTACAAATTACCACCCTTTATTTTCACTTCTTGTTTTAAGTCAGTCACGCTAAAAATTCAGAATTGGAGAAAAATTAAAAATTTTGTATCTCCCTTATTTTTCAAGCTATTTCAAAAATTAAAAAAAGCATTTTGTTGGTAAAGAAAATGTCTTTTATATGCAACAAGAATTAAAGGGCTAAACCAAACTTGGAATTTTAGTGCTGGAGCTACCTTGGCTGCATAATGTCGCAAGTGGGAGAAGGGCAAGGTGGGCCAGTCACTGTACCAGAATGGAGCCAACAAGATGACCAAAAATGGTGATGGAGGGAAGTATAAGGGGTAGATGCCCCCTGGGAAGACCTAGGTACTGGTGGAGCGATGGAGTGGCAAATGATGTGGCCCAAATTAGCCCTGACCTACAAAATTGGAAGGAAACAGCAAAGGACAGACTGGTCTGGAGAGGCATAGTGAAAGTGGTGAGGGGACTGCAGTCCTGATAGCCACTGGAGTATAACGAGAGAGAGAGAGAGTAAAGCTACCTCATCCCATCGTCAACTTGGCCCACCTACTCGACCAAGTCGGCCCATCATGGTTAGGTTACGTAAGTTAGGTTGGGTTAGAATATACAATTTTATCATACTTTAATTTCTTCGACCTTCGCATCTATTGAAACAAGAAATGGCGTTTCAAGCAGTCGATGCGCCGAGTTGGCGATGGATCAAGCTGCCCCGCAAGCTATCAGACAACCCAAGTTTCATATTAGAACTTAATGAATGCTTAATTGTAAAGATTTATAGTGCAGCAAATTCTCAGGCAAAGACGATACTACATGACGACAATGACGTAGCGAGAAAACTACACTAATTTCGCTTCGGAATAGTTGTGTAAGCACCAAAACAATGTATACTGTGCCAAAACTTACTTTAAATGGCAAAAATAAAAAAAGTATTCACGCATATACAAATATTAAACTGAAATCATTACGAGATAGAATTCAGCATTTACAAGTACAACTTTCAGGCTTTCTCACCAAAATATCCGTGCCACATACCCTAGCTGATTATTCCCAACTTTATCTACTGTGTTTACAAATTTCAGCTTGCGACAAACAAATAAGCAACAAGAAGCGGAACTTAGAAAGATCATCAATAGAATTCGGACAAAAACTAGAAGAACATAAGAATGAAGGAGATTGCAAGAGACAATAAGGCCTACGCTAGGTAGTTCCATGTCCATTACCACTTGTCATCCCTATCCATAATTGTGTCCAACCGTTTCTTAAAATAACCAATAAATTCAGCGCTCACTACATGGTAACCAAGTCTATTCCATTCGTTGACCACCTTATTGCTAAACAATATTTTGCCTATTTCCTTCTTAAATCTAAACTTTTCCAATTTAAATACATTACTGCGAGTCCACCTTTACCTCAAACCACTCACTCTTTCTATTTCTGATTCTGACACAAGCTCTACCACTCTCATAAAAACTATTGACTGCTCTTAACAACTTTCCTCCTATCCCATATATCTGCAATATCTCCCACAGTACCTTCCTGCCTACCCTGTCATAAGTCTTTTCCAAATCCATAAAGGCCCAAAAACCATCCTTACCTATTCCCAAAGCTTTCTCACATGTCTGTCTTAGCACAAAAATCTTATCCACTCAACCCTTACCTGTCCTAAACCCACATTGTTACTCACCAATTACTCCCTCTGTTTCTCTCCTAATCCTCTTAATCAAAACTCTCCCATAAGCGTTCCGGACTACACCTGCGAAGGTTTTAGATTTCTTTATTTTTTGTTATTTCATGCATGAAAATATAACTTAGAAGAAGTTAGAAGTCTATAATGCACGTTTCTAGTATTTTATAGTTTTGATTTTATCCGAATAGCATGATCTTAAAAGTGTCCGGTGGCAAACAAACTTTTCAATGTCGTAGTTACATTTTCCACCGCTAGGGCAACTGATGACGTCAGTACTGCCAGCGCGCTGCGAGCAACACGATGGGGATTTCACATCGAGTGAAGAAGATTTATCGGATTTGGATGCCCACCTCGTGCTCCAAGGTGGGTGCGGTACAAGAATACACGTGTTCGAACCAATTCGGATATCCAAACAAGACTCAAATGACGAAGGACATGTCGAAAGCGAGGAATCTTCAGAGGATGAACGCCCAGAACAAGGTTAGCATGGTTAGGCCTATGGCATGAATGTCATAGGCCTATGAACAAGCAGAAGATTTTTTTTTTTTTTTATTAATTTTTCTAACATGCTAACCTCCTTGCAGATGAACTATCCATGGACTGTGGACGTGGTCATCTTGAAGGTCGTGCGGATGTTTTTCCAACAAGAAATCAAAACCAGCCCTGTTGGGCATGCTGGGGCCTGGTAGATAGGGCCATACCCATCAACGTCTCCTAGGTATTAGGTCTACTATTACATGCCTCTAAGCCTTCATCCGCACGTCCGATGACAATCCAATGAAATCATGTGTCTGATCTGTTGTGGTTGGTGGTGTGCATTTATGTAATGCATTCCGACGAACTCACCAGTCCCTATTTCCTGCTCGTTCTGGGAGTTCATCCTCTGAAGATTCCTCGTTTTCGACATGTTCTTCGTCAGTTGAGTCTTGTTTGGATATCCGAATTGGTTCGTACAGGTGTATTCTTGTACCGCACCCACCTTGGAGCACGAGGTGGGCATCCAAATCCGATAAATCTTCTTCACTCGATGTGAAATCCCCATCGTGTTGCTCGCTGCGCGCTGGCAGTACTGACGTCATCAGTTGCCCTAGCGGTGGAAAATGTAACTACGACATTGAAAATTTTGATTTGCTACCGGGCACTTTTAAGATCATGCTATTTGGATAAAACCAAGACTATAAAATGCTAGAAACGTGCATTTTAGAGTTCTTCTAACTTATATTTTCAAGCATAAAAAAAAAAAATCTTAAACCTTCATAGTTGACCTTTAACCACTCTCGGGAAAAAAATTGTCTGGAAGCAGGGATTTTGCTGATTTAAGTCTATTAATCTCTTTGACTACTTCTACTTTGCTAATCCTGTTAGTCTACTTCCTTCTTCCCCACTGAAAATCAGATCGCAGTCATACGTACCATATCTAACCTCTCCTTTGTAAACTTACCTTACCTTACCGTCGTGCCATATCCTCTTGGACTTCGGCAACCATGGAGTGCCACCGTTCACGGTCCCTAGTTACTTGTAACATCTGTGCTGGTTTGAGTTGTTTTCCCGTCGCCCTCATCAGCCCGTCCATATACTTCTCCCTCTGCTTTCCTCTTGCTCTCCTTCCCTCCACCATTCCCGTCATCACCATCTCTTCCAACCCTTCCCTCCTCATTATATGTCCTAAGAATCGCAACTGTCTTTTCCTTATTGTTGTCATCAATTCCCTATCTGTCTCCATTTCTCTCAATACTTCTTCATTTGTTTTCTTCGCTGTCCATGGTACTCTTAATACTCTTATCCATATCCACATTTCTGCTGCTTCTAAGTTTTCCTGTAATTTTTTGCTGATTGTCCACGCTTCTGAACCATATAATAGTGTTGACCATATTAATGTTTTAACTGTTCTTCGCCTTCTATCTGTAGACATTTTCTTGTTTGTTAAAAACCCTTTCATTTTCTGGAAGGTGCTTTTAGCTATCGCTATTCTTGATTTTATTTCTTTTTCACATCTACAATCTTCTGTCAATACGCTTCCCAGGTACGAAAATTTGGTTACTTTTTCTATTCTTCTCCCTGCTATTTGTACTTGCACTCTTGGTAGATCTGTTTTACTGGCCACTAGTATTTTAGTTTTCTCCATATTTACATTTAAACCTTTCTCCTCACTAGCTCTTACGGTTACATTCAATAGATGTTGCAGTTTTTCTTCTGAGTCAGCCACCAATACCGTGTCATCAGCATATCTGATATGACTTATATTAAATCCTCCAATTTTAATCCCTTCCATTCCCTCTAATTCCCTAAGGATCATCTCCCCATACAAATTAAATAAATCTGGAGACATAACACAGCCTTGACGCACTCCCCTCTTTATAGCTTGAAATTCTGTTCTTCCTCCCCGTACCCTCACAGCTGCTCTTTGTTTGTAAACACCGAGAGAAAATAATTGTTAAACGCCTCACTCATTTTTCCTTCGATCTTATTATGACACCTTCGTCGTTTTTAATCGGGCCTATCTTTTCCTTATTTTTTGTTCTGTGGAGATGAAAGAAGCTCTTTGGGTTGGATCTCGTTTGTCTGGCAGCATCAATAGATACGTTTCACTGTGCGCGTTTTCTTTTTAAACAGTCTTGCCATATCATATTTGGATTAAGGTGTGTTTCGATATAATTTATTGTTGCGCAAAGTGCATTTTTTATTCCGATCTCAATTTTCAGCCTGTCCGTCATCCATTTAATTAGTAGTATTCCAATTCTTTCGTGTTGCTTTGAGGGATTTTTAGGTTACTATGAATTTAAATGTTTTCAATTATCTCAGATTAAGGCTGAAAGTGGACATGACACCAATGGGCGAAAATGATTATTTAGAAGGCAAGTTCCACCCCCCTCCATTTTTTTTTTTTTTTTTTTTTTTTTTTTTTTTTTAGGAAATACATATTTTGATATAAAAAGAAAAAAATCCTTCAAGATGTCGGAAACGAATAACAGCAAAGTCACTGAATTTCTACATTAATAAATTACCCAACAGATAAATAAGTAAAATAACAATTAAAGAAGTGAGTCGTCATATCCACAAGTGCGATAGTGGACAGTGGCAGCAGCGAGGGAAAGAGCGTACACAAATAAAACGTCTTCGAAGAAAAGCACTCAACGCACGCAAATAAAACGTCACCGAAGAGAAGCACTCGGCACACGCAAATTAAAGAAGACTACACATGTACATGTGAAGAAAATTGGTGTATCCAAGCAATTATTAAATGCATTGTCTTCGAAGAAACAAAACAAAATAATTCTTCTACAAAGAAAACGCAAGCAACTACTCATGAATTCCAAGCAATATCCGGGACAACGTAGTGCATACAAACCCCGCGTTGGTATGACGATGAGCTAATGAAGGAGAGGGGCAAATACAAGAACAAGGGGGATGTTTTGCTGAGGTGCGCGCCTATACGTGTTGAGGGACGACTACAAGTTGAAGAGAAGGAATCAATTCAAATTGACATTGTCAACAGAGAAGGAAGAAAGTCACACGTATTACCCTCGTAATTATACGTAGTTAGGATGGTCATGGAAGTTCTCCGTCATGAGATTATTACCTCGCTGTCAATGTCCAAAAGTTTTCGGGGGGAAGAAAATACATTAGGGGTAAATAGATTCATTAACATAATTGATACAGTAATAGTGACACAAACATACTAGATGAAAACAAATAGAAACTTTAAAACAAAAAATAGATCATGAGAAGGGTAGCGCTGAGTTTATAATAAATTTCCAGCAAATGGAAAATAAAAAATATGAGGGAAAAATCAATTAAACACTTTCAATCAGTGTGATCAGGATCCTATCAGGTCTTTGGTTACAATGATAAAGAAAACAAAAACACACCAAACAAACAGGGAATATTTAGCAAAAATATACAGATGGTCTAAGGATTCAGATTGGATAGAAAGTATACCTAGTGACAAGCTAAATTTTCTCAGGGTACTAAGTTAATAGCAACTGCACTATTGGTATACAACAGTGAGGACATGACTACAGAAAAGCTATACTGGGATCTTAAAGAAACAATGGACTTGTTAGGAAACACAGCCAGTGTATTTCTAGAGGATATTTCAATAGTTCCTCACACAGCAACTGAGCACTTTAAGAAATTAGATTTGATAATTTCAAGACTAATTGAAGCAGGGTTGAAAGTGAAACTTGAAAATTATAAGTTTTTGCAAGGTGTCATTTATTTGGGACATAAGATAGTGAACTCAAAGATAGAGGTCAAGAAGCACCCAGTACCAAACAATATAAAGTTAGAAGTTTCTTGGGATTGACAGGATATTATACCAAGTTTATTAAGGGATATGTGACATAGCTAATCCATTAAATTCTTTGTTAAGGAAAAATTAAATATTCATTTGGGGACCTGAACAACAACAAACTTTTGACAAGTTGAAAGATAAATTTACTAGTTTTCTAGTTTTCATTTTTTCCTAATTATGATAAAGAGTTCATTCTTTGTACTGATGCATCAGACATAGGGTTAGGAGATATACTGATGCAAGAGATGAAAAATTGCAACCTATAGCTTTCATACCGAGACTCTGTAATAGTGCAGAGAAAAACTATTCCATTACAGATAGGGAAACATTAGCAGTTACATATTCACTGGAGAGTATTAGAGATACAATACTAGGATATCCAATCAGTGTGGACTGATCATACACCTATTCAGAACTTGTTCAAGCAAAAGAATATTAGAGGCAGATTTGCCAGGTGGTTTACTGCACTTCAATGTTACAAAGTTAAGTTTGAATACATTCCAGGTAGGAAGAACATTGCAGCAGATGCACTACCAAGGAATATTAGCCAACCAAGACAGGGTTGATCAATTTTATCTGCAGTATTAATAAACTAGTAACATAAGATGAATTGATAAGGAAACAAAGAAAAGATCAGAGTTTGGAGAAAAAAATTGACACAGTACTTGATGAACCCACAAAGTATTCCTCCAAAACTACTTGAGCAGGAGAGGGGGAGGGGGAAGGGTGGTGGATGGGAGTGGAATAGGTGGGAGTAGATGTGTGCCTTTGACTTGGTTACCTGCCTTGTAAAGGGGATATATATATATATATATTACTGAAGAAAGCAAGAAAAAAATTAGGGAAGAATAAAATGAAATAGGAAGTACAACATGATGGTAAAGAGGGGGAATGATTCCCCATGTATATTTACATGAAGTTATCTAAGCTAGCTAGTCTGAGTATTGATCTACAATGAACTTCTTTCACTGCATCTCTCAGACAAAGCTACCTTTTCCTTTGTAACTTCTGGTACATTACTAATGTCAACAGATGAATTTGCTCAACCATAATTTTGAAGAGTAAATATCTTTATAGAAAAAAAATTATTCATATCATTCTGTCTCTTCATTTCTATCGTTCAAAGAAAGTTTGCTGCCTCTGAAGCTAGTCTGTTCTTAACCACTTTAATACTTTTACTTCTCTGAATAGCTTCCTCTACATCATCCATGTTTCTCTTTCTTTTCTCTGATCTACCTTTTGTTGACAATTTTTTTCTGTTCTCCATTCACCCCTCTTGTATATTGAAAATATGCATAGTCCATTTTGCTATTCTTTTTATTTCTATACAGCTGTAACTAGTCTGATAGTGCTAAAAAAAAAAACAGCAGGCACTAAAATGATATTTATTGTCTTTTCACAATCTTAAAAAATTGTCTTTTATTGAATAGATACTAAAATATTTTTGCAAGTTTGAACAGTGCTATATTGCTATAATACAATCTGGTAATGCTGAACAAACCAAAGAAAACCCAAGATTCTTTTTGTGTACTGTGAAAAATATATATGAAAATTGAATATGAAATAGTAATAACAATTACTAAGATATAAAGTAATATGTGGAAACATAATGCAGTTATAATGTAATAAACATTTCAATGAAAAGGAGATACAATTGATAAAGTATCAGTTAAACCATAAACAAGAAAAGTATACTCACTGAAGTCACAGTTTACCATCAGTACATTTGGATTTCATAAAGGCTGAAAATTTAATATTTTTCTACATTTTTTGTTAATGTCTAAAACATATCACTTAGATTCATGATAAAAGCAATTTACTTACTTTGTAACTAAAGAATATTAAGTTCATTCCATGCTGCCTTATTATACTAAACAAACCAAAAAGAATAAACAAGTTCTATACAAGTTGCCAGGAGTTAATTGTATTCTTGATATCTTTACAGTAAATAGTCTAATTTATATATTTTGTATTATATACTGTCAGTTGTATAACAAATACGATTTGATTTTGTTTCATAAATACTATATCATTGGAATACAGCCTGCTAGTTCTAAACAAATACAAACAGTACTCAGATCATGAAGCTGGTGGTGCCCTGAGTGATGTTGTGACATGAGTGTGTGGCATTTAGGGTTCTGGTACAGAATTTTGTTTCTCTTATTTACTTGTGTTCCCTCACAATACCACATATATTCTATTACTAGAACAGTCAGTTTACACAACACTTCTCTCATCTGCTCCCTCAAATAATAATCACACTACACCAAATCTGGGTCAATCCTCCCGTCCACAATTATAAAAACTGAACTAATGAAACTATGAATAGCACATTTTAAAAACACTTATGACACAGGATGCCAACATGAATGGCCAAAGAAAACTATATACATATATGAACTCACCTTAACTAACTACACATAATGTTTGACAGTTATTTCATACTGATCACATGGATAGAAGTGCTGGTAAGCCACTGACCACAATAATAACAATCATCTTCAGGATACTCTTACATGAGAATGATGAAGAGAAAAAGTCACACTGAGAAGGCTTCCCTACTAAGTATGGTTTTAATGCAGGAATATTGTCACCTGTGAAAGCTCCCTATCTTACACTGAAAAGTAAATGTCTTTCAAGTATGGGTCATAACATGGTTCCTGCGATGAATCTTTCATGAGAAAGCAGCAGCACAGCACAGTATAATAAAGTCACACTAGAAAGGCTTCTCTCCTGTATGAATCTTCACATGGATTTGGAAAGAATAGTTTTCTGAAAAATCTGCATCAATTACCACATTGAAAAGGTTCCTCTCTTGTGTTGATCATCACATGCCTTTTAAGATTACCCTTTCGTGAAAAAGCTGCACCGCAGTTACCACACTGAAAAGGCTTCTCTCCTGTGTGGGTCATCACATGGCTTTTGAGAGCATTCTTTTGAGAGAAAGCTGCATCACATATGTCACACTTGAAAGGCTTCTCTCCTGTGTGGGTCATCACATGGTTTTTGAGCTTACTCTTTTGTGAGAAAGCTGCATCACATAGGTCACACTGGAAAGGCTTCTCTCCTGTGTGGGTCATCACATGGCTTTTGAGAGCACCCTTTCGTGTGAAAACTGCATCACACAGCTCACACTGGAAAGGCTTCTCTCCTGTGTGGGTCATCACATGTTTTTTTAGATTACCCTTTTGCGAGAAAACTGCATCACATATGTCACACTGGAAAGGCTTCTCTCCTGTGTGGGTCATCACATGGCTTTTGAGCTTACTCTTTTGTGAGAAAGCTGCATCACATAGGTCACACTGGAAAGGCTTCTCTCCTGTGTGGGTCATCACATGGCTTTTGAGAGCACCCTTTTGTGTGAAAGCTGCATCACACAGCTCACACTGGAAATGTTTCTGTCCTGTGTGGGTCATCACATGCCTTTTGAGATCTCTCTTTTGTGTGAAAGCTGCATCACAGAAGTCACACTGGAAAGGCTTCTCTCCTGTGTGGATCATCATATGCTTCTTGAGAGAACCCTTTTGTGAAAAAGCTGTATCACATAGTTCACAGTGGAAAGGCTTCTCTCTTGTGTGGGTCATCATATGGCTTTTGAGATCTCTCTTTCGAGAGAAAGCTGCATCACATATGTCACACTGGAAAGGTTTCTCTCCTGTGTGGGTCATCACATGGTTTGTGAGATTACCCTTTTGAGAGAAGGCTGCATCACATAGGTCACAATGGAAAGGCTTCTCTCCTGTGTGGGTCATCACATGGCTTTTGAGAGCACTCTTTTGTGTGAAAGCTGCATCACACAGCTCACACTGGAAAGGCTTATCTCCTGTGTGGGTCATCACATGGTTTTTGAGAGCACTCCTGTGTGTGAAAGCTGCATTACATAGTTTACACTTGAAAGGTTTCTGTCCTCTGTGGGTCATTACATGGCTTTTGAGAGATCTCTTTTCTCTGAATGCTGCATCACACAGGTCACACTGGAAAAGCTTCTTTCCTGTGTGGGTCATCACATGGCTTTTGAGAGCATTCTTTCGAGAGAAAGCTGTATCACATATGTCACACTGGAAAGGCTTCTCTCCTGTGTGGGTCATCACATGTCTTTTGAGATCTCTCTTTTCTCTGAAAGCTGCATCACATAGTTTACACTGGAAAGGCTTCTCTCCTGTGTGGGTCATCATATGTCTTTTGAGCTTACTCTTTTCTCTGAAAGCTGCATCACATAGTTTACACTGGAAAGGCTTCTTTCCTATGTTGGTCATAACATGGGTTTTGAGATCTCTCTTTTCACCGAAAGCTGCATCACACAGGTCACACTGGAAAGGCTTCTCTCCTGTGTGGGTCATCACATGCCTCTTGAGAGTACCCTTATGTGAGGATCCTGCATCACATAGTTCACACTGGAAAGGCTTCTCTCCTGTGTGGGTCATTATATGGCTTTTGAGATTTCCCTTTTGAGAGAAAACTGCATCACATAGGCCACACTGGAAAGGCCTCTCTCCAGTGTGGGTCATCACATGCCTTTTGAGAGATCTCTTATTCTTGAAAGCTGCATCACATAGGTCACAATGTATAGGCTTCTCTCCTGTGTGAGTTTTCCCTTTTGTGAGAAAGCTGCATCACATGGGTCACACTGGAAAGGATTTTCTATTGTGTCAGTCATCATGTGCACTTAAAACCTGCTCTTTTGTGAGAAACCTGCAATACAAAAATCACACTGTAAAACCTTTTTCCTGGATTGGTCGTTCAAGTGAGAAACTTGCATCACAAATGTCATGCTCAAAAGGTTTTTCATGTGTCTTTGACATCATATCTAATGTAATATTAGTCTTGTGTTGAGGTCTTTATATTACCTATGGCATAACCTATCTACTCAGAGCTTCATGGGTATTCATGTCCTCCAGGAAAGACTGCAAGACCAGATGAATAAATGAAAGACCTCTAGATCACATGTGGTAATGTTTTCAAAACATGGGATCCGGCAAATTCACCAACAACATTTCACCGTCAACAATTCATTAACAACAATTCACCAACATGCTCAATTCATCGATATACACAATATATTGAAAAATAAAAATATTCTAATTTGAAATATACTAAGTCATATTTTCATCCTTGATTTAGCATATTCTTATCTTTGATAATGAAATAATTACTTTCATAGCCTTTATTTAGGATACAGTACTACAAAAACAAGGTAGAATTTCTTTTTGTAGTATTTATCAAGAATAGTTCAAATTATTTAATGACAGTATTGAAAATGACAAATTAATATAAACTAAACTTAGAACTATAAATTGGTTTACTTAAAATCAGAGAGCTTAGTTATAGGCTATTGCTCACAAATAATCAACAACGTTGCTATATGAAGGATATCTTTCTACAATTTTTTTTATCTGTTCAGAAGAGTCACGTTATTTCTTTCTTTGTGGTTGAGATGAAGTACCAGCCAAGTATTGATCAACTTTGACTTCATTATAGTTTTGTTCTTTCTTCAGGTAGTCGAAAAACTTCCAAACATTAGGGTGGTGTCCAGCAACCTGTGTCTCAAATGATTTGTTTTTGGTTAAGTATGTGAAACTGTTTTCAGAAACATCACCAATTATAATGAAAACACAGAAAATAAGAACCACTAATGTAGGGTTGATATACTGTCGTCAGGTTATCTGGGACTGACTGAACCATCTGCAACTGTCTGAACTGTCCGTGGGAGGATCTGCTCACGTCTACATCCTCTGAAGATTTGGTTCTGGCCCAGTTGTTTTAATTTTCTATGTCATCAACATCAACAAGAGGACAGGAGACGTAAAATGGACCAGAACCAAATCTTCATACACAATCAAGGAATGGAGACCCAGAGGATATAGACGTGAGTGGAACTTCCCATAGACAGTTCAGACAGTCGTGGATGGTTCAGTTAGTCCCGGATAACCTGACGATAATATATTCCAGAGGATGTAGACATGAGCAGAACCTCCCATGGACAGTTCAGACAGTTGTGGATGGTTCAGTCAGTCCCGGATAACCTGACAACTATATATCAACCCTATATCAGTGGTTCTCATTTTCTATGTTTTCATTATAATTGGTGATATTATCATTGTTGATAATTTTTTTATTCACTTGTTTTTATTTTCTGTGCCATCATTATTTCTATCATTACAATTGGTATCAATACTTTTCTTGTTAATTCTTACATACATTTTTATCATTATTTTCATTTTCATGGATATTTATATCATCAAGATTGCCAGCATGACTATTTATTGCTGGTATTATTATTATCCATGCTTTTACCATTATTGTGTTTTTAATGAAGGACATTTGAGACACAGGTTGCTAGACACCACCCTAACATTTGGAAGTTTTTCAACTGCCTGAAAAAAGAACAAAACTATACTGAAGTCAAAGTCGATCAATACTTGGCTGGTACTTCATCTCAACCTCAAAGAAAGAAATATCATGAAGCTTCTGAACGGATAAAAAAATATTGTAGAAAGATATCCTTCATATAGCAACATTGTTGATTATATGTGGCAATACCCCATAACCTAGCTTTCTGATTTTAAGTAAACCAATTTATAGTTCTAAGTTTAGTTTATACTAATTTGCCATTTTCAATAGTTCTGTCATTAACCAATTTCAGCTCGAATTATTTTTGTGTGATAATTTCATATTTTCTAATTTTTTTTGTGTGTTGGCTCTACCTAACTGATTAGGAAAAAGCCTCGGCTTACATTTCTCTGCAATAGTTTTGCTAGAATACGATGTGCCATATATGTACCACTGAGCACATCCAAGTACAATTTTTTTTATGTTGAAAGAAAAAACGACTGTATCCGATATACACTTATGTATTTGTAAATTGATAAGTTACAGTACAGTCTTAGGCTATTGCAAATCTATTTTCTATCCTTCAGTTCTGTGAGAAGTTGAAATGAAGTAGCAAAATGTATATTATATGGAAGGGACCGTTTACCTTCTGACAATGAATCAATGTTTTTCAAGACTGTAGCGGCACATTTGCCAAATACTTTCTCGTTCAGTTCATTCCCTTCATAGGTACGTCCTTGATAAAGATCAAAGGTCACTAGATAACCATCGTCTGTATTTAGACACCAAGCTTTATACCCAAATGTAATTGGTTTCATTCTGATGCACCATTTACACCCATGCTTACCGTCATCTTCAATCATTACTTTATCATGAGAGAGTGACTTCACAGGTTGAAAATGCTCTATGAATTTCTTTGTTAGATGTCTAACGAGTGGACGAACTTTGGCATATTTTGTCAGTTGTATCCAATGAAGAATTGTCAGAAAAATGAATGTATTGAATAATTTTTACAAATCTTCTTCTTCTTTTCATTACTTGATAGACAGCTTCATTTCTTGTCACAGATGAATTTCTCCAGATCATCCTCCGAGAAGACACAGGAACGATGCCAGATACTATAAAAATTCCAACGAACACTTTCATTTCTCCTTTGGTTACCAAGAAATCTGTTTCACCTTTGAAAGTTGCATAGACAATTGTCTGATCTACTAACATATTCCACATATCATCATCAAAAAATAGAACAAAAAGTTCAACTGGAGTAAAATCTCTATATTTTGCATAATTTGCCTCGGGAAATATACAGTCACCAGGTGTGAGAGAAATATCAAGACTCCATTTGGACTTAGAACATGCTAGAAATTCGATATTCATAAAATATGTGTACAGAGAAAAAATGTACCTGCATTAGCTCAGCGAGCCATATATGACACAGCAAATATAAAATGATATGCAGAAAAAACAATGGATTAGACAAATATGGAAGTTAACTAGAAAGGTCAGTTTATTACTTGTTCAACATATGCAGTTACCTAAAGAACATATTTATCAAAAGAAATATGCACAATATATTTATTTTTTATTGGAAGCCATTGTTTTTGGCAGAGAACAGCAACACTCCTTTTCAAGGCAACAGCAGAGCACAGACTGGCAGGTTTGTACTCATATGAACATATTGTAGCAGGTTTGGTGTGCATTCCCAATACACTTGCTCAGGCTTGACTCAACCCAGAAAGATGTATGATGCACTATTGCATCATGTTGTTAATGTACCGTATATGTACTACTGAGCTGAAATGGGTTAAATAATTTGAACTATTCTTGATAAATACTATGAAAAGAAACTCTATCCTAAATAAAGGCTATGAAGGTAATTATTTCATTATCAAAGATAAAAGTATGCTAAATCAAGGATGAAAATACAACTTAGTTATATATTTCAAATTAGAATATTTTTATTTTATTTTTCAATGAATTGTGTAAATCGATGAATTGAGTGTGTCGATGAATTGTTGTCGGTGAATTGTTGTGAGTGAATTCACCTAAACCCTAAATACATAACTAGGATTCAAATTTTGTTCTATCGAAAAAAATTACTTCTATTTAATCCTATCTACAATGGCTCATAAGAACTTAGTTTTCTGAATTCCCTAATCATTTCTCACATATAGTATGGGATACTAAGGTAATAAATGATTCTCTGCCAATTTCAATTACATACACTCAAAGGAAATACCAAATGTGTCTACTTATGTTAAATAATATGGTTACAGGCCTATAGTGCCTGCTACCAATCAACTTAAGCACGCAAATGAAGGTTTTAAATAGAAAGCTCCTTTTAATCATGGCATAGCACAAAAGAGTGCAAGGATGACTTATTCTACAGATTTATAGAGATCTTGGGCATAGTTCAGAGATTGAGTGACATCCCCTCAGGGCTTCACCTCCTAATGGAGGTGGTGAGGGGGTCAACAATTTTGAAAATGGTCAACTATACTTTGACGAAGCCAACTGGGACTCCGCAGATCAAATGGACAATCAGCATCATAGCGTCCGTGACGCAGACAGACTTGGGACTGAAGGTTATAGAATCACGGGGATATTTGATGCGAATTTAATGCAGATCTGGTCCATCGTGCAGGATGGAACCGAGGTGGTTTCGATAGTTACGGTGGAATGATGAAAACTGGAAATGGGACTGTATTACTAAAAGCTAAAGGCTACACAAGAAATAAAAGTATTCCCAAGGATCCACTAGTACACTCTAACCTAATATAAAAGGGTTTTACTACTCACTGAGTTGGTTAAGCCGAGGTGTGTGTACAACTTGCGAGTTTTAGAACCAGACTGGCGCTTAAAGTGTGACGTGACATCACAACGCCAACCGGTCTCACACACCTCTTTAAATCTAATTCTTAAAGTGAGCATTGTACAAATAATGAGATGTTATCTTGCAGCACAGCTTGCAGACAACTTACAAGGTAGGATTTTCGAGCAGAAAAGGCCTCTGCTCGAAATATACTTAAAATTAAAGCATTACAAAAAACAAAATTGAAAACCTCTTCCGAGGGGAAACGAGCCTTACGACAAAAAATATGTAAACATGGGGATACACGGACGTATAAAAAAGCCCCGTTACCTCTCGTAACGGCACATATACTCTCCACCTCACAAGTTCCCATTATTGGTGCCTCAAGACACAAAACCATCCCACAAACAAAATCCTGAAAAACTGCTCATGGTATCAATTCAACAAGAAATGTTACAGTTATTCAACATTTCCTTCTCTTTTGTCATGGTTTCAGGTTGTGTTGTATGATTCTAGAACATCAGTCAAGTATAAGCACATAAGTTGGAATGAAATTCTCTTTCATTCATTAGGTAGATGCTTTCTAAATCATTCTTTATGAGAATGACAATTTTGCTATTTCTTTGAAGATTTCTTATGTGCCCATCGAGTTTTACTATGATTGGCTCATTATCTTTCCAACCATGGTCTCATGCATGATCAAGAGGAAAATTGGGACAGAGTCATGGGGTTAATGGGGATCCTCCACTCTAAACTTTTCTTCTAATAAATGCCAAGGCATAGAAGGGTCTGGGACAAGGATTCCAACCAAATCGCAAGTAACTGGGTCATTATCTATGTGTGGATGTGGTACAGAGTGTAACAGTGGAGATTGGTTGTATCATTTTGTGATTTACCTTGGTCTTTGGATCACGTGTCGGACTCGTGATTGACAGCTATTTCCCTCCCGGAAGAGAGCTCAGAGCTCATATGTCCAATCTCTGAGTAATAATGCTATGACCTTACAAGCACACACACACCCAACTCCCTGCCCACAAGAGTTGGAGTAACGACTCGAAGCGTAGCGATACTGAAATCAGTTCAGGCCTGGGCAGGATTTGAACCAGGTACCGCCGATACCTCCGTACTGACAGTCTGAGACTCTACCAACCGTGCCACCGAGTTGTGTAAAAGGTGAATGTGTTAGTACTAAGTTGAAAATGGGTTTCACTTTGGGAGTCGGGTGGGTAGGGCATCAGGAGTGATAAGGAAGTGAGGGAGAGAAGGAGTAGCACTCACTGCTGATAAGTGATGAGATGGATAAACTGAAAAGAAGAATCAAACACCATAAAAGTCCAGCTTATAATCTGTACAATTGGCTTTTATATTATTTGATACTAACATTTTCTTATATATACATTTATATGTATTTACCTAGTTGTATTTTGTGGGAAAAGAGCTATGCTCTTAGTGACTTGCTATTGTATTTTTCTGCATCCAAAGTCATGTATAGTGTTAGCATTCACTGTTTCCTCATTCAGCTTGTTCCAGATATCTATCACTCTGTGTGGAAAGCTATTCTTTTTTAGGTCTCTTCTGTAACTGTCCTTCTTAAGCTTCTTCTCATGTCCTCTTATATTTCTTCTGTTCCATTTTAGTAGGTCATCCCTACCAAGAGTTTTCATCCATTTCATATCCTATAGATGGCTAACAAATCACTTCTTTCTCTTCTTTGTACCAGGGTTGGTAGGTTTAGTTTATTCAATCTTTGTATGTCAAATTGCAAAGTGTTGATGCCATCTTTGTCATTGCTCTTTGAATTCTTTCTACTTTTTTTGGGGTGGGGTGGGGGGTGGGGATTCGGTGTCCACAGTGACGCTGTGTGTTCCAATTTTGGTCTTATCTGTGTAACTAGTATTTTCTTTACCATTTCTTCATCCATGTAGTAAAAGGCTACTTTCATTGATCTTAATAAGTTGAAAGTTCCTCCGACTAATTTGTTGACATGTTTGTCTGGTGTCATGTCATTTGAGATAGTTACTCGTAGGTCCCATTCTGAGTTTACTTTTTTACTTCATTCTTACCAATCTGATATTGATATGATGTTCTATTTTTGCTTTTTCCAGATTCCATTATACTACATTTCAGTCTCAGTCATCCCTTCAAATTCACTTCCTCCACCTCTTTTAATAATCTTTCATCTCTCATTCTTTCCATGTGTCCAAACCATTCCAATAATCTTTCATCAGCCCTATCTGCCATCTCCTTTACCACTCCTGTTCTGTTCCTCACCTCCCTGTTTCACACTCTATTCAATCTAGTAACCCCTATCATACTTCTCAAACAATACTATCAGCACAATCACTCCTTCATACAATCTCCTCCTCACATCCATTCCTAAATCCCCATTTCTTATATCACTTTTTAATCCCTCAAGGCATTTACTTGCTTCTCTCAATCTACAAATAAATATAATCAATATGTGTGTGTGTGTGTGTGTGTATATATATATATATATATATATATATATTATATATATATATATATATTTATATATATATATATATATATATATATATACATATATATATATATATATATATATTTAGAAACCACTGGGGGGAAAAAAAACAGATACCAAACATTTTTGTGTAGTAAGACATTTTCAAAGGTATGAAAGGAACAATATACATAAGAAGACAGAGTATATTTGGAAAGGTCCCATGTTACA
Organism: Oratosquilla oratoria; assembly: GCF_046742065.1. NCBI lineage: Eukaryota > Metazoa > Arthropoda > Malacostraca > Stomatopoda > Squillidae > Oratosquilla > Oratosquilla oratoria. Next base: position 21,607,337 of record NC_134788.1, on the reverse strand, counting down.
AATTATCACACAAATTATCACCCATAATCTTGTCAATAATAAAGTTGTCCAATTTGAATAAACCTAAACTCAAGTTCATATTACTTCCAAAATTTCTTTTTATAAAACAAGACTCAATAATATTTTGTTCTACAATATTATCATAAGAGGTAATTACTTTGGAATTTCCCCAGCCAATGTCATGACCATAATCCACTTTACACTTGCCCCGTTCTAATACTGTATTTATGTTGGTTTATTCTTTTATCTAAACCTTTGCCTGTTTGGCCTATGTAAATGAAATCACAGTTTTTACATGGTATGCTATAAATGCAACCTTCTTTACTTCTTGGAGAATTTTTAATTAGCAGACTCTCAATGTTATTATTGTTTTTATATACTTCCTGGATACCAAATTTCCCAGTCGCATATCAAAGATAATGTTGATTTAACTGAAAAGCTGCTTGGACAAAATCTCACATTTGATTTTAAGTTGGTTACTTTCGATATAAAAGTTTATTCACCTGAGTCCCGTTGTTAGATTTGATAGGATTTCTAGAAAAAGAGTTAAAGAAGCATGACTTAACACTCACTGCTCATACTATTATCAGTTTAATTAAATTATGTGTAATAGACTCTAAGTTTGAATTTAATGGAAACTTTTATACTCAAATATTTGGTATGGCTATGGGGAACTGTCTGTCTCCAATTCTCAGTAATTTGTATATGGAGTTTTTTGAAAGAGAGCTGTTACCAAACACTATTCCAAACAATGCAGTTTGGTACAGGTATGTTGACATTTTATGCATTTGGCCTAATGATCAACATTTGGATACTTTTTTGTCAGATTTAAATAATTTGGTGCATTCCATTAAATTCACAGTAGAGGTTGAAGTAAATAGTGTTTTACAATTTTTAGATGTAAATATTCACCGATGTGGAAGATATTTTAAATTTTAAGTTTACAGGAAGCCAACCAATGTCCTTTCATACATCCATTTTTACTCCTACCACAGTCAATGTTTCTGAGAGCTTATAGAATTTGTTCCCCTGAGTTTTTGGATCAAGAAATACAATTTATCTATGACATTGGAGAAAATTTAGATTATCCAAAACATCTGATTGACAAGACAAAAATCAAAGCTAGGAAATCTTTTCTTAATACTTCACAGGTCAAACAATTTAATTATAAAAAAATGTTAACAATTCCTTACCATGAAAATTTAATCAATCTTCCTAGCATTTTTAATAAATTTGATATCCAGGTAGTATTTAAAAACAATAATAACATTAAGACCCTGCTAATTAAAAATTCTCCAAGAAGTAAAGAAGGTTAATATATAGCATACCATGTAAAAACTGTGATTTTATTTACATAAGCCAAACAGGCAAAGGTTAAAATAAAAGAATAAACCAACATGAATATAGTATTAGAATGAGGCAAGTGTAAAGTGGATTATTTGTCCACCAAAGGGATTATGGTCATGATATTGACTGGGGAAATTCCAAAGTAATTACCTCTTATGATAATATTGTAGAATGAAATATTATTGAGTCTTGTTTCATAAAAAGATGGGTCACCACGAGCATAGCTCCCCTTCTTATAAAATACAACTAGGTAAACTTTATTATAGTTATATGTCAATTTATCATTATTTACTATTTACCTGTTTGTTTATTATTCAACTATACCTATGCATTTATGTCTCCTGTCGGCATGCTCCACCTTTGTAATCCTTTGTGTTTTGTTATCTATTTGTGCCAAGAAAATCACATATCACATTCATGTATTATAATTCACAAAATGAATACTTAATTTTCTAGCATTTCATATATGACTCAATGAAGATGTTTTAACTAAAATGTGATAAGTTGTAATAAGAAATAACCTAAAAGTGGTATGTTAGAATGCAGCCAAAACATCCCCAATGTAGGACATTTGGGCCATGGATGTTTTGGCTATGGGTGCAACCTAGGATGTTTGGGCTGGTGCATGAACATAAGTTCATGATAGAAAAGTGCAGAAAATATTAATAATAAATTGAGAATTGTTATATGTTATTGTTTTTTTTTTAATTCATAAAAAAAAAAATGTACCAGGTACATTGGGCCTTTGCATACCTGTGAAGTAGGCAATCTATCACAATTTTGTTCACTTCATATTCATAACAATACGTTTAGGTTTTTATGATGTCAATACATATTTATCAATCAAAAATAACAATAAAAGCATATATACCATAAATATACCTGATAATAACATGATAAATAGGCACACTAGGTTCCCCCAAGGTACCACACAATAACATTGATTGTGACAATGTACCAAGCTCATTGGGCTTTTACCTAAGCCGACTACATATTTGTAAGTTGATATCTGAAGAGAGTTAATACACATTTATCAATCAAAAACAAAAATATATAAGCCATAATATCTCTCATAATAACACGATGATTTACAATTGGGTCCCCCCCAAGGTTCCACCTAGGCTAATGGATATGTATTGGGCCTTACTCAGACCCATGTTATGCAGCAGTGCAATGTCCTGACAGCCAGGGTACCCCTGGCGAATATTTCGTGATGTCGGCTATACTGTAATATTTAAGGTATGTTGCAGCCATAGCCCGTAGTTTTTTCTTTTCTGAAGAATAGTTCCACAAGAATTTTCCCACATTAAACATGGAAATTAACCAAGTTATGACAGCATTGTATTTGTAACATGCTTTGGCCCAGTAAAGATAATTTGAAGCACAACATACCCATGGTAAAATTAGTGTCAATACAAACCTGTAACTGATACTGTAAATCAACTTCAGCTTGGTTATTACTACAATTTGAACTTGTTTACCAACACAGAATGTAACTCAGAGAAGATTCAGTAGGTGGCTTCAAATTCATCATAGAAGATGGATTCTTTCAGGGGAGACTTAATCAAATAATACAAATTGACACTAGCCTTGGGCTCTTAAAAAATGTCAATTAAGCATGATTATTTCATAAAATATGACAAAGTGATATGACAAAATGAAATGACACACAAAATATGTTGATCTCTTGATTAATCTGTATAGGTGGCATCACTGGACCATGACGACCAAAGACTATATAGGAAAGATGGGAAAGCTTCTATTTCTACTAATAAGAAAACGTCATCCATCTAGCGTGAATGCGCGCCATCTATCGACAGAGCCGCAAACTATAAATCAGAAGTGGCGTAGCGCGGCTTTCAAATCATGCTAAACTTGTATTATATATAGTGTTTTGGGAAATCTTAAAACTTATCTTTTCGCTAAAACAATCAGCATTTCGAAAAAAAATACTTTCTCTCTATGAAATAACGAGTAGTAATTTAATGACTTTTGCATGCAAACAAAACTATTTGAAATATGCTTTACACACATGATCATATTTATAAAATCAAAAGTTGGTAAAATACTTCTGCACAATGCATCATTGATTACTAAATATTTGATATTGAGTAAACAGTTAGAATTTAAACGGTTATTTTAGTTATATTTATTTTATTATTTCTGTAATATCATGTTTTTCTTGTTTGTGTTTGTGCTCATGTTTTGAACTTTGTATACTTATTCAAGTGTCTGTATACAAATTATACAAACAAGGATAGTAAAAGTTAGGTATACATGAGATTCTTTTGTTTGCAACAAAGCAATACTGTCTTGTAAAGAACATATATAAAACAAACTAAGAGAAATAACATTATTCAACTTCAAAAATGAACCATACATCAGGCAACCAAAACATGCAATCAGATATTAAATACCAAACAAAGCATTGGAAAATCAGTAATCAAAAACAATAATATGAAACAAAAATAAACTAAGAAGCAGATATAACATGCATATTGATTAAGCAAAAAATGCAGAACAAAGGAAAATCCCAAAAGCAAACAAACAAAAATATATACATACAGGTACTGTATTGTAAAAAACAGACAAAAATAAAAGGATGAACATGCAAGAAATAAGTCACAAAATTAAACAAACAAGATTTGCAATTATACATAAAATAACAAGCAAAACACAAAATTAAGGTAAAAGTTTATAACTTTACCACTTAAGCTAAGAACATGATATAACTATATCAAAGTTGCTGTGGCTGCCTGGGACTGCCATAAAGATATGGTATGAATTTGACATGATCAATTCATATTTCTAGATATTTGTAAGGTATTCATCTATAATTTTCATTTCCAAGCTAAGTGACACTGCACTCACACAAAGATAAAGAAGATTTTAATTATGTTCTATTCTATTCCTCCATTTTCTGTTAAAGTTTCCATGTACTGTGTATGTTGAATCTCTTACTAATTGCAGAGAAAACCGAGAAAATACAAAACAGGACGGGTTTTGCTCAAATGCACACTTCTATGTATGTATGGTTGCATCATTTGAACTATTTTCTTTAAAGTGTGTGATTTCCATGTAATATGATCAAAGAGAACTTACGTTTTTATCAGCTGTAATTTTACCGACCCCGGCTACGACTCGTCCATCCCGCCGTCTATGATTACTGGTGGTATGGATCAAACTACACTTTTAAGTTTCTTATTGTTGTGTTATTAGTGTAATAGACTACATATAGTTGAATTATTTATTTAAACTCTTTTCTTTAAAATGTGTGAATTTCATGTAATTTGACCAAAGAGAAGTTATGTTTTAGCCTCTGCAGTATGACCGACTACAGCTACATATACCGTAACAAATTAGCGTATGGTTGCATTATTTGAACTATTTTCTAAAGTTGTGATTTTCATGTAATTTGATCAAAGAGAAGTAACGTTTTTATCCTCTGCAAAATTACCGACCCCAGCTACGATTCGTGGTTACCGCTAGCCTGCCATCTATGTTCTGCGAATGCAGATCATCACTGAGCGTCAGAGTTGCCAGATTGGCGTTTTTAATGCCAAATTTTGTATCTGGAATGTTTTTACTGTGTTTGGCAGGAAATTTTGTTGGGTGGCATTTTTGAGAATTTGGCATTTTTGGGGGGCGTTTTTAAATACCCGGTCGTGATTAGAGATCACTCTTTTACTTGTATCAAGAATTAAATGATGATGTATATGAATGATATAAATTTATCTTGGTTATGTGGGAAATGTAAAGATTTTGTGCCTAGCCAAAGGATGTTTCAGCTCTTCTTTAGTGAAAATATGTAATAACGCAGTAGTGCACCAAACATTTCTAAATCTGATGATGCTTTTGATTATATTTAGACACAATAGAAAAGTCACAAATGTATTTTCTATTTATGTACATCAGAGTCTCTAGGAGGTTGTTTAATAAACTGGTTTAATTTATTGTAGAGGATACCAAAAAGTTTACTTAGGAACTTAAACGTAATGTATGGAGTAATACATTTTATTTTAGTTATTGGTATTTTTTCTTTCTCACATAATACGGAGTATAATATATTTTATTTTGGAAGTTCATATCTTTCTTTCCTTTTCACACAGTCTTGAAGTAGATTTATTTCAGAGGATGGTGGTTTATTACAGTACCACTAGAATTAAATGATGATGTACATGAATGATATAAATTGATCTTGGTCATATCATGTGACATTGTTTTACATTGGCTAGTCAACAGTAGAAAAATATTTTATATTGTAATTGTAGTTATACACATTATCTTTAACTACTTGATCTTGGTTATATCATGTGGTATTGTATTATATTGGCTAGTCAACCGTAAAAACTATTTTTCATATTGTAATTGTAGTTATATACATTATTTTTAACTACACATGCAAAACCAAAATACAAAAAAAAATCTTAGAAAATGTAATGGTTGGCATTGTGGGGGCATGTTTTAAGAACATTTTTGCAGCATTTTGTCAGAATTTGGCATTTTTCCTGGTAGAAAACCTGGCAACCCTGCTAAGCGTGGTTGATGAAGTTGGCCAAAAACATAATAATTTTAGAATTTCTTGTGAGGTTCGAACATGTGGGGCATATTTGCATACTAACTTGAATAAAGGTAGAGTGAACATTTTTATTTTAAAAACTGTTGTTGTTTATTTCTTTACAATACAAAGATTACATAAATATTGCATACAATTAAATACAAAATTTTCATTAAATTTTATTTAAGATACGCTATACAAAATTTATAAGCTATGAGATATGATATTGCGTACATTGTATTACGCAAAGTAGACCACTTGAAAAAAGAAACTAACGAAGCAGAGCGCTTTCGTATATTACATATTCAATGCAAAGAGGACATAGTTGAATAGAAATACATATTTTATATATACATAAAAAAGGAATACAAAAACTCCATTAAATATTGACGTCAACTTCGCCGTGTTCCATCATGCCAACCAAGAAGACCACAGAATGGACTGGGATAACGCACCAGTTATATTCAAATCCCATTGTAGCTTTCAAAGTGGTACCATCGCAAATGCCAAGATATTCCGCAAACTACGTTCCAAGAACTCGGTGAGATGTCCCTTGGGTACTGGTGCAACTCTTGCGTAACGAACGGGTGCTTCGAGGATAAACTGTTGCTTTTTTGTATAACCATAGTAGTTTGTTGCAGGAAGCGCAAAAAGGGAACAAATATTTTTGCGTAATACACCAAGTACATCAACACCTATAACCTTAGGCAAGTTTGAAGCTCATCTGGAACCTGATACGAATGCCGTTGCAGTCCTTGACAAGTGTGGTGGTGTGAAGAACCGAACGATTCATGTAACCGGGGATGGAATTGCCAGTTCAACTCTTTTTCGGTAGCACTGTGCGGGAATTAGCACCTAGCCACGAATTTACGAGTGCGGACAACAATCTATAAAGGCAAGAACAACGACTCTACGTGGGATGTTCTGTGGGTATCCAGACATTTGGGCACAGGATATTTAGGCACAAGACATTTGGTCACAAAGTACTGGGTGCGACATTTGGGCACAGCATAATTCGTGCTGTATATTACGATCTCAAACCAAGAAAAAATAATAAAAGATGATTCTTTTGAACAGCAGGCATGAAAATGTTAAATTAGGCATGAATAATTTATATTAGTTGGGTTTTACTATGTCACGTGACGAATACAAAAAGATGATAAATTACTTAGTTTCCTGCCATCAACTTTCAGACATACATATGAGAATCACACAGCATCAGACATGCATTGTTTCTGATTCTCTATGAATAAGAAAGGAAAAAAAAACTGAAAAATATATAATGATGAAATAAAAATAATCCAAATAACTAAAATGTTACAAAAATGTTATGTGTAAGCAAAGAATCAATGATTTTATACGAATATCAATTTATTTTTGGATAGTTTCACATAACCAAGACAAAGAGCAATGAAGGACTATCAGTGTTACAATTATAAAGGGCACACAGAAGGGTTTCACCCGAACTTTATGTTTTTGCATAGGTGTGTGTAGGGACTTCATCTAGTAATTGGTTGAATGATCGAAAACAGAGAGTTGTTTTAAATGGAAAAACTTCTAGACGGAAAAATATTACAAGTGGAGTTCCTCAGGGTTCCGTTCTTGGGCCACTTTTATTCATAGTATATATAAATGATATAGACAATGGACTACTGTTTCCAAATTTGCTGATGATACAAAACTGTGCGGAGTGGCAAATGATCACTCAAACCAATTAGACATTCAAGAAGATTTAGATGAATTACAGCAATGGTCTGAAAAATGGCTAATGAACACAAATAGATACAAGGTAATGCACATAGGTAAAAATAACAGTAAGTACGATTACAAGTTATTTGGAAATTCGTTAACAAAAGTGGATAGTGAAAAAGATCTCGGCGTAATTATCAGTAACGATCTCAAATCAACCAAGCAGCGTATTTCAGCCTCTGAGAAAGCAAATAAGATTCTAGGACTGACTGCGCGATCTTTTGACTTCAAAAGTCCATCACTCATTAACAAGCTATATAAATCGTTAGTTTGTCCACATTTGGAATATACTATTTCCGTATGGTCACCGAATCTCATTAAAGGCATTGACAGACTGGAAAAAGTACAACGGCGAGCCACAAAACTGATTTAAAAAAAATCTGTTTTCCCAAAAAAAGGGTAGACTCAGAGGTGACTTGATACAGGCCTTTAAAATTCTAAAGGGAATTGACAACATCAAAAGTGACAGAATTTTCACATTGAATGAGAATCAGACAAGAAACAATGGTCTCAAACTGTCCGGAAATAGATTCAATTTGGAAGTAGGTAGAAAAAACTTCGCCAACCGTGTAATTAATGAATGGAATAAACTTCCTGCACAGGTAGTGCAATGTAGTTCAGTTCGAAGCTTTAAGAATCATTTAGATAAACAGCTAAGCAAGATGCTGTAATGATTATAATTTATTTTATATTATTTGTTTTTGTTATCATTTGTCTGTTTGATTTTCATTTACCATTAGTTATATGTTAATTTATTATCATTTACTATTTACCTGTTTGTTTATTATTGAACTATACCTATGCATTTATTTATGTATTTTATTTGTCGTTTACATTATTATAGTTTTTATTTTATGATTTTTCGCACCCGACCTAGATATGGACCAAAAGGTCTCCTGTCGGCATGCTCCGCCTTTGTAATCTTACCAGAAGGGCTTCACCCGAATTTCTGCTTGACTGTAGGTACTTCACTTTTTGGGCTAGGCTGATTCAACATGGAAGTTTGGCATGAAGGGCTTCCCTAGTAGACATATATTTGTATATAAGGCCTTTTCTACAGCAAAGTTCAAATCAGTCTAACATGGAGTTCATACAGAGTAGCCGAAGAGGAAAGAAATTGTGTCTTGATGGATATATGTATACTACGCACGTTACTTGCAAAGAACGGATCAGGTGGAGGTGTGTGAAGCTCAGTTGTTGAAAAAAAAGACTAATTTGCTTGATTGTTACTATGGCGATTTCATATTGTGCCCAAATGTCGTACCTGCCACTTTGTGCCCAAATGTCGTGGATCCGTTCTGTGCACTCTGTTCCCGAACGCGACGCTCCTTCTGTGCACCCGCCACTTGGAGGAAAATGCAAAACGTCATCTAAATGCTGAGTCCACGGAACAATCAAGGAAAAATGAAACTGTGAATGAGAGGTCTCATATGATGCGCCTAAAATTCTATAAGGATTTACCGAAGTTCAAAGAGTACTTTTGTGAGAAACTGGTTCCCTCGTTGCGTTCTCATGTGTTTCAACCTGAACGAAATTATAATCTTCCATTCAAATGGACCAATAACAGCTGTGAAAGTATGAACCACGCTCTCACCTTCCACCCACTAGGGCACGACAACTCTCCCACTGGGGTGCTGGGGGTGTAGGACAGTTGCTCACCGGAGAAGTGACAAATAGGACATTTGCTCACCAAAGGATTATCTTTTACTTCTCTTAAACTTATATTGTATCATATATGCAGCAATAATACAGAAACAACATCCAAACTTTTAGTTTTTAATTCATTATAAAATTCAATACCAATTTCTTCCATCAATATATAGTAATGATATTCTACTGGTCCAGTCTAATGGTGTGGCTAACTATTCGTATGTATCTCTGTCATTTAATAAGTCGAAAATTTTACTTTCATAGTCTGAATTGACTCCTAACCTTAACACTTCTAGTTCATGAACTAGAAGTGTTAGGGTAATTAGTCAATGAAACAAACTAAAAACAATGCATTCGATTATATCGTAGAGTTTGATAAGTTCTTGGCCTCTTTATGGTAAAGATTTATTTTATCTATGCCAGGGGTATGCTGCAGGAAGTCAGTGTCTTCCTGACTTTCTAAATGCAGTTGGCCACACCATTAGACTGGACTTGTAAACCAATAAGGACAATAAACCCACTTCAGTACTGCACCAGTTGTAAAACTGTAATCACTATATATTGATGGAAGAAATTGGCTGAACGTGTGAACTGAAGTCGTTGTATTGTTTTGTCTGATAACTTTGATTACATTTTTCTATATAGAATTAATTATTCCTTTGATCAATTGTTTTGTCTGATTCCTTTGATTAACAATTTCTATATAGAATTGATTATTCCTTTGATCTACCATACTACCATAATCCTGAATGAAAAAGTCCTCTAATGATACTTTCTATCGGATTCTATACTCTACATATTGTTTACAATATCATTCCCAAATGTCCTTATCATAACACTTATCATTTGCATGGATAATTTGATATCGTTACCGATAATTACACCGAGATCTTTTTCACTATTCACTTTTGTTAACGAATTTCCAAATAACTTGTAATCGTACTTACTGTTACTTTTACTATGTGCATTACCTTGCATTTACTTGTGTTAAATTTCATGAGCCACTTTTCAGACCATTACTGTGTAGTGGTTTGGTTCGAACAAGCTGGGGAAAATGAAATTCACTTTGGTCTCTTATTCTAATCTCTTTGGTAAAACCACAAGTAATAGCCACTGGTTAGTGGATCTGATCAGTCGTAGCTGGACGGTGAGCCTAACGTCAGAGGCGGTGGCGGCTGATGACGGCGAGGCTCGATGGGACTGCTACAAGACTGGACGAGATGTTGTTGCTGCTGCCGTGGCTATTACTATTCTGGATTCTGGATTCCAAGAAAAGACCACCTCGCTTGCGCGGGATCGGGTTTTGTGGGAGGGGAAGAATGTCTGTTAGAAAATGAAAAGATAGTAGTGTATAAAAGAGGGCTATTGCCACCGGGCGAATTGCGAGCGATTAGGGGCTAGTTTGTTGTCGTGGCTTTAGGAGAACTGGGCTAGGAACTTGGACGGTGGCGCCAATGCCGGGAGGAAGAGCATATTATATCACCAACGAAAGTTTGGAAAATGGTAGGAGACGTAGTAGGAGAGAAAGGGGGAAAAAACGGAAAAATCTTTAGTGGGAGGTAAACTGAAATGAGAAGATGTAGTATAAGAGAAAGTGAGAAAGGAAGCGATTTTTAGTCGAAGAAAAAGGAAGTGTATATGTTTGTGCGTGGGATGCGGCTATGTTCGTGAGAGGTGTATGTGTGTAATTTACGGTTAGTGAGTAGATTTCACTTCCCGCGTGTAGAGGGCGTTCCTGATTAGCCCCAGGTAAGGCATGAGCATTCCTGTTTTACCCCAGGTCGGGTTTGAGTAACGATATTATCATTATTATTATTATCATTATTATTACCATTACTATTATTATTATTACATTATTGCGGTTATCACCAGACAAGCTGGTGAAGGGGTGTGTTACTTGTTGGTGCGGTTATACACGTTTTATCGTGTACACCGCACGTGGGACGGGCGCAGCTGACAGATAGTCTGTACGGTGTGGTCTAGGTGTAATATGTTGTATCAGATGTTTGTGTTTGGCGTGCAGTTTTTCTAGGTGTCTTGAGTGAAGTTTGTGTTTGTGTTGGTTGAGTGGACGGATGTTGGAAATTTGGTGTAGAGACTCAGTGGTTCTGAAGTCGCTCCATCGCGAGCCCGTGATGAACTGGACAGCGGCATTCTGAACCTTCTGATGCTCGTAGTTATTGGTGGCACATGTCAGCTGGCTTAGTCCCGGGGACTGGCACAGAATCGGTCTGACGAGGGCTAGGTACAATCGACGTTTGGTTCTTAGTGTTGCAGTTTTGAAGCGTCTGAGCTTACCCAGCACAGCCCTAGCCTTCGCTCCCTGCTTGCGGAAGTGTGGGGTCCAGGTAAGGCCATTATCAAGTGTGCTACCCAGCACACGGGTATGGTCCTTCGCTGGGATGTGCGTGTTGTTTATTTTAAGAGGAGTGTTTGTGATTGTTCTGTTGGTTCGTTTGCAGCGGAAGTGTACAGCATTGCATTTCGACGCGTTGGTCTTAATGCGCCACTGTTGCTCCCACGCGTGTGCCCCGTCTAGGATGTTTTGCATTACGTGTAACGCTCCCTGCAGCGTTTTGTGTCTGCTTATGTGGTTAGTGTCGTCCGCATACGAAAGAGTTAGAGCCTGGTTGCGAGGATAAGCCGGCTCTGGCAGGTCATTCGTATATAGATTGTACAGAGTGGGGGCAAGGACTGACCCTTGCGGCACTCCAGCCTTCGGCACAAAAGGTTGGGACAGACAGCCCCGCCACTTTATTCTAATTGACCTGTCGTCCAGGTAGTTGCAGAGCAACCTTGTGAACGGCAGGGCAAAGTCGAAGTTGTGGTACAATTTGTACTTAAGACCTTCGTGCCAGACAGCATCGAATGCCTTCTCCACATCCTTACAAACCAAAATGGCCTTACCAGGGCGACCGTCTGGCGGTCTTTGAACCCATTGAGTGATTATGGATATTACGTCTTCTGCACCGCGCCCCGGCCGAAAACCAAACTGGCAGTCCCTCAGCACATTCTCCGTCTCTAGGTACACGGTCAGGCGGCGGCTTAAGACGTGCTCGAACACCTTTCCAAAGTACTCCAGAAGGGAGATGGGCCGATATGAAAGGGGGGCGGAGGCGGGTTTCTGGGGTTTAGGAATGAGGATGGTATGGGAGGCCTTGAATAGTTGTGGGAAGTACCCAGAGGCTAGTGAGCTGTTATATAGTGTCATGTGTGAGATTATGTTGTCTGGCATACGTTTGAGTATGTGTGCATCGATGCCTGAAGGGCCAGGGGATTTTAGTTTTAATGCCGAGATAACCCCCTTTACCTCCTCCAAAACGATGGGGCAGATAAGGGGATCATCCTCATCTAACTGAGAGAGATCAACAGTCTCGTCGGGAATGAGGTCACTACAGCTGTTCATGAAGGAGTTAACACTGTGCAAGGTGCTAAAGCAATGTGGTCCTTGCACAGGATGGGGCTTAAAAACCTCACTCCATGCTGACGCCAGAAGGTCAGCTTGGTGTTGGGGGGAGTGTGCAGAGTGGTTAAGATGGTTGATGACCTTGGGTGGAGGCACAGAGCACTCCTCCAGCTCACGTTTGAGGGACCTCCAGAACTTGGAAGGGTCCTTCTCACAGGCGCCGGAGAGCGAGGCCATCAGTTGTTCCTCCTCTCGATGTGAATCGATGTAGAGGGACTTCCTCAGGCTACTCTGTAGCCAGTGCATGTCTCTTAGGATGGCTACACGGGCCTCTAGGGGTGCTTGTAATAGATCTGTAGATCTGTTCTGTAGTGCAATGCGTAGTCTGTTAGTGCGCATAGAAGCGGTGAACGTGGCAATCTTTCGGTGCTTTGTTCTAGGAATGTGCTTTTTTACAGCGTTTTTGACAAACTTTGTAAGTGAGCGCCATTCCTGCTCTATCGCCGCTTGTGGAGTGTTGTCCATATTTGTGTTGGTGTATGTCGTGAGAGTGTTTTTGAAGCCTTCCCAGTCGGCCTGACTGTAACGTAACCGAGGCTCACTGGGGATAAGGATGGGTGAGGTGGAGATGCGAAGGATTAAGGGTATGTGGTCTGAGAGGGTGGGGGCACCGGGGGAGATAGTGGAGTTGAGGAAGAAAGCTCGGCTGTTGGAGAACACCAGGTCGGGCTTACCCTGCAATCCATGACCTATGAATGTGGGAAAGTCCGGACCTAGGAACTTCAGCCGGTGAAGTATAGTAAGAGAGTGTAGTTGCCGACTCACTGAGCTGCTGTTGTGCGTTCCAGGGCTCCAAGCAGCATGACTGCAGTTGAAATCGCCAATGAAGAAGGTTGGGATTTTGTATGACATCACCTTGGCAATGTCAACAAAGGGGAGGAAGGGGATACGGGGAGGGCGGTAGAGGGTACAGAGGAGGATGGGACCGCGAGTGGTGCTTAACTTGATCGCGAGCATCTGCTCATAATGAAATTGATCAAGTATAGTTGCCTGGAGGGACTTCCTGGCCAAAATACAGACGCCCGAGTGCAAAGCAAGACCCCGACTCCAAGTGTTGAAGCCTTGAATCTTGGGAAGAGAGTCGGGGGCTGGATCACCCATCGAAGTCAAACAAATGACATCAGGACCGTGTCTGGCAATCTCTAACAAGGTGCTGGTCCTTTGTGGGGCCCAGTGACGGACGTTCTGGTAGAACACACGTAAATCCAATCTATCCATAGGAATAGTTGTCTTTAGTGAGTCCTACTAGCTGGAGGGAGTTTTTAAGAGGAAGCTTAGTTAGCCTTAGGGGCTTGGAGGGTAAGCACTTCGCTGTCGGAGGAGGAGGAGGATGCACTATCACTAGACTGTCCTGACTGGCCGCCGCTGCCCTATTTAAGGGTCGCTCGCGGCTCAGCGTAGTTGGCAAGAGAGGTCGCTAGCCGCTCGAGAACCATTTGCTGGCTCCTGATTGGCTAGCTCATATTCACCTCTTGCCAACTATGGGAAGTGTGTGACCGCCTGTGGCTGCGTCACTACACCTATGAAAGTCTCCCCTATGAAAGAAATAGAAGTAACAAAGAATGAAATATTGAAACACTTGAGTAATCTTGATGTCAGAAAATCGCATGGACCAGATGAAATAGCAAACTGGATTTTGAAAGAACAAAATACATAGCATAATAAACAGTTCCTTGAAAGAAGGAAAAGTTCCAGAAGATTGGAAAAAAGCAAATATAGTACCTATATATAAATGAGGAAATAAAGAAGAACCTACCAACTATAGACCAGTCTCTCTAACAAGTACAATAGCAAAAATTTGTGAAAGAATTATCAAAATATTTAGAAAAAAAAACAACGTGCTAAATCCAAGACAATTTGGATTCAGACAAGGACGATCATGTGTCACCAATTTAATGTATTTCTCTTCAAGGCTAGCAGATGTAATACAAGAAAGAGATGGATGGGCTGATTGTGCATTTCTAGACCTAAAAAAAGCTTTTGACAAAGTACCACATAAGAAGTTGCTTAAGAAATTAGAAACTGAAGGAGGAATACAGGGAAAGCTGCTTAATTGGATGGAAGACTTTTTGCAAAAAAGAAAAATGAGAGTAGTGATAAGAGACAATCACTGAAAATGGGATGAAGTAATAAGCGGTGTTCCACAAGGAACAGTTCTGGCCCCAATAATGTTTGCTATATATATTAATGATATGGACGAAGGAATTGGAAGCTATATGAGCTTCTTTGCAGATGATGCAAAACTACTAAAAAGAGTGAAAACGGAAGAAGATTTGAATCACTACAGAGTGATCTAAATAAAGTACAGGAATGGAGTAGGAAGTTGGAGATGGAGTTCAATACAAAAAAGTGTAGTAAAATGGAATTTGGAAAAAGCAAAAAAAGAATAATAGGATCATTTAAATTGGGAGAAGGAATAAAAAAAAAGTAGAAAATGAGAAGGACCTGGGAGTCATTGTTATGAATAATATGTCACCTGAGAAACATATAAATAATTTTTTTTGAGAAACTTATAATCTAATAAGAACTATCAAAGTTGCATTTTCATACCTGGATGAAGAAATGGTGAAGAAAATTCTAATCACACTGATAAGACCAAGATTAGAATATGCAGCAACGACATGGTCACCAAGTACAAAAAAAAATGTATAATTTTTTTTTTGAAAGAATACAAAGAGCATTTACAAAATTGGCACCAACACTCTCAAAACTATCATATGAAGAGAGATTATACCCATTGCATTGAGAAATGGCCGTTAGGGCGGAGCACTGGGAGTCCCCCTGTGGTGCCACATATAATTATTTCATAATTTTATTTTATTCTATAATTCTATTTTATGATTTTATAATGTTGCCACATATAATTATATTATAATTTTTTGTCACACACCACCACTGAAGTAAAAATCAAAGCAATGTTTTCTATACAAAGGTTTCGTTTCCTCGAGTCTAGACATGGCATATGAGGGAGAGTGAGCGACGTTGCCGCTACATCTAATCTCTGGCCTCGCCCCCCTCACACTGCATTCAGAAAACATTACATCCACACGCACGTTCTCGCCATGTGTAGCAACACCGGGGAATCTCCTAGCCACGCCTTAGCGGTCATTTCTCGTTGCGCTGACTATAGCAAAACTTGAACCACAGACACTAGAGCAAAGAAGAGAGAGAGAGGATTTGATAGCTATTTACAGAATCATGAAAGGCATAGAAATTACTGATAGAGAGAATCTGATAAAATGGGATGATAGAAATACAAGAGGACACAGAAAGAAAATAAAAAAAAGACAGCTATATAAGAGATCTGAAAAAGAACAGCTTTCCTCACAGAGCAATAGACAGTTGGAACAAGTTAGATGAGAAAGTGGTGTGTGCAAAAACAATACATGAATTTAAGAATAGTTTAGATAAAATGAGATACGAAAATGGGACACCACGAGCATAGCTCCCCTTCCCGTAAAATACAACTAGGTAAATACACACACACTCACAAAAAAACCCTAATCCAGGCAAGGCTGGAATATGCATTAGTGTTATAGTCCTTCCTACACAGAGTGAAGATGAGCAAGATACAAAGGGCAAGAACTGAACTGATTCTCAACCTAGCAGATATGTTGTATGAAGAGAGACTGGATTTGCCAATATTGAAAGACTGAAGGAAAAGAAGTGATATCATTACAGTGTTCAGATCATTAAATGGGATAGACTACATAGAAGAGATTTCTTGATTAGGGGGAGAGGGCTTTAAAGTCATAATGACATTGAAATAATACAAAATATTTAAACCCTAAAAGATGTGAAGAAATATAGTTTTCCATACAGATGCATTAATACTTGGAAGCTGGAACAATACATGAATTTGAATCTAGATATTATAATTGAAGATTAAAGAGATATAATTCAAGTAGGAACCGTGCATGTATATGAAGCCAGGTATAATAATTTGAGAGTAAGAGACAGGATCCCATGAATATTGTTCTTTTCCTGTATACTTCATTTAGGTAAATACACATACACACTGAGAGGTCAAACAGAGCTGATGCAGTGAATGGCATTTTAACACTTAGCAGTCGTAACTGCTTCCAAAGAAAAATATCCACCATTTGGGTACACAGTGGGAAACAAAATGTGGGGTGCAGTCTGAGAGAGAAAAAAATCTTGGCAATACCATAAACAAAAGAAGTGAGCTGTTAGGAACCTGTTTGCTGACATTACAAATGGCAGAGTTTGAGTGTTCTGTAGTCATGAAATCTTGAGGGAACTTCATCAGGACTTGCACATAACAATGGATATATCTATCAAGTTTGTTTTCACTCAAGTCCAAAAGACTTGGGATGGTTCTATACATGTATTTATCTAATTTGGGAGTGTTTTGATTGAGAGGATTAGAAGAGGTACAGAGGGAGTAATTGGTGAGGAACAGTGTGGGTTTAGGACAGGTATGGGTTGTGTGGATCAGATTTTTGTGGTAAGACATACATACATCATACATATACCAAGGCTTTTTCCCCCTTCCAAGGGAGGTAGCCAAAAAGGGAAAGGCATAAAAACACTCCCACCCATTTCATCCCTAAATACACTCCACACCCCTCCCACCCTTCCTCTCATCTGAGCACCTCCTGGATGACGGGTCATCCCTGCACCCTGCCCACCGCCCTGGGTCAGAAGCAGTGTCGCAAGACACAGTACATCCACAGCAAGGCCGCTTCATTTAATCGGCGACCCCCCCTCTCCGTCCCCCTTTGCATATAAGGCGAGAACGGGGAGAAATCCCTTTGGGCTGCGTCAAAATTTACTCACACATACTACCACCACACCCCACACACCCCCGCCCATTCCTCCTCATGCAGTCACAACATCATCCATATACAACCATTCTCCACTCACCTCTGTCTTCCGTCCTCTCCCTTCCTTCCTCAACAGACATTCCCCTCTTCCCCAAAGCCCCCTTCACCCCATCCATCCACCTCATCCTAGGACGTCCCCTCATGTTCACTCCCTCCACATCTGCCTTCCATACCTCTTTTACTAGTCTTTCTTCACTCATTCTTTCCATGTGTCCAAACCATCCTAATATTCTTTCATCAACCCTATCTCCCAGCTCCTTTTTCACCCCTGTTCTCCTCCTCACCTCCTCATTTCTCACTCTATCTAGCCTAGTAACCCCCACCATACTTCTCAGACACCTCATCTCAAACACATTCAAACTCCTTCTCTCTTCTTCTCTTATGTTCCACGTTTCTGCCCCATACAGTGCTGTTGGCACAATCACTCCTTCATACAGTCTCCTCTTCGCATCCATTCCCAAATGTCTATTTCTCATTACACTCTTTAAACCACCAAGGCATTTACTCGCTTCTCTCAATCTACATTCTACCTCCACCTTCACTCCACCTTTTCCTGCTACACTTGCACCCAAGTATCTAAAACTATCCACTTCCTCCAGTCGCTCTCCCTTAATGTTCACTTCCAGTCTACTGCCACTTTCACCCCTTGTACATCTCATCACCTTACTTTTACCCACATTTATCTTTAGCTTTCTTCTATCACATACTCTCCCAAACTCTGCCACCAGCTTCCTCAATCCCTCCTCTGACCCTGCCACAAGCGCAGTGTCGTCCACAAACAACAGCTGGCTCACCTCCCACTTTTCTCCATTTTCTTTAACCATCTCCAATCCCTGACTCACTACCCTAGCATTCACCTCTCGCACCACCCCATCCATGTATAAGTTGAACAGCCAGGGCGACATAACGCATCCTTGACGAAGTCCCACCTTTACTTCAAACCACTCACTCTCTCCATTTCCAATCCTAACACATGCTCTACTACTCACATAAAAACTCTTGACAGCTCCCAAAAGCTTTCCTCCTATCCCATAAATCTGCATAACCTCCCAGAGTGCGGTAAGACAGTGTGAGAAAGCTTTAGGAAAAGGTAAGGATGTTTTTTGGGTCTTTATGGATTTGGAAAAGGCTTATGACAGTAGACAGGAAGGCACTGTGGGAGGTATTGCAGATATATGGGATAGGAGGAAAGCTGTTAAGAGCAGTCAAGAGTTTTTATGAGAGTAGTAGAGCTTGTGTTAGAATCAGAAATGGAGTGAGTGGTTTGAGGTAAAGGTGGGACTTCATCAGGGATGTGTTATGTCACCTTGGCTGTTCAATTTATACATGGATGGGGTGGTGTGAGAGGTAAATGCAAGGGTAATGGGTCAGGGATTGGAGATGGTTAAAGAAAATGGAGAAAAGTAGAAGATAAGCCAGTTGTTGTTTGCTCACAACACTGCTTGTGGCAGGATCAGAGGAGGGATTGAGAAAGTTAATGACAGAGTTTGGGAAAGTGTGCAAAAGAAGGAAGTTGAAGATAAATGTGGGTAAAAATAAGGTCTTGAGATGTAGAAGGGGAGAAAGTGACAGCAGACTGGAAGTGAGTATTAAGGGAGAGAGAGAGATTGGAGGAAGTGGATAGTTTTAGATACTTGGGTGCAAATGTGTCAGAAAAGGGGGGAATGGAGGTGGAGGTAGAATGTAGATTGAGAGAAGCCTTGGGGGATTAAAAAGTGTAATGAGAAATAGACATTTGGGAATGGATGCTAAGAGGAGATTTTATGAAGGAGTGATTGTGCCAACAGCACTGTACAGGGCAGAAACATGGAACATAAGAGAGGAGGCGTGGAGGAGTTTGAATGTGTTTTAGATAAGGTGCCTGAAAAGAATGATAGGGGTTACTAGGCAAGATGGAGTGAGAAATGAGGAGGTGAGGAGGAGGAGGAGAATGGGGATGGAAAAGGAGTTGGGAGATAGGGTTGATGAAAGAGTATTGGGATGGTTTGGACACATGGAAAGAATGAGTGAAGAAAGACTAGTAAAAGAGGTGTGGAAGGCAGAGATGGAAGGAGTGAAGATGAGGGGGTGACGACCAAGGATGAGATGGATGGATGGATGGATGTGGTAAAAGGGGCATTGGGAAAGAGGGAAATGTATGTATGTATGTGGAGGAAGGATGGGAGATGACAGAGGATAGGGATGAATGGAGAATGGTTGTGTAAGGATGATGCTGTGATGCATGAAAGGGAGTGGGTGGGTGGGTGGGAGATGAGGGGTGAGGGAGTATGTGTGAAAAATGAATTGACACAGCCTAAAGGGATTTCTCCCCATCTTCTCTTTTTCTGCATGAGGGGATGGAGAGGAGGGTCGCTGATTATATGAAGTGGCCTTTCTGTGGATGTGCTGTGTTTTGTGACACTGCTTCTGACCCAGTGGAGTGGGCGAGATGCTGGGATGACCCGTCATCCAGGAGGAGCTAATAGGAGTGGTGGGTGGGGGAGGGGGATGAATGGAAGTGGAGTATGTGGGGATGGATGGATGGAATGAATGGGAATGGATTTTATGCCTTTGTTTTTTGGCTGCCTCCCTTGTAAGGGGGAAAAACCCTTTGGTATATGTATGTATGTACCTACAATTAGATGAATACATGGAACATGTCCAGGTACTGGCTGTCATACCAGTACCTCCTATTAGATTTCTCTCCCAGTCAATACACAAAGCCTTATCTCTGAAGCTTAAGTAGATATTAGAGGGGTTGTCGTCATAATTGGACATATTAGTTTATTGCAATGGCTTTAAACTGGTGGCACATGAATAGGGGATACTCTGACACACCCTAAATATGGACTAGGGAGGGAATTTGCATTTGTGGTAGGAAAGCTGTGTTCTGCAAATTGTTAATTTCCAGACAATTGTTGCTCAAGGGAAGGAGAAAGTACTATAAGCCTTATTATTATTATTGATTTCCCTTGTGTCATGCACATTAACTGTAAATCTATTTATCCTGACATCAGTTGTCTTGATGTACTAACATTGATGAAGGTTACCTTGCTTTTGGACATTAGATTTTAAAGGAGTTGCACATGAAACTAAACGTTTACTCTTTACTGCTAAAACATGTGCTCAAGAATACATGCCTGGTAAGATAATTTTCTTTTGTGTAAACATGTGTGTCACTTCATTAAAGGGTTGTATACAATGTATTAATGTCATTCTAACATCTTTTATATAACACATTAGGTCAATTCCAGTGACCATACATAGGTCTTTGGTATCAGTTATGTGTTGAATGTATAGAAACCACATATATACAGTGAAAACCCTTTCCTCATACAAGGGGTTAGTCAATTCAAAACATCCACCCACTTCATACACAAAACCCATTTAATGCATCTCCCATTTCAGCACCACGCATAACTCACATTTGTCAATAATATATTCAACAATATCATCATTGTAAATAATTATTACAATAAAGCCCCTTGTACAAAGATTATATTTCTTTTGTATGTACTTCCCAGAGATCCATTTGTCAACAAAGGCAGGTGGGATGCAATTGGGTTCTCACTCACACAAAGATAAAGAAGATTTTAATTATGTTCTATTCTATTCCTCCATTTTCTGTTAAAGTCTCCATGTACTGTGTATGTTGAATCTCTCACCTTTCTTTATCTTTAGGAAAAACGTGAAAAAAATCAGATGGGGAAAGTAATTTTTCTTCTTTTTGCATACCACACGTGGGTGATAGTTCCGCCGGGTCTCACTAATTGCAGAGAAAACCGAGAAAATACAAAACAGGGCGGGTTTTGCTCAAATGCACACTTCTATATATGTATGGTTGCATCATTTGAACTATTTTCTTTAAAGTGTGTGATTTCCATGTAATATGATCAAAGAGAACTTACGTTATCATCTGTAATTTTACCGACCCCGGCTACGACTCGTCCAGCCCGCCGTCTATGATTGCTGGTGGTATGGATCAAACTACACTTTTCAGTTTCTTATTGTTGTGTTATGAGAGTAATAGACTACATATAGTTGAATTAATTATTTAAACTCTTATCTTTAAAATGTGTGATTTTCATGTAATTTCACCAAAGAGAAGTTATGTTTTAGCCTCTGCAGTATGACCGACCACAGCTACAAATACCGTAAAAAATTAGCATATGGTTGCATTATTTGAACTATTTTCTTTAAAAGGTGTGATTTTCATGTAATTTGATCAAAGAGAAGTAACGTTTTTATCCTCTGCAAAATTACCGACCCCAGCTACGATTCGTGGTTACCGCTAGCCTGCCATCTATGTTCTGCGAATGCAGATCATCACTGAGCGTCAGAGTTGCCAGATTTTGTATCTGGAATGTTTTTACTGTGTTTGGCAGGAAATTTTGTTGGGTGGCATTTTTGAGAATTTTGCATTTTTGGGGGGCGTTTTTAAATACCCAGTCGTGATTAGAGATCATTCTTTTACTTGTATCAAGAATTAAATGATGTATATGAATGATATAAATTTATCTTGGTTATATCATGCGGGAAATGTTGCAAAGATTTTGTGCCTAGCCAAAGGATGTTTCAGCTCTTCTTTAGTGAAAATATGTAATAACGCAGTAGTGCACCAAACATTTCTAAATCTGATGATGCTTTTGATTATATTTAGACACAATAGAAAAGTCACAAATGTATTTTCTATTTATGTACATCAGAGTCTCTAGGAGGTTGTTTAATAAACTGGTTTAATTTATTGTAGAGGATACCAAAAAGTTTACTTAGGAACTTAAACGTAATGTATGGAGTAATACATTTTATTTTAGTTATTGGTATTTTTTCTTTCTCACATAATACGGAGTATAATATATTTTATTTTGGAAGTTCATATCTTTCTTTCCTTTTCACACACAGTCTTGAAAGTAGATTTATTTCAGAGGATGGTGGTTTATTACAGTACCACTAGAATTAAATGATGATGTACATGAATGATATAAATTGATCTTGGTCATATCATGTGACATTGTTTTACATTGGCTAGTCAACAGTAGAAAAATATTTTATATTGTAATTGTAGTTATACACATTATCTTTAACTACTTGATCTTGGTTATATCATGTGGTATTGTATTATATTGGCTAGTCAACCGTAAAAACTATTTTTCATATTGTAATTGTAGTTATATACATTATTTTTAACTACACATGTAAAACCAAAATACAAAAAAAAAATCTTAGAAAATGTAATGGTTGGCATTTTGGCGGCATGTTTTAAAAACAATTTGGCAGCATTTTGTCAGAATTTGGCATTTTTCCTGGTAGAAAACCTGGCAACCCTGCTAAGCGTGGTTGATGAAGTTGGCCAAAAACATAATACTTTTAGAATTTCTTGTGAGGTTCGAACATGTGGGGCATATTTGCATACTAACTTGAATAAAGGTAGAGTGAACATTTTTATTTTAAAAACTGTTGTTGTTTATTTCTTTACAATACAAAGATTACATAAATATTGCATACAATTAAATACAAAATTTTCATTAAATTTTATTTAAGATACGCTATACAAAATTTATAAGCTATGAAATATGATATTGCGTACATTGTATTACGCAAAGTAGACCACTTGAAAAAAGAAACTAACGAAGCAGAGCGCTTTCGTATATTACATATTCAATGCAAAGAGGACATAGTTGAATAGAAATACATATTTTATATATACATAAAAAAGGAATACAAAAACTCCATTAAATATTGACGTCAACTTCGCCGTGTTCCATCATGCCAACCAAGAAGACCACAGAATGGACTGGGATAACGCACCAATTATATTCAAATCCCATTGTAGCTTTCAAAGTGGTACCATCGCAAATGCCAAGATATTCCGCAAACTACGTTCCAAGAACTCGGTGAGATGTCCCTTGGGTACTGGTGCAACTCTTGCGTAACGAACGCGTTTTTGTATAACCATAGTAGTTTGTTGCAGGAAGCGCAAAAAGGGAACAAATATTTTTGTGCAATACACCAAGTACATCAACACCTATAACCTTAGGCAAGTTTGAAGCTCATCTGGAACCTGATACGAATGCCGTTGCAGTCCTTGACAAGTGTGGTGGTGTGAAGAACCGAACGATTCATGTAACCGGGGATGGGAATTGCCAGTTCAACTCTTTTTCGGTAGCACTGTGCGGGAATTAGCACCTAGCCACGAATTTACGAGTGAGGACAACAATCTATAAAGGCAAGAACAACGACTCTACGTGGGATGTTCTGTGGGTATCCAGACATTTGGGCACAGGACATTTAGGCACACGACATTTGGTCACAAAGTACTGGGTGCGACATTTGGGCACAGCATAATTCGTGCTGTATATTACGATCTCAAACCAAGAAAAAATAATAAAAGATGATTCTTTTGAACAGCAGGCATGAAAATGTTAAATTGGGCATGAATAATTTATATTAGTTGGGTTTTACTATGTCACGTGACGAATACAAAAAGATGATACATTACTTAGTTTCCTGCCATCAACTTTCAGACATACATATGAGAATCACACAGCATCAGACATGCATTGTTTCTGATTCTCTATGAATAAGAAAGGGAAAAAAACTGAAAAATATATAACGATGAAATAAAAATAATCCAAATAACTAAAATGTTATGTGTAAGTAAGCAAAGAATCAATGATTTTATACGAATATCAATTTATTTTTGGATAGTTTCACATAACCAAGACAAAGAGCAATGAAGGACTATCAGTGTTACAATTATAAAGGGCACACAGAAGGGTTTCACTCGAACTTTATGTTTTTGCATAGGTGTGTGTAGGGACTTCATCTAGTAATTGGTTGAATGATCGAAAACAGAGAGTTGATTTAAATGGAAAAACTTCTAGACGAAAAAATATTACAAGTGGAGTTCCTCAGGGTTCCGTTCTTGGGCCACTTTTATTCATAGTATATATAAATGATATAGACAATGGACTACTGTTACCAAATTTGCTGATGATACAAAACTGTGCGGAATGGCAAATGATCACTCAAACCAATTAGATATTCAAGAAGATTTAGATGAATTACAGCAATGGTCTGAAAAATGGCTAATGAACACAAATAGATACAAGGTAATGCACATAGGTAAAAATAACAGTAAGTACGATTACAAGTTATTTGGAAATTCGTTAACAAAAGTGGATAGTGAAAAAGATCTCGGCGTAATTATCAGTAACGATCTCAAATCAACCAAGCAGCGTATTTCAGCCTCTGAGAAAGCAAATAAGATTCTAGGACTGATTGCGCGATCTTTTGACTTCAAAAGTCCATCACTCATTAACAAGCTATATAAATCGTTAGTTTGTCCACATTTGGAATATACTGTTTCCGTATGGTCACCGAATCTCATTAAAGGCATTGACAGACTGGAAAAAGTACAACGGCGAGCCACAAAACTGATTTAAAAAAAAACCTGTTTTCCCTAAAAAAGGGTAGACTCAGAGGTGACTTGATACAGGCCTTTAAAATTCTAAAGGGAATTGACAACAAAAGTGACAGAATTTTCACATTGAATGAGAATCAGACAAGAAACAATGGTCTCAAACTGTCCGGAAATAGATTCAATTAGGAAGTAGGTAGAAAAAACTTCGCCAACCGTGTAATTAATGAATGGAATAAACTTCCTGCACAGGTAGTGCAATGTAGTTCAGTTCGAAGCTTTAAGAATCATTTAGATAAACAGCTAAGCAAGATGCTGTTATGATTATGATTTATTTTATATTATTTGTTTTTGTTTTGTCATCATTTGTCTGTCTGATTTCCATTTATCATTAGTTATATGTTAATTTATTATCATTTACTATTTACCTGTTTGTTTATTATTGAACTATACCTATGCATTTATTTATGTATTTTATTTGTCGTTTACATTATTATAGTTTTTATTTATTTTATTATTATTATGATTTTTCGCACCCGACCTAGATATGGACCAAAAGGTCTCCTGTCGGCATGCTCCGCCTTTGTAATCTTACCAGAGGGGCTTCACCCGAATTTCTGCTTGACTGTAGGTACTTCACTTTTTGGGTTAGGCTGATTCAACATGGAAGTTTGGCATGAAGGGCTTCCCTAGTAGACATATATTTGTATATAAGGCCTTTTCTACAGCAAAGTTCAAATCAGTCTAACATGGAGTTCATACAGAGTAGCCGAAGAGGAAAGAAATTGTGTCTTGATGGATATATGTATACTACGCACGTTACTTGCAAAGAACGGATCAGGTGGAGGTGTGTGAAGCTCAGTTGTTGAAAAAAAAGACTAATTTGCTTGATTGTTACTATGGCGATTTCATATTGTGCCCAAATGTCGTACCTGCCACCTTGTGCCCAAATGTCGTACCTGCCACTTTGTGCCCAAATGTCGTAGCTGCCACTTTTTGCCCAATTGTCGTACCTGCCACTTTGTTCCCAATTGTCGTACCTGCCACTTTGTGCCCAATTGTCGTACCTGCCACTTTGTGCCCAATTGTCGTACCTGCCACTTTGTGCCCAAATGTCGTACCTGCCACTTTGTGCCCAAATGTCGTGGATCCGTTCTGTGCACTCTGTTCCCGAACGCGACGCTCCTTCTGTGCACCCGCCACTTGGAGGAAAATGCAAAACGTCATCTAAATGCTGAGTCCACGGAACAATCAAGGAAAAATGAAACTGTGAATGAGAGGTCTCATATGATGCGCCTAAAATTCTATAAGGATTTACCGAAGTTCACAGAGTACTTTTGTGAGAAACTGGTTCCCTCGTTGCGTTCTCATGTGTTTCAACCTGAACGAAATTATAATCTTCCATTCAAATGGACCAATAACAGCTGTGAAAGTATGAACCACGCTCTCACCTTCCACCCACTAGGGCACGACAACTCTCCCACTGGGGTGCTGGGGGTGTAGGACAGTTGCTCACCGGAGAAGTGACAAATAGGACATTTGCTCACCAAAGGATTATCTTTTACTTCTCTTAAACTTATATTGTATCATATATGCAGCAATGATACAGAAACAACATCCAAACTTTTATTTTTTAATTCATTATCAAATTCAATACCAATTTCTTCCATCAATATATAGTAATGATATTCTACTGGTCCAGTCTAATGGTGTGGCTAACTATTCGTATGTATCTCTGTCATTTAATAAGTCGAACATTTTACTTTCATAGTCTGAACTGACTCCTAACCTTAACACTTCTAGTTCATGAACTAGAAGTGTTAGGGTAATTAGTCAATGAAACAAACTAAAAACAATGCATTAGATTATATTTTAGAGTTTGATAAGTTATTGGCCTCTTTAACAATTATGGTAAAGATTTACTTGATCTATGCCAGGGGTATGCTGCAGGAAGTCAGTGTCCTCCTGACTTTCTAAATGCAGTTGGCCACACCATTAGACTGAACTTGTAAACCAATAAGGACAATAAACCCACTTCAGTACTGCACCAGTTGTAAAACTGTAATCACTATATATTGATGGAAGAAACTGGTATTGAATTTGGCTGAACGTGTGAACTGAAGTCGTTGTATTGTTTTGTCTGATTACTTTGATTACATTTTTCTCTATAGAATTAATTATTCCTTTGATCAATTGTTTTGTCTGATTCCTTTGATTAACAATTTCTATATAGAATTGATTATTCCTTTGATCTACCATACTACCATAATCCTGAATGAAAAAGTCCTCTAATGATACTTTCTATCGGATTCTATACTCTACATATTGTTTACAATATCATTCCCAAATGTCCTTATCATAACACTTATCATTTGCATGGATAATTTGATATCGTTACCGATAATTACACCGAGATCTTTTTCACTATTCACTTTTGTTAACGAATTTCCAAATAACTTGTAATCGTACTTACTGTTACTTTTACTATGTGCATTACCTTGCATTTACTCGTGTTAAATTTCATGAGCCACTTTTCAGACCATTACTGTGTAGTGGTTTGGTTCGAAGAAGCCGGGGAAAATGAAATTCACTTTGGTCTCTTATTCTAATCTCTTTGGTAAAACCACAAGTAATAGCCACTGGTTAGTGGATCTGATCAGTCGTAGCTGGACGGTGAGCCTAACGTCAGAGGCGGTGGCGGCTGATGACGGCGAGGCTCGATGGGACTGCTACAAGACTGGACGAGATGTTGTTGCTGCTGCCGTGGCTATTACTATTCTGTCCTGACTGGCCGCCGCTGCCCTATTTAAGGGTCGCTCGCGGCTCAGCGTAGTTGGCAAGAGAGGTCGCTAGCCGCTCGAGAACCATTTGCTGGCTCCTGATTGGCTAGCTCATATTCACCTCTTGCCAACTATGGGAAGTGTGTGACCGCCTGTGGCTGCGTCACTACACCTATGAAAGTCTCCCCTATGAAAGAAATAGAAGTAACAAAGAATGAAATATTGAAACACTTGAGTAATCTTGATGTCAGAAAATCGCATGGACCAGATGAAATAGCAAACTGGATTTTGAAAGAACAAAATACATAGCATAATAAACAGTTCCTTGAAAGAAGGAAAAGTTCCAGAAGATTGGAAAAAAGCAAATATAGTACCTATATATAAATGAGGAAATAAAGAAGAACCTACCAACTATAGACCAGTCTCTCTAACAAGTACAATAGCAAAAATTTGTGAAAGAATTATCAAAATATTTAGAAAAAAACAACATGCTAAATCCAAGACAATTTGGATTCAGACAAGGACGATCATGCGTCACCAATTTAATGTATTTCTCTTCAAGGCTAGCAGATGTAATACAAGAAAGAGATGGATGGGCTGATTGTGCATTTCTAGACCTAAAAAAAGCTTTTGACAAAGTACCACATAAGAAGTTGCTTAAGAAATTAGAAACTGAAGGAGGAATACAGGGAAAGCTGCTTAATTGGATGGAAGACTTTTTGCAAGAAAGAAAAATGAGAGTAGTGATAAGAGACAATCACTGAAAATGGGATGAAGTAATAAGCGGTGTTCCACAAGGAACAGTTCTGGCCCCAATAATGTTTGCTATATATATTAATGATATGGACGAAGGAATTGGAAGCTATATGAGCTTCTTTGCAGATGATGCAAAACTACTAAAAAGAGTGAAAACGGAAGAAGATTTGAATCACTACAGAGTGATCTAAATAAAGTACAGGAATGGAGTAGGAAGTTGGAGATGGAGTTCAATACAAAAAAGTGTAGTAGAATGGAATTTGGAAAAAGCAAAAAAAGAATAACAGGATCATATAAATTGGGAGAAGAAGGAATAAAAAAAGTAGAAAATGAGAAGGACCTGGGAGTCATTGTTATGAATAATATGTCACCTGAGAAACATATAAATAAATTTTTTTTGAGAAACTTATAATCTAATAAGAACTATCAAAGTTGCATTTTCATACCTGGATGAAGAAATGGTGAAGAAAATTCTAATCACACTGATAAGACCAAGATTAGAATATGCAGCAACGACATGGTCACCAAGTACAAAAAAAAAAAATGTATAAAAAAACTTGAAAGAATACAAAGAGCATTTACAAAATTGGCACCAACACTCTCAAAACTATCATATGAAGAGAGATTATACCCATTGCATTGAGAAATGGCCGTTAGGGCGGAGCACTGGGAGTCCCCCTGTGGTGCCACATATAATTATTTCATAATTTTATTTTATTCTATAATTCTATTTTATGATTTTATAATGTTGCCACATATAATTATATTATAATTTTTTGTCACACACCACCACTGAAGTAAAAATCAAAGCAATGTTTTCTATACAAAGGTTTCGTTTCCTCGAGTCTAGATATGGCATATGAGGGAGAGTGAGCGACGTTGCCGCTACATCTAATCTCTGGCCTCGCCCCCCTCACACTGCATTCAGAAAACATTACATCCACACGCACGTTCTCGCCATGTGTAGCAACACCGGGAAATCTCCTAGCCACGCCTTAGCGGTCATTTCTCGTTGCGCTGACTATAGCAAAACTTGAACCACAGAAACTAGAGCAAAGAAGAGAGAGAGAGAGGATTTGATAGCTATTTACAGAATCATGAAAGGCATAGAAATTACTGATAGAGAGAATCTGATAAAATGGGATGATAGAAATACAAGAGGACACAGAAAGAAAATAAAAAAAGACAGCTATAGAAGAGATCTGAAAAAGAACAGCTTTCCTCACAGAGCAATAGACAGTTGGAACAAGTTAGATGAGAAAGTGGTGTGTGCAAAAACAATACATGAATTTAAGAATAGTTTAGATAAAATGAGATACGAAAACGGGACACCACGAGCATAGCTCCCCTTCCCGTAAAATACAACTAGGTAAATACACACACTTACAAAAAACCCTAATCCAGGCAAGGGTGGAATATGCATTAGTGTTATAGTCCTTCCTACACAGAGTGAAGATGAGCAAGATACAAAGGGCAAGAACTGAACTGATTCTCAACCTAGCAGATATGTTGTATGAAGAGAGACTGGATTTGCCAATATTGAAAGACTGAAGGAAAAGAAGTGATATCATTACAGTGTTCAGATCATTAAATGGGATAGACTACATAGAAGAGATTTCTTGACTAGGAGAAGAGGGCTTTAAAATCATAATGACATTGAAATAATACAAAATATTTAAACTCTAAAAGATGCGAAGAAATATAGTTTTCCATACAGATGCATTAATACTTGGAAGCTGGAACAATACATGAATTTGAATCTAGATATTATAATTGAAGATTAAAGAGATATAATTCAAGTAGGAACCGTGCATGTATATGAAGCCAGGTATAATAATTTGAGAGTAAGAGACAGGATCCCATGAATATTGTTCTTTTCCTGTATACTTCATTTAGGTAAATACACATACACACTGAGAGGTCAAACAGAGCTGATGCAGTGAATGGCATTTTAACACTTAGCAGTCGTAACTGCTTCCAAAGAAAAATATCCACCATTTGGGTACACAGTGGGAAACAAAATGTGGGGTGCAGTCTGAGAGAGAAACAAATCTTGGCAATACCATAAACAAAAGAAGTGAGCTGTTAGGAACCTGTTTGCTGACATTACAAATGGCAGAGTTTGAGTGTTCTGTAGTCATGAAATCTTGAGGGAACTTCATCAGGACTTACACATAACAATGGATATATCTATCAAGTTTGTTTTCACTCAAGTCCAAAAGACTTGGGATGGTTCTATACATGTATTTATCTAATTTGGGAGTGTTTTGATTGAGAGGATTAGAAGAGGTACAGAGGGAGTAATTGGTGAGGAACAGTGTGAGTTTAGGACAGGTATGGGTTGTGTGGATCAGATTTTTGTGGTAAGACAATGTGAGAAAACTTTAGGAAAAGGTAAGGATTTTTTTTGGGGGCCTTTATGGATTTGGAAAAGCCTTATGACAGTAGACAGGAAGGCACTGTGGGAGATATTGCAGATATATGGGATAGGAGGAAAGCTGTTAAGAGCAGTCAAGAGTTTTCATGAGAGTAGTAGAGCTTGTGTTAGAATCAGAAATGGAGTGA
Source organism: Oratosquilla oratoria (assembly GCF_046742065.1). Classification (NCBI taxonomy): domain Eukaryota; kingdom Metazoa; phylum Arthropoda; class Malacostraca; order Stomatopoda; family Squillidae; genus Oratosquilla; species Oratosquilla oratoria. Next base: position 21,576,220 of record NC_134788.1, on the reverse strand, counting down.
GTGGTTTGAGGTAAAGGTGGGACTGCATCAGGGGTGTGTTATGTCGCCTTGACTGTTCAATTTATACATGGATGGGGTAGTGTAAGAGGTAAATGCAAGGGTAATGGGTCAGGGATTGGAGATGGTTAAAGAAAATGGAGAAAAGTAGAAGATAAGCCAGTTGTTGTTTGCTCACAACACTGTGTTTGTGGCAGGATCAGAGGAGGGATTGAGAAAGTTAATGACAGAGTTTGGGAAAGTGTGCAAAAGAAGGAAGTTGAAGATATATGTGGGTAAAAGTAAGGTCTTGAGATGTAGAAGGGGAGAAAGTGACAGCAGACTGGAAGTGAGTATTAAGAGAGAGAGAGAGATTGGAGGAAGTGGATAGTTTTAGATACTTGGGTGCAAATGTGTCAGAAAAGGGGGAAATGGAGGTGGAGGTAGAATGTAGATTGAGAGAAGCAAGTAAATGCCTTGGGGGATTAAAAAGTGTAATGAGAAATAGACATTTGGGAATGGATGCTAAGAGGAGATTTTATGAAGGAGTGATTGTGCCAACAGCACTGTACAGGGCAGAAACATGGAACATAAGAGAGGAGGCGTGGAGGAGTTTGAATGTGTTTTAGATAAGGTGCCTGAAAAGAATGATAGGGGTTACTAGGCAAGATGGAGTGAGAAATGAGGAGGTGAGGAGGAGGAGGAGAATGGGGATGGAAAAGGAGTTGGGAGATAGGGTTGATGAAAGAGTATTGGGATGGTTTGGACACATGGAAAGAATGAGTGAAGAAAGACTAGTAAAAGAGGTGTGGAAGGCAGAGATGGAAGGAGTGAAGATGAGGGGGTGACGACCAAGGATGAGATGGATGGATGGATGGATGTGGTAAAAGGGGCATTGGGAAAGAGGGAAATGTATGTATGTATGTGGAGGAAGGATGGGAGATGACAGAGGATAGGGATGAATGGAGAATGGTTGTGTAAGGATGATGCTGTGATGCATGAAAGGGAGTGGGTGGGTGGGTGGGAGATGAGGGGTGAGGGAGTATGTGTGAAAAATGAATCTACACAGCCCAAAGGGATTTCTCCCCATCTTCTCTTTTTCTGTATGAAGGGATGGAGAGGGGAGTCACTGATTAAATGAAGTGTCCTTTGCTGTGGATGTGCTGTGTCTTGCAACACTGCTTCTGACCCAGGGCAGTGGGCGAGATGCTGGGATGACCCCTCATCCAGGAGGAGCTAAGATGAGAGGTGGGTGGGGGAGGGGGATGAATGGAAGTGGAGTATGTGGGGATGGATGGATGGAATGAATGGGAATGGATTTTATGCCTTTGTTTTTTGGCTGCCTCCCTTGTAAGGGGGAAAAACCCTTTGGTATATGTATGTATGTACCTACAATTAGATGAATACATGGAACATGTCCAGGTACTGGCTGTCATACCAGCACCTCCTATTAGATTTCTCTCCCAGTCAATACACAAAGCCTTATCTCTGAAGCTTAAGTAGATATTAGAGGGGTTGTCGTCATAATTTGACATATTAGTTTATTGCAATGGCTTTAAACTGGTGGCACATGAATAGGGGATACTCTGACACACCCTAAATATGGACTAGGGAGGGAATTTGCATTTGTGGTAGGAAAGCTGTGTTCTGCAAATTGTTAATTTCCAGACAATTGTTGCTCAAGGGAAGGAGAAAGTACTATAAGCCTTATTATTATTATTGATTTCCCTTGTGTCATGCACATTAACTGTAAATCTATTTATCCTGACATCAGTTGTCTTGATGTACTAACATTGATGAAGGTTACCTTGCTTTTGGACATTAGATTTTAAAGGAGTTGCACATGAAACTAAACGTTTACTCTTTACTGCTAAAACATGTGCTCAAGAATACATGCCTGGTAAGATAATTTTCTTTTGTGTAAACATGTGTCATTTCATTAAAGGGTTGTATACAATGTATTAATGTCACTCTAACATCTTTTATATAACACATTAGGTCAATTCCAGTGACCATACATAGATCTTTGGTATCAGTTATGTGTTGAATGTATAGAAACCACATATATACAGTGAAAACCCTTTCCTCATACAAGGGGTTAGTCAATTCAAAACATCCACCCACTTCATACACAAAACCCATTTAATGCATCTCCCATTTCAGCACCACGCATAACTCACATTTGTCAATAATATATTCAACAATATCATCATTGTAAATAATTATTACAATAAAGCCCCTTGTACAAAAGATTATATTTCTTTTGTATGTACTTCCCAGAGATCCATTTGTCAACAAAGGCAGGTGGGATGCAATTGGGTTCTCCCCTGCAGAAGGAAGTTTCCGTTCTTTGGCTTTATGGTGTTGCAAATGATGACTGTGATTGGATGTTAAAGCTGTTGACATCACTTCACATACAAAAGTTAGTATCTTAATGGTATGACTATAGGATAAACATATTGAATTTTTAATTTACTGAAAAATCAAATGGTTTCCAACAATAGATTTATCTTAATCACTACAGAAATATGAATATCTTCTGCATAGACAACACTAGCTCTTTTAGTTCATTTAAGGATAAGAATATATTTTTCTGCTAAGTTATCATAAATCTACATGTGAAGTGTTCCTATAATGAATTGATTGCCAGTATACATGTATGTATTTTTACAGGATGTACAAAGGAATAATTTTCATGGACAGTCACCTAACTCCCACAGGATTTGCAAGAATAGCAGAAACACTGGGAAAGCACAGTGTAAAGGTAGAGTGGGTGATGGGTAATATCCCACGTGAGGCTTGGGTAGATGACCATGAACGACAGTCAGGATTCACTTACAAGAAGTTGGCTGACTTCACTCGCAAGCACCTGAAAAGTTCTATGGTGAAACTGCATGTGAGTATAAGATTTGAATACTATGTGAAACAAAATTATATATCTACTTGTTGATACTATATGGTGATTGATTTTATTTAGCCATGCAATCAGTTTGCTTTTTTTTGTTACATCACTGGGATGTTAATAGATGTTCACATTTGTACTCAGGATTTAAGTAGTGAGAAAAACTACAAACTAGATACTTGTCATTCATAAAACAGATGAAAAAATATGAATAAACATGTTATATTATCAGTTTGTTATTTGTTGAAGTAAAATGAAAATTTTATTTGCTACATGTTATATGCATGTTCATTCCTTATGTAAAAAATTATCAATACATTGTTCATCTCTCTGTTCTTCCACTTTCTTCATCTCAATTTTCTCTCTCTAATTTCATAAGCTTACCACCTCTTCCTCCCTAGTCAATGTTTGGGATTTTCTGCTTGAGTCTCTCTTTGTTTATTATCATTTTTTTTTTCATTTTGTCTGTCTCTTTCCTTCCTAATATCTTTCCTTAGTCACTCAACACGCACACACACACACACACACACACACACACACACACACACACACGGCTCGGTGGCGGATTGGTAAAGCACCGGCCTCACAAGCCGGAGAACCGGGGTTCGATTCCCCGGTCGGGCAGAGACAAGTTGGGTTTGTCTCCTTTCACGTGTAGCCCCTGTTCACCTAGCAGCGAGTAGGTACGGGACGTTAGTCAAGGAGTTGTGACCTTGCATTCCCGGTGTGTGGAGCGTGAGTGGTCTCAGACCTACCCAGAGATCTGCTAATAATGAGCATTGAGCTCACTGCCATAGGGTGGTGTCTGGCTGTCTCGAAAAGAGGCTGCAGCAGATCCGAGGTGAGGTGAATACACACACACACACACACACACACACACACACACACACACACACACACACACACACACACACACATACACACACAAGTACAAAAAATGTATTAAAAAACTTGAAAGAATACAAAGAGCAATTACAAAACTGGCACCAACACTCTCAAAACTAACATATGAAGAGAGACTAGCAAAACTTGAACTACAGACACTAGAACAAAGAAGAGAGAGAGGAGATTTGATAGCTATTTACAGAATTATGAAAGGCATAGAAATTACTGATAGAGAGAATCTGATAAAATGGGATGATAGAAATACAAGAGGACACGGAAAGAAAATCAAGAAAGACAGCTATAGAAGAGGTCTGAAAAAGAACAGCTTTCCTCACACAGTAATACACAGTTGGAACAAGTTAGATGAGAATGTGGTGTGTGCAAAAACAATACATGAATTTAAAAATAGTTTAGATAAAATGAGATATGAAGACGGGACCCCACGAGCATAGCTTCCCTTCCCGTAAAATACAACTAGGTATACACACACACACACACAGTAGAAAGTTTGTGGTGACTTATGTGCCTCCAAAAACAAGCGCTTGGAAAGAAAACGAACATACAAAAATGCTAGATGATACAAGAAAATCACTAAATGAGATACTATTGGGTAAGGGTAATCTGGTAATTATGGGGGACTTCAATTGCAAAGAAATTTGTTGGGACAGCATGACAGTGCAAGGAGATGACTCGTGGGGCAATGTACTGCTAGATATGACCATGGAGTACACAATGACCCACTGGGTCCGTGAAAACACAAGGTACAGAAATAATGAAGAGCCATCGAAACTAGATCTAATATTTACAACAGAACCTGAAATAGTGCATAAAGTCCAGTATGAGACTCCTATTGGAAAGAGTGACCATGTACTCATCGAAACTGTACTAAAGGAAGAAATAGACATAGAGAGGAACGAAAAGCATAGGAAAGGAAGACTGATGTACAACAAAACAGACTTTACAAAACTAAAGACATTCTTCCGGAATGCAAACTGGGAAATATTTTACAGGGAAGAAACAACAGTGGAAGAGAAATGGAATATATTGATGGAAAACTACAATGAAGGTGTAAACAGGCATGTACCAAGACAAAAGCGAGAGAGAGAGTACATTAAATGTTGGTTCAACAAAAGATGCAGTGAGGCAAAAGACAGAAGGGACAAAGCTTGGAAAAAGTGGAGAAAAGACAAAAAACAAAGCAAATGGCAAATTTATGTTAACTATAGAAATGAGTATGTTAATGTGAGAAGAGAGGGAAAAAGGAACCATGAGAAGGATATTATAGACAAATGCAAAGAGCAACCCAAACTATTCTATCGGTATGTGAATGGTAAACTTAAAAACAAACAGGAAATGGTGAAACTATGCCAAGGAAACATAGAATACACAGAAGATTTAGAGATGGCCGAAGTCATAAACAATCACTTTAAATCTGTTTTCACCAGAGAGAAAATACCAAATTGTGACATAGATAAAAACAAGAAATCTCCCCTCATGAATGAGTTTACAGCATCACTAAAGGAAATATCAGAACATCTATCAAGGCTGGATGTCAGAAAATCACATGGCCCGGATGGTATTGCAAATTGGATTCTAAAGGAGTGCAAAGAAGAAATAACAGACAAAATACACATCTTAATAAACAGCTCACTCAAAGAAGGAAAGATACCCGAGGACTGGAAAAACGCTAACATTGTACCAATATACAAAGGAGGAAACAAAGAAGAACCCACCAACTATAGGCCAGTATCACTAACAAGCACCATAGCCAAAATTTGTGAGAAAATAATCAAGAATAGATGGGTAAAACATCTGGAAGACAATGACATATTAAACCCAAGACAATTCGGATTCAGACAAGGAAGATCATGCTCCACAAACTTAATATGCTTTTACTCAAGACTAATAGACATAATGCAAGAAAGAAATGGATGGGCTGATTGTGCATTCCTAGACTTGCAAAAAGCCTTTGACAAAGTACCACACAGAAAACTACTAAAAAAAACTGGAACACATAGGAGGAATACAAGGAAACCTACTAAAATGGATAGAGGACTTTCTGACTGGTAGAAAGATGAGAGTAGTGCTCAGAGAAAAAATATTCAGATTGGAAAGAGGTGATCAGTGGAGTACCGCAAGGATCTGTGCTGGCACCAATAATGTTTGCTATCTATATGAATGACATGGACGAGGACGTGAACTGCTACATGAGCTTCTTTGCCGATGACGCCAAACTGTTAAGGAAAATAGAAACTGATGAGGACTGTGAAGCACTGCAAGAAGACCTAAATAGGGTATGGAACTGGAGTCAGAAATGGGAAGTGGACTTTAATACTAAGAAGTGTAGCATAATGGAGTTTGGAAAAAGCAAAAACAGAATATCAGGAAAATATACAATTGGAACCAAAGAAGTAAAGAAAGTAGGATCCGAAAAAGATTTGGGAGTAATTATCACGAACGACTTGTCCTATGATATACAGATTAACAAAATTGTCGGGGAGACTTACAACTTGCTAAGATCAATAAAAGTGGCGTTTACATACTTGGACGAAGACATGATAAAAAAAATATTGGTGACATTGATAAGGCCTAGATTAGAGTATGCGGCGACATTGTGGTCCCCCAGTACCAAAAAGAATATAAAGAAAATAGAAAGAATCCAAAGAGCAGCTACAAAAATGGCACCTGCACTTGCAAACCTATCATACGAGGAGAGATTGGCTAAACTGGAGTTACCGACACTGGAGCAAAGAAGAGAGAGAGGTGACCTATTGACCATCTACAGAATCATGAGAGGCACAGAGGTACTCGATAGAGAGAACTTACTTAACTGGGACAAAAGAAACACAAGAGGACATGGAAAGAAAATCAAAAAACATAGCTATAGAAGAGAACTGAAGAAAAACAGTTTTCCTCATAGAGTTTTGGACACTTGGAACAAACTGGACAATGAAATAGTATGCGCAAAAACCATTCATGAGTTTAAAAACAAGCTAGACACTGCAAGATACAAAGGCGGGACATCACGAGCATAGCTCCCCTTCCCGCAAAATAAAACTAGGTAAATACAACTAGGTAAATACACACACAGACACACACACACTTGATGGTGTAGTGGTAGAGTTCCCGATTGCCACTACAGCAGTCCAGGTTTGAATCCTGCCCAGGGCTGAAATGATTTCAGTGTTGCTGCAATGTGAGTCATTACTCCAACTCTTGTGGGTGGGGAGTTGGGTTTGTGTGTGCATGTAAGGTCACAACATTAACCATAGATTGATCATATATCAGCTCTGAGCTCTCTTTTGGGAGGGAAATGGTTGTTGATCATGAGTCCTGCATGTGATCCAAGACCATGGTGAATCAAACACACATGCACACATGTCGGTAGAGGTGACAACGAAGTTTGGACTCCAGAGAAAATGGCAAATTTCGAGGATCACAAACGACAAAGAAGTACGTGTGTTGTATTAATAGGGAAGGGGAAAGCTCGTGGTGTAGTGGGAAGGTGAAGAAAAAGGAGAAGGGGAGGGATTACTGAGGAAAATGGAAGGAAATGAGGAAGGGGACAAATGGGCCCAGGATCTTAGGAGAAGCGTAAACAAACGGGGGAGGGGGGGGGGCAGAATATACAGACGAACAACAAGGAAGCAGAGGTGTGAAGAGCAGAAATATAGATAATAGGAGCTCAATGGAAAGAGATGATAACTGATTTTTTTTTTTTTTTTTGGATTTAAAGAGGGAGGAGGGGACAACCTCCACCAACTAGTAAATCTAGAGGAGAGAAAAAAGAAAAGAAAAAATTAATGAAGAATGGAAGGTTAGGATTGACTTATTAACTCTAGTTGCAGAGAAAGTTGATAAACTGGAAAAACTAAGAGAACCAAAATCTAACTAAAGAAGTAGAAGAATTAAAAAGACAGTTAGGAAAAGTAAAGGAAGAGAATAAGGAATTAAAGAGGAATAATAAAGAAAATAAAGAGTCCATAACAAAAGAAGTAGGTGGTTGGAAAAAGGTTCAGGAGAATAACAAAATTGAATTTAGAGATATAGTGAAACAACAGATAAAGGAACAAACTGAAGGCATAGTTATTAAAGTGATGAGAGAGAAGGAGAATATAGTAAGAGACTTAGCAGATAAAAAGAAATGTATAATTATATTAGGGATGGAAGAAAAGCATTGTATACCATAAATAGGACTACAAGAAAAAAGGAGGAAAAGGAAAAAGTAAATAGTATATTAGAAGTAGTTCAAGAAGATGAACCAGAAATAGGGAAACAAATAGAAGAAATATATAGGCTCAGGAAATACAATACTGATAAGACCAGACCAATTAAGGTTAAATTCAGGTCACAAATGACACCAGAGAATATCTTAGCAAAAACAGGGAAACTAGCAGATAGCAATTTAAACAGGTATGGATAAAAAGAGAAATGAATAAAGAGGAGAGGATGAGAAAACAAAAAGACTAGAAGCTAAGGGGAAAAAAAACGAGAAAAGAACAGAGACAGAAAAAGAGAAAGTCTATTGGAGAGTAGTGAATATCAAAGTGAGGAAATGGTTCATAGCAGAGAAAAATGGAAGGGAAACAGAAAACATAATGGAAGTTGCAGAAAATTAAAAGTGTCTTACACAAATATAGATGGATTAATAGCTGGCTTGAACAGACTGAATGATTACCTGAAGGAAAAAGAATCAGACATAATGGGAATTGTAGAGACAAAATTGAAAGGTCCATTACCACCCAACAGTGTAGGACATGGTGCATATAATTGTTGGATTAAAAACAGAGAGGTAAGGCAAGGGGGTGGAGTTATGTTCCTGACTAAGAAGGATATAAATGTGAGGAATATCACATATGGAAAGAATAGAGTAGAAATGATTACGATGGAAGTGGAGGACAAGGATAGGAAGAGCAGGAAGTTTGTAGTAAATTATATGCCTTCTAAAATGGCTTCGTGCGAAGAGAGAGAACACAAAAATATGTTAGAAGACACCAGGATATCACTAAGATAATGGAAGATGGAGGACGAATAATTTTAATGGGTGACTTTGATTGTAAAGAAATTTGCTGGGAAGAGATGACAGTGAAGGGTGGAGATGATCTATGGGGAAATGTATTACTTGATATGATTATTGAATATACAATGACGCAATGGATACAAGAGAATACTGGGTATAGAAATGAGGAAGAACCATCGAGACTGGACCTAATAATCACATCAGAACCCGAAATAGTGGACAATATCAAATACAAAACACCAATAAGTAAAAGTGACCACATATTGGTTGAACTGGAACTAAATGAGGAAAAATACATGAAAAAATGAACAATATAGAAAGGGAAGATTGATGTATAAAAAACAAACTTTGACAAAATAAAAGAATTCTTTCAAAAAGCTGACTGGGAAAGAATACACAAGGAAGAAACAACAGTAGAAGAGAAATGGAGTATCTTGACAAAAATTTATAAAGAAGTGGAAAAAGTATGTTCCAAGACTAAAGCAAGAAAAAAGGATATGTATAGTGCTGGTGCAACAAAATATGTAGGGAGGTAAAAGACAAAAGGGATAAAGCTTGGATAAAATGGAAAAAGACAAAAAACCTGAAAAATGAAAAATATGTACTAATTATAGAAATGAATATGTGCAAGTGTGCAGAGAAGAAAAGATAAAATGTGAAAAAGATGTCATAGAAAAATGTAAAGATCAGCCAAAATTATTTTACAGATTAAACAACAAACTGAAAAGCAAACAAGAATTAGAGAAACTACGACAAGGAGGAGTTGAATACACAGAGAAAATAGAAATGGCAGAAATCATGAATAAGCATTTTAAATCGGTGTTTACAAGGGAGAACATACAACCTAGAGATATCGAATGGGAGGAGAGAGTTCCCCCTATGAAAGAGATAGAAGTATTAAGAAATGAAATAATGAATCACTTGGGTAATCTCAATGTCAGAAAATTGCATGGTCCAGATGAAATGGCAAACTGGATTTTGAGAGAATGCAGGAATGAACTAACAGACAAAATACATAGCCTAATAAACAGTTAATTCAAAGAGGGAAAAGTTCCAGAAGATTGGAAAAGAGCAAATATAGTACCAATATGTAAAGGGGAAACAAGACTCTACTAACTATAGACCGGTCTCTCTTACAAGTATGATAGCTAAAATCTGTGTAAGAATGATCAAAACTAGATTGGTAAAGTATTTGGAAAAAAAAAGTACTAAATCCGAGGCAATTTGGATTTAGACAAGGATGATCATGCATCACAAACTTGATGTGTTTCAATTCAAGATTTATAGATGTAAAACAAAAAAGAGATGGATGGGCTGATTGTGCATTTCTAGACCTGAAGAAAGCTTTTGATAAGGTGCCACATAAGAAGTTGCTTAAGAAATTAGAAACTTCAGGAGGAATACATGGCAAAGTACTGAAGTGGATGGAAGACTTCTTGCATGAAAGAAAAATGAGAGTGGTGATAAGAGACACTAATTGGGATGAAGTGATAAGTGGTGTTCCACAAGGAACAGTTTTGGCCCCAATAATGTTTGCTATATATATTAATGATATGGATGAAGGAATTGAAAGTTATATGAGCTTCTTTGTGGATGATGCAAAATTGTTGAAAAAAGTGAACACTGAAGAAGAGTGTGAGTCGCTACAGAGTGATCTCAATAAAATATGGGAATGGAGTAGGAAGTGGGAGATGGAATTCAATATCAAGAAGTGTAGTATAATGGAATTTGGAAGAAGCAAAAAATGAATAGTAGGATCATATAGATTGGGAGAAGAAGAAATAAAAAAGTAGAAAATGAGAAAGACCTGGGAGTTATTATTATGAATAATATGTCCCCTGAGAAACATATAAACAAAATTTTTGGAGAAACTTATAATTTAATAACAATCAAAGTGGCATTTACATATCTGGATGAAGAAATGGTGAAGAAAATACTAGTTACTTTGATAAGACCAAGATTGGAATATGCAGCGACGATGTTGTCATGGTCATAGTTCATGTTCACGGTACCTCGACCATGACAGTATCGTGCTACGCACCTCCCCGCCGTGCCCTACATGCTACGGGCCCATACTTGGAGCGACACAACCTTGGGATGCAACATAAACAACGAACCCTTGTGCAAGTGTGACCCTCCTACGGTGATTAATGAGCATAAGGGTACTCACGGACCTGTAGCGAAGGAACCCGGATCCAAAAGAAACAAAGGACCCCTTGTGCGCAAAGACGTTAGCAACGAAAAGTGCGCGCGAAGGTGCCAATGGACCTGCAGCGGAGGAACATGAAAACCGGTGCCCCCACCGACCGAGGTTAAGGGGCACGCTCGCCAAAACCAGGCGGCAACGTAGAGCCAACATATATCTGCTCACAGTGTAGTGTAGAATTAAGATATTAGGTAGAAACTTTTTGTGAGCCCTCTCCACACAGAAATAAAGAAGATGGTGAAAGATGTGAAGTTGGGCAAGGAGAAATAAGATAAGTTAATTAAATACGTGTCGGCACCTGTACCATGGCACCGGTGTCACGTGGCCTGTGTATATAAGAAAGGGAGCAGTGGTCCTTAGGCCCACTCCCGTTCCTGCGCCCGCTCTCTGTTCTCGCTCACCATTTGGTAAGAGGTATTTTTCTATATTTTGTACTGTGCTCAAATATCATTCCTTGTTGCATTCTTTTTTTGTCGTCTTTACTTATCCCCGTGTAGAGAAAGAATATCCAAAACGAGGCTACGTTTGAATCTAAAGTTCTGGATTGTAGGAACTACTCGGATCCTTAACCCATTCAACTCCGATGACAAGATGTCTTGTCATTTGGTCAAATAAAACAAAAAATCATAAAACACCAAAATGTTTGATCAAACACCAGAAAAATATGACGTCAATCCTCGCTTCGCTCGCAGCGAAGCGAGGACTGACGTCATATTTTTCTGGTGTTTGATCAAACATTTTGGTGTTTTATGATTTTTTGTTTTATTTGACCAAATGACAAGACATCTTGTCATCGGAGTTGAATGGGTTAAGTCTCGATTCGACGTATCAACTCAAATACAGAGTCTAGATTCGTGACAATGTGGTCACCAAGTACAAAAAAATGTGTAACAAAACTTGGAAGAATACAAAGAGCAATTACAAAACTAGCACCATCACTCTCAGAACTATCATATGGAGAAATATTTACAAAACTTGAACTACAGACATTAGAGCAAAGAAGAGAGAGAGGAGACTTGATAACTATTTGTAGAATCATGAAAGGCATAGCAACTATTGATAGAGAGGATCTAATAAAATGGGATAGTAGAAATACAAGAGGACAAGGAAAAAAAAAATCAAGAAAGACAGTTACAGAAGGGACCTGAAAAAGAACAGCTTTCTCCTCAGAGTAATAGACATCTGGAACAAGTTAGAGAAAAAAGCAGTGTGTGCAAAAACAATTCATGAATATAAAAACAGTTTAGATAAAATGACATATGAAGACGGGACACGATGAGCATGGCTCCCCTTCCCATAAAATACAACTAGGTAAATACATGCCAGACAGACGGCGAAGATTGGAACTCCGGAACCCCCCCCCCCGCAATTTTCGTGGATTTCAATGACGAGGTAGTACCTGTGTTGTATTTAGAGGGAAGGGGAAAGCTTGTGGTGTAGAGTGGGCAGGTGAAGAAAAAGGAGAAGGGGAGGAATTATTGAGAAAAATGGAAGAAAATGAGGAAGGGGATGAACAGGTCCCGAAAGTCAGAAGGGGTGCGCAGTCGACACGAGTGAAGTCGAAAAAGCCAGCAAAGGGATCACAAGTAGAAATATAGATAAGAGCAACTCAATGGAAAGTAGAGATAATTATTTATGTGGATTTAATGAGGGAGGAGACGACAACCTCCCCTGATTAGCAAGTCTAGAAAAAAAATTAACAAAAATGAATGAACCATGGGAGATTAGGTTCAGCCAACCAATGCTAATTACATGAGAGTTAATAAACTGGAAGAACTAAAGAAAGAGAACCAAAACCTAAATAAAAGAAAAATTAAAAAGACAATTAAAAGAAGTAAAGGATGAGAATGAGGGATTAAAGAGGAATAATAAAAAGAATAGGGAGTCCATAGCAAAAGAGGTAAAGGGTTGGAGAAAAGTTCAGAAGGATAATGAAATTGAATTTTGAGATATAGTGAAACAACATCACTAAGGACACAGCTGTTAAAGTGATGAGAGAGGAGAATATAGTAAGAGACTTAGCAGATAAAAAGAAATGTATAATTATATTAGGAATATAAGAGAAGCATAATCCAAATGGGACTACAAGAGTAAGAGATGAGAAAGAAAAAGTAAACAAGGTATTAAGATATTTCAAGAAAGTGAACAGGAAATAGGGAAAGAAATACATAGGTAGGGAAATACAGTATAGACAAGACCAGACCAATTAAGGTTAATTCAGGTCACAAATGACAGCAGAGAATGTCTTTCAAAGACAGGGAAACTAGCAGAAAGTGATCAGTACAAACAGGTATGGATAAAAAGAGAGATGAATAAAGAGGAAAGAGAGAGAAAAAAAGAAGAATCAAAGCTAAGGGAAAAAAAACGAGAACAGAAGAGTCAGACAAAGAGAAATTCTATTGGAGAGTAGTGGATATGAAAGTGAGGAAAAGGTTCATAGCAGAGAAAAACAGAAGGGAAACAGAAAACAGGATGGAGGTAACAGAAAATTAAAAGTGTCCTTCACAAATATAGATGGATTGATATCAGGCTTGGATGAACTGAATGGTTACCTGAAAGAAAAAGAACCGGACATAATGGGAATTGTAGAGGTAAAATTGAAAGGTCCATTACCACCCAACAGTGTAGGACATGGTGCATATAATTGTTGGATTAAAAACAGAGAGGTAAGGCAAGGGGGTGGAGTTATGTTCCTGACTAAGAAGGATATAAATGTGAGGAATGTTATATATGGAAAGAATAGAGTGGAGATGATTATGATGGAAATAGAGGACAGGGACAAGAAGAGCAGGAAGTTTGTGGTAAATTATGTGCCTCCTAAAACATCTTCGTGGGAAGAGAGAGAACACAAGAATATGTTAGAAGACATAATGATAACACTAAATAAGATAATGGAAGATAGAGGTAGAATAGTTATAATGGGTGACCTTAATTGTAAAGAAATCAGCTGGGAAGAGATGATAGTGAAGGGTGGAGACGACCTATGGGGAAATGTACTACTTGATATGATTATAGAATATACAATGACACAATAGATACAAAAGAATACTGGGTATAGAAATGAGGAAGAGCCTTCAAGACTAGATCTAATAATCACGTCAGAATCTGAAATAGTGGACAATATTCAATATGAGACACCACTAAGTAAAAGTGACCACATATTAGTAGAACTGGAACTAAATAAAGAGAAATATATGGGAAAAAATTAACAATATAGAAAGGGAAGAATGATGTATGGAAAAAAAGCTGATAAAAGGAGAATTTTTTTCTTAAAAAAGCAGACTGGGAAAGAATATACAAAGAGGAAACAACAGTAGAGGAGAAATGGAAAATCTTGACAAAGATTTATAAGGAAGGAGTGGAAAAGTATGTTCCAAGACTAAAACAAGAAAAAGGATATGTAGAATGTTGGTACAACAAAAGATGTAGTGAGTTAAAAGATAAAAGGGATAAAGCTTGAATAAGATGGAGTAAAGAAAAAATAATGGAAAACTAGTGGCATGAAAAGTAGAAAATTTGTAGTAATATATGTGCCCACAAAAACATATTCTTGGACTGAAAGTGATCACTCATAAATGTTGGAAGACATAAAGCATGTATTAAATGAATTATTAAGAGGATACATAGTAATTATGGGTTACTTACTCCAAAGAAATATGTTGGGAAGAGATAACAGTAAAAGGTGGAGAGGACCTTTGGGGAAATATACTACTAGAAGTGACCATTGAATATACAATGACTCAGTGGGTATAGGAGAATACCAGATATAGAAACAATGAAGAACTGTCGAGACTAGACTTAATATTTATGTCAGAGCCTGAAATTGTGGATAGAATGAAATACAAGACACCATTTGGGAAGAGTGGGCACATATTAATAGAGCTTGAACTTAAAGAGGAAATTGATTTGGGAAATGAGAAACACAGGAAAGGAAGACTAATGTACAATAAAATTGATTCTGAGAAAGTCAGAAAATTCTTTCAAAATGTGAATTGGGAAAACTTCTTTAATGAAGAAACAAAGATGGAAGAGAAATGGAAAAAATTAAAAGAAATTTAGAAAGGAATAAATAAATAGGTACCAAAGCAGAAGCAGGAAAGGGTGTACATTAAGTGCTGGTATAACAAAAAATGTAGCAAGGTAAAAGATAGAAGAGACAAAGCTTGGAAAAGATAAAAAAAAAAAAAAATGGATAAGTGGCAATATATCAAACTGAGAAATAAATATGTGAAAATACACAGGGAAGAAAAACAAAACTATGAAAAATACATAATAGATAAATGAAAGGATCAACCTAGATTATTCTACAGGGATGTGAATGGTAAACTGAAAAATAAACAAAAAATAATGAAACTGTATCAGGGGAATGAGGAATATATAGAAGATGTAGAAATGGTGGAGGTTATGAACAAATATTTTAAATCAATATTCACAATAGAAAATGCACATAATTGGGAAGAAGAAAAGATAGAAAGATCCTCCTAATAAAAAAAATAGAATAATAATAATAATAAACTTTGATGTCAGAAAAGCATATGGTCCAGACAGAATTGCAAATTGGATACTAAAAGAATGTATAGATGAGCTAGCAGACAAAATATATAAAACAATAGATTGCTCACATAAGCAAGGAAAGGTACAACAAGATTGGAAAAATGCAAATATCATACCATTATATAAAGGGGGAGATAAGGAAGACCCAACAAACTATAGACCAGTCTCCCTTACAAACACAATAGCTAAAATATGTAAAAAAGTGATAAAA
Source organism: Oratosquilla oratoria (assembly GCF_046742065.1). Classification (NCBI taxonomy): domain Eukaryota; kingdom Metazoa; phylum Arthropoda; class Malacostraca; order Stomatopoda; family Squillidae; genus Oratosquilla; species Oratosquilla oratoria. Next base: position 21,560,466 of record NC_134788.1, on the reverse strand, counting down.
AAAAAGTAGATGGATTAAACATCTTGAAGAAAATAAGATACTGAATCCAAAACAATTTGGCTTTAGACAAGGAAGAGCATAAGCCATCAACTTGATTAGTTTTTATTCAAGGGTAATAGACATAATGCAAGAAAGGCATGGATTGGCTGATTGTGCTTTTCTAGATTTACAAAAGGCATTTGATAAAGTACCACACAAAAGACTAATAAAAAAAAAATTGTAGCAACAGGAGGTGTACAAGGAAAATTATTGAAATGGATGGAAGAATTCTTGATTGGGAGAAAAATAAGTGTGGTAGTTAAAGACAAAAAATTGACCTGGGAAGAAATGATAAGTGTAGTCCCACAAGGTTCTGTACTAGCTCTGATAATGTTTGCCATATATATAAATGACATGGATGAAGGTGTTGAATGTTACATGAACTTTGCAGATGATGCAAAACTACTAAAGAAAATAAGTACAGAAAAAGACTGTGAATCACTTTAGAGAGGTCTGGAAATGGAGCCAATAGTGGGACGGGAACTTCAACATCAAGAAATGCAGTATAATGGAGTTTGGAAAAAGTAAGAAAAAAAAAAAAGAATACCAGGGCAATATAAGGTTGGTACAAAGGAAGTAAAAAAAGTTAGCTTGGAAAAGGACCTAGGAGTAACTATTAACAAAGACATTCTACTAGACAAGCATATCAACAAAATAGTCAGAGAAACCTACAATTTACTAGGAACAGTAAAGGTGGCCTTTAACTACATGGATGAGGAAATGATAAAGAAAATGTTAGTCATGCTGATAAGACCAAATTTGGAGTACGGTACAACACTATGGGCACCCAATGCAAAAAAAGAAAGAAAAGAAAAAGAAAAAATATATATATGTATGTATATATATGATATATATATATATATATATTTTTATATATATATATATATATATATATATATATAAGACGAGATATATTAGAAAGAATCCAAAGAGCAATGACAAAGAAGGCACTAATACTTTCAAAATTGACATATGAACAAAGATTGTCCAAACTGGAACTACCAACCCTAGAACAAAGAAGAAAAAGAGGAAATCTACTGGCCATTTACAGAATCATGAAAGGTTTGGAAATCCTTGACAGAGGAGATTTATTAAAGTGGGACAGAAGAAAAACAAGAGGACACAAAAAGAAACTCAAAAAGGATAGTTATAGAAGAGATCTGAAAAAGAATAGTTTTCCACACAGAGTGATAGGTGTCTGGAACAAATTGGATGAAATAATAGTATATGCAAAAACCATACAAGAATCTAAGAACAACTAGATGTTGAGAGATACAAAGACGGGTCACTACGAGCATAGCTCCCTTCCTGTATAATACAACTAGGTAAATACACACACACAAACTATAGACCAGTATCCCTTACAAGCACAAATGCAAAAATATGTGAGCTATAAAAAATAAATGGACTGAACACTTGGAAGAGAACAAAATACTAAACCCCAACCAATTTGAATTTAGAAGTGGAAGATCATGTACTACAAACTTAATATGCTTTTACTCAAGATTGGTAGAAATAATACAAGGAAGAGATGGCTGGGCAGACTGTGCCTTCCTGGACTTACAAAAGGCTTTTGACAAAGTACCACACAAAAAGCTACTAAAAAAATTGGAACAATAGGTGGAATACAGGGAAAATTATTGGAATGGATGAAAGACTTCTTGAATGGAAGAAAAATGAGAGTGGTACTTAGAGAAAAGAATTCAAATTGGTTAAAAATGATAAGTGGAATCCCCCAAGGCTCTGTATTGGCTCTGATAATGTTTGCTGTTTATATAAATGACATGGTTGAAGGCATTTAATGTTATATAAATTTCTTGACAGATGATGTGAAACTATTGAAGAGAGTAAGTAAAGAAGATTGGAAATCTTTTCAAGAAGACCTGGACAAAGTCTGGAAATGGAGTATAAAGAATGAAGTGAATTTCAACATTAAGAAATGTAGTATAATGGAATTTGGAAAAAGTAAAAATAGAATATCTGGTTAATACAAAATTGGAACAAAGGAAGTTACAAAAGTAAGCTCAGAGACCTAGGAGTAATTATCTCAAACGACATGACACCAGACAAACATGTAAACAAAATAGTTGGAGAAACTTACAATTTAATAAGATCAATGAAAGTGGGCTTTGACTACATGGATGAGGAAATGGTAAAGAAAATACTAGTTACACTGATAAGATCAAAATTAGAATATGAAGCATCACTATGGACATCCAGTACAATGAAAAACATACATACATACATACATATACCAAGGCTTCTTTCCCCCTTACTAGGGAGGTAGCCAAAAAGGACAGGGCATAAAAACAATCTCACCCCATTCCATCCCTGAAAACACTCCACACCCCTCCACCCTCCCTCCCATCTTAACACCTCCTAGATGACGGATCATCCCTGCACCCTGTCCACTGCCCTGGGTCAGAAGCAGTGTCGCAGGATACAGCACATCCACAGCAAGGCCGCTTCATCAAGTCGGCGCCCCCGTCTCCGTCCCCCCATATAAAGGAGAGGACGGGGAGAAATCCCCTCGGGCTGCGTCAAAATTTTTGCTCACACACACTACCTCACCTCCCATTCCCCCGTCCAAATCCACCTCATGCATCACAACATTTTCCATATACAACCATTCTCCATTCACACCCTGTCTTCTGTCCTCTCCCGTCCTTCCTCAACAGACATTCCCCTCTTCCCCAAAGCCCCCTTCACCCCATCCATCCATCTCATCCTAGGACGTCCCCTCATGTTCACTCCCTCCACATCTGCCCTCCATACCTCCTTTACTAGTCTTTCTTCACTCATTCTTTCCATGTGTCCAAACCATCCCAATACTCTTTCATCCACCCTATCTCCCAGCTCCCTTTCCACCCCTGTTCTCCTCCTCACCTCCTCATTTCTCACTCTATCTAGCCTAGTAACCCCCATCATACTTCTCAGACACTTCAAAGTTCCTTCTCTCTTCCTCTCTTATGTTCCATGTTTCTGCCCCATACAGTGCTGTTGGCACAATCACTCCTTCATACAGTCTCCTCTTAGTATCCATTCCCAAATGTCTATTCCTCATTACACTTTTTAATCCACCAAGGCATTTACTCGCTTCTCTCAATCTACATTCTACCTCCACCTTCACTCCACCCTTTCCTGCCACATTTGCACCCATATATCTAAAACTATCCACTTCCTCCAGTTGCTCTTCCTTAATGCTCACTTCCAGATTACTGCCACTTCCACCCCTTGTACATCTCATCACCCTATTTTTACCCACATTTATCTTCATCTTTCTTCTATCACACACTCTCCCAAACTGTGCCACCAACTTCCTCAATCCCTCCTCCAATCCTGCCACAAGCGCAGTGTCGTCCGCAAACAACAGCTGGCTCACCTCCCACTTTTCTCCATTTTCCTTAACCATCTCCGATCCCTGACCCACTACCCTTGCATTCACCTCTCGCACTACCCCATCCATGTGTAAGTTGAACAGCCAGGGTGACATAACGCATCCCTGACAAAGTCCCACCTTTACCTCAAACCACTCACTCTCTCCATTTCTAATCCTGACACAAGCTCTACTACTCTCATAAAAACTCTTGACAGCTCCGAGAAGCTTTCTTCCTATCCCGTATATCCGCAGAACCTCCCACAGTGCCTCTCTGTCTACCCTGTCGTAAGCCTTTTCCAGATCCATAAAGGCCCAGAAAACATCCTTCCCCTTACCTATAGCTTTATCACATATCTGTCTTACCACAAAAATCTGATCTACACAACCTCTACCTGTCCTAAACCCACACTGTTCCTCACCAATTACTCCCTCTGTTCCTCTCCTAATCCTCTCAATCAAGATCCTCCCATAAGCCTTCCCAACTACACTTAACAAGCTAATCCCTCTGAAACTGCTACATTCACACTTGTCCTCCTTTCCCTTGTAAAGTGGAACTATACAAGCACTCCTCCAGACCTCTGGCACTCTACCTTCTCTCCAGCAAACATTAAACAACCTCACCAACCAGTCCACCATCACTATACCTCCTTTTTTAAGACACTCTGCATGGCATCCATCCATACCAGGTGCCTTACCTGCTTTCATCATCTTAACTGCTGCCTTCACTTCATCCTTCCTTATTTCTCCTCCATTCTCCTCACTCATCATTCTCATTTTCTTTGAATTTCCCACTGCAGCTATCTTTCCCTCCCTATCCTCCTTCACAATAAGCAACTCCCTAAAATATTCTGCCCATCTTCCCTTTACTGCCTTCTCCTCCATTATCATCTCTCCATCTACACCTTTTACCTTTTCTTCTCTACTTGATTCGCCTCCTCTTCCTCTCTTAATTTCTTTCCAAAACATCTTTTTATTACTTTCAAAATTTTCTGTCATACTCTTACCCCATTTTACATCTGCTCTCCTCTTTGCCTCCTTTACCTTTTTCTTTACTTCTCTTTTCTTTTCCTTGTACATCTCATATGACTCCTTCGTCCTACTTTGTAACCAATCTGTGAAAGCTCGCTTCTTCTCTTCTACAACCTTCTTCATTTCCTCATCCCACCATTCACTACCCTTCCTTCTATTTCCTCCTGCCCTTCTTGTTCCACACACCATCTTTGCACACTTTGTGACTCCCTCCTTGAACCATCACCATTCCTCCTCCACACCTACCTCTACTCTATCCTTCACTCCCTCCCACTCCTCCTTCAGCTTCCTCTTGTACTCCTTCTCCTTTTCCTCTTCGTTTAAAGAGTTCACTCTAAGCACCTCCCTACCTTTTGTCCCTTTCCTCTTCCTCCATCTGTCCTCCACTCTCAACTTACCTTCCACCAGTAAATGATCTGATATTCCTCCACCCTCTCCCCTTAGCACATGTACATCCCTAACTCTTCCTATCATAAACCTATTTACCACTACATAGTCCATTAAAGCTCTATCTACCACCTTTCCCTCCACCACCCTCTCCCATGTGTACTTATGCTTGACTTTCTTCCGAAACACTGTATTTGCTATCATCAACTCTCTAGACACATTTCCACCATCAACTCTCCACTACGATTCTTTCCTGGAACTCCACATTTCCCAACCACTCCATCAATTGGCTCCTTTCCTACCCTAGCATTAAGGTCTCCCAGTACTATTACATTTACACTTCTCCCTAAACCCTCTATGCACTCATTTAAATCTATCCAAAAGGCCTCCCTTTCTTCTACACTCTTCTCACTGCCAGGCCCATATGCACTTACAAAGACCCACATCTCCTTTCCCAGTTTCACCTTCATCCACATTATCCTGAGGAAACCTCCTTCCTCTCCACTACACGTTTACCTATCTCTTCATTTACTAGTATAGCCACCCCTTCCCTCCCTCGCCCTCTCTTCACTCCTGATAACCTCCCACTTACACTCCCAAACTTACAATCGCCCTTCCCTTTCAGCTTAGTTTCACTCAAAGCCAACACATCCATCTTTCTTCTCACAAACATACTACCTATCTCTTCCCTTTTACTCTCATCTGTACCACATCCACACACATTAAAAGACCCAAACCTTAGGGTGCTGGACCGAGGCCCTCCAGCCCCTCTTGTGCTTCTGCCTTTTTTTTTAGGAATTTCCTCTGTGGGGCTACAAGGAGAGGGATGCCTAGTCCCAATCCCCGTCCCTTTTTTCTCGCCTCTTACGATCCAAGTGGGAAAACTTGGTGGCAGTATTCTTTTCCCCCACCACAGGGAAAAACATAAACTAGAAAAAATTCAAAGAGCATTGACAAAGATGGCACCAACACTTAGCAAGTTGACATACGAACAAAGATTGGATAAATTAAACTTACTAACTTTGGAACAAAGAAGCGAAAGAGGTGATTTGATAACCATCTACAGAATTATGAAAGGGATGGAAATCCTTGATAGGGATGATCTACTTAAATGGGACAGAAGAAATACAAGAGGACATGAGAAGAAACATAAGGACAGTTACAGAGGAGATTTGAAAAAGAACAGCTTTCCATACAGAGTAATAGATACATGGAACTAATTGAAAGAGAAAACAGTGAGTGCTAAAACTATTTATGATTTTAAGAAGAACTGGATGCGGAAAGATACAACTGTGGGTCACTACGAGCATAGCTCTTTTCCCACAAAATACAACTAGGTAAATTCACACACCAGCCACTCTCCTTCTCTTTTTTCTATGTCTTTCTTGGCTATAAGTGAGGAGAACAACAGTTGTATGTTGGCCACTTGAAATGAAAATTTAAGCCTCCTCAAGACTGGCTACATTCAAGGACAATGCCCACTTCAAGGGTGTTGAAAGTCAAGTACACTGCCCTTTTTGAGGATGGTGACAGTTGGGAATGAAGACAGAGGAAGTGTAAGACACTCTCCAGTTCAAGGACAGTGACAATGGCAGGTACTGTTTGCTTTGAGGATAGCTGCTTTAGAGCAATGGTTGTTCTTGCCCTCAAAACATGCAGTACCCTTGACTCATCATTCAAGAAAAGAACAGGCTCCTCAGTTGTTTCCCTGATTGTCATCATCCTTGATCTCAAAATGGGCAGTGCCCTAATCTATAGCCTTCCTCATAGCATCAGCAGCTTCTCTCTTTGTAACGGAGAATGTCAAATACTGTACACTTATACTCATGGTTGCCCTCGAGTGCCGCCCATCTGAAGGAATGACATCAATGATTTTTTTTTTTTTTTTTTTTTTTTGTCACAGTTGAAAGATGAAGACAACAGTAATAGATAAGTTGGGAAAAGCACCATGTGAGGATGTAATCTTTATTGGTACAACATTTTGCTTATTTGAGCTTTATCAAGTACTTGATAAAGCTCAAAAGAGTGAAACATTGTACTGATAAAGACTTAATCCTTGCATGATGCTTGTTGGCAGTTACCCTTTTTTTTTTATGGTGTGGGTGAAGGGTACTGAATAATTACAATGTATTGATTCCTGCCCCTAATTTCAGGTGACAGAAACTTCAGGACGAGATGCTGAAAGCACTGTTTGGTAGTCATGCTTTGATGAAGTTGTGGAAGTTGGCCTAGAACCATCCCAGGACTACTACACACCCTGTCTTTTGCAACAGAACAGTTCTCAAAACCTTGTTCAGAGTCAAGGAAGAATAGACCCTTGTCTAGTATTGATGCATCAATGTTTTGAGACATTGAGACTGTAAATTCTCAGTTATATTGTTTTGTGTGTCACTTGTTTTGACAGATTTCATTGTAATAAGATGAAATACTTAGGTGGTACATGTGTGTTTTGTACATATTTTCTAATTTTGCAGTTGAGAGTTGAAATATAGTATTAAAGTACATTAATGTTTGACTTGGTTCCTGTGCATTTCACCTAGGGTGTGAAAAGTTGAAAAAAATCTGGAGATGGTTGCAAATAAACACAAAATAAAAACAAGTAACAGATATACTGATGGTGTATGTAAATATTTTATTCTAAATGATGAAATAAGAGAAATGATTGGAGTAACATTAATTAGAAGCAAAATAGATAAGGCACAACTAAGGTGGCTTGGGCACATGGAGATAATGGATGAAGAGAGAATTGCAAAGAAAAGATGGAACTGGAGACCAAAAGGTAGCAGATCTAGAGGTAGACTGAAGAAAAGATGGAGTTGAAGAAATCCTAGAGGCAAATGGTTTAGGAATAGAGGATTTGAGGGAAGAAGGAAGCGTTGAGAGGACAATCTGGAGAAGTGTGCTGGCCCGACTGACAGGCTGAAAGCCTACCTGGGAGTAGAAGAATATATATATATATATATTATATATATATATATATATACATATATATGTGTATATATATATATATATATATATATATAAATATATATATATATATATTATATATATATATATATATACATATGTGAAGAATTACTATTACACAGGACGTGTGCACCCAGATCCGTGGGTCTGCTAGCAGAGGCCATTGCTTTCTTTGTAACCTAACATTTTATATTGGACAAATATATCATAACTAGAAACCTAACATTGTATATAGGACAAATATATCAACTATTGACTTATTCAATGCAGTATAAGTTAATATAAACTTTTATAGTGAAATAAGAAACTATTTTTAAGGCACTGTTATGCTTTGAAATACATATTTTAGCCGGACTTAACAGGTATTATTGTATGAGGTTAGTGGACACCAGGGTTGGTGATTTTTTTTTTAATATAAAAAATAATTTTCTTTTTAATTTAAATCAGATTTATTTGATTTAAATAGATTTTTTTTTTTAAGATTTTAAATATTGTGGGATTGCTATCTGATATGCGATCTGATTGCTAAAGGACATATTTAGCATATCAATATAAGGAGCAGTGTTATATAGACTTGCCACATGTATACAAGGAACGGTGTAAGCCGTATGTGAGGACGGTATACTCAGGTTCACTCGATTTCTCCAAGAGCAGCTTCTCACTGAGTCAGCTGCTGCTTTGGAATCAACCAGGGAGGATGTCTTCTGGACCTGGCAGTGGTTCCTTCAGGCAGAAAAAACTATCCTGTCTGGAATTATTTTGAAAAACTACCAACAACTTCTGGCAAAGGGTACCGAGCTAAATGCAAGGACTGCAGTCAGGAACTACAGGGCATTATGTCAAGATTAAGATCTCACAGAGATAAATGCCAAGGTCAGCCACAGCATACAGAAGAAATTGATGACCCAGGTAAATAATTTTACTTATATTGTGTGCATTTCTCCCTTTTCATATGCAACTATATAAATTTGGTGAGCAATGGAGAGCATGTGCAATAAAAATGTGAAGGCCTAAGAGATGATACTTCAACTTCATTACTTCTAAATTTGGGAATGACTATATCACTATAATATACTGTATCCACTCAACTTTTGGGCCTACATGATTGTTATTCATTTCATTCAACATTGTGTAATATATTTCATATGTTCCATTGGAATTCAGCCCACATGGGATTCAGCCCAAAGACCTGAAAAAAGCTTTTGATAAGGTGCCACATAAGAAATTGCTACAGAAATTAGAACCTGCAGGAGGAATACAGGGCAAACTACTGAAATGGATGGAAGACTTCCTGCATGAAAGAAAAATGAGAGTGGTGATAAGAGACAAGCATTCTAATTGGGATGAAGTGATAAGTGGAGTTCCTCAAGGAACTGTTCTGGCGGACAATGCAAAATTTTTTAAAAAAGTGAACTCTGAAGATTATGAGTCGCTACAGAATGATCTCAACAAAGTATGGGAATGGAGTAGGAAGTGGGAGATGGAATTCAATATTAAGAAGTGTTGCATAATGGAATTTGGAAGAAGCAAAAAAAGAATAGTGGGATCATATAAATTGGGAGAAGAAATAAAAAAAAGTAGAAAATCAGAAGGACCTGGGAGTCATTATTATGAATATTATGTCCCCTGAGAAACATATAAACAAGATTTTTGTAGAAACTTATAATTTAATAAGAAAAATAAAAGTGGCATTTACATACCTGGATGAAGAAATGGTGAAGAAAATACTAGTCACTTTGATAAGACCAAAATTGGAGTATGCAGCGACGACGTGGTAAAAAAAAAAAAAATGTATAACAAAACTTGAAAGAATACAAAGAGCAATTATGAAACTGGCACCAACACTTTCAGAACTATCACATGAAGAGAGACTAGCAAAACTGGAACTACAGACATTGGAACAAAGAAGAGGGGAGGAGACTTGATAACTATTAATAGAGTCATGAAAGGCATACAAACTATTGATAGAAAGGATCTAATAAAATGGGATAGCAGAGATACAAGAGGACACAGAAAATCAAGAAGGACAGTTACAAAGGAATACAAAGGCGGAGCATGCCGACAGGAGACCTTTTGGTCCATATCTAGGTCGGATGCAAAACAAATCACAATAATAAAACAATAAAAACTATAATAATGTAAATAACGAATAAAATATATAAATAAATGCATAGGTATGGTTAAATAATAAACAGGTAAATAGTAAACAATAGTAAATTGACATATAACTACCGGTAATAATAAATCAAAATCAGACAGACCAATGATAACAAAACAAAAACAATATAAAATAAAATATAATCATTACAGCTTCTTGCTTAGGTGTTTATCTAAATGATTCTTAAAGCTTCGAACTGAACTACATTGCACTACCTGTGCAGGAAGTTTATTCCATTCATTAACTACACGGTTGGCAAAGTTGTTTTTACCTACTTCCAAATTGAATCTATTTCCAGACAGCTTGAGACCATTGTTTCTTGTCTGATTCACATTCAATGTGAACATTTTGTCACTTTTGATGTTGTCAATACCCTTTAAAATCTTAAAGACCTGTATCAAGTCACCTCTGAGTCTACGCTTTTTTAGGGAAAACAGATTCATGTGTTTTAGTCAATTTTCGTATGATTTATTTTTGATATTTGGAATCAGTTTTGTGGCTCGCCGTTGTATTTTTTCCAGTCTGTCAATGTCTTTAATGAGATTCGGTGACCATACGGAAACAGCATATTCCAAATGTGGACGAACTAACGATTTATATAGCTTGTTAATGAGTGATGGACTTTTGAAATCAAAAGATTGCGCAATCAGTCCTAGAATCTTATTTGCTTTCTCAGAGGCTGAAATACACTGCTTGGATGATTTGAGGTCGTTACTGATAATTACACCGAGATCTTTTTCACTATCCACTTTTGTTAACGAATTTCCAAATAACTTGTAATCATACTGTTATTTTTACCTATGTGCATTACCTTGCATTTACTTGTGTTAAATTTCATTAGCCACTTTTCAGACCATTGCTGTAATTGATCTAAATCTTCTTGAATATCTAATTGGTTTGAGTGATCATTTGCCACTCCACACAGTTTTGTATCATCAGCAAATTTGGAAACAGTAGATTTTAGTCCATGGTCTATATCATTTATATATACTATGAATAGAAGTGGCCCAAGAACAGAACCCTGAGGAACTCCACTTGTTACATTTTTCCTTCTAGTTTTTCCATTTAAAACAACTCTCTGTTTTTGACCATTCAACCAATTACTAGTCCAACCTAATAGGCTATCACTTATTCCATGTAAAGCTAATTTAGTAAGTAGTCTTTTGTGTGGGACGGTATCAAAAGCTTTTGCAAAGTCTAGATATATTAAATCTATATTGTTTCTTTTGTCATAATTCGAGATAACCATGTTGTAGAATTTGAGTTCGTCACGCAAGAATGTTTCCGTCTGAAACCCTGCTGGCTATCATTTATCAAAAGGTTACTTTCTAAATGATGTTCAATAGCATCTATGATGATAGTTTCCATTATTTTTCCTATGATTGAAGTCAAACTTATAGGCCTATTGTTATTTGGCTTCTTTTTGTCACTTTTTGAATATGGGAGTAACATTAGCTAGCTTCCATTCTCTTGGGACATCTCTGGATATGATGGATTTCTTGAAAATAATTTCTAATGGAACAACAATCTCATTTTTCATTTCCTTTAAGATTCTTGGATGCCAACCATCAGGCCCTGGTGTTTTATTAACTTTGAGTTTGTCTATACACCTTTTAATTTTTTCTTCTGTTATATTTACTGTAGTGAGTTATAGAAGAGACCTGAAAAAGAACAGCTTTCCCCACAGGGTGATAGATGTTTGGAGCAAGTTAGATGAGAAACTGGTGTGTGCAAAAACAATACACAAATTTAAAAGCAACCTACACAAAACGAGATATGAAGACGGGATACCACGAGCATAACTCCCCTTCCCGTATAATACAATTAGGTAAATACACACACATTAATATATATACATATATATATATGTTTACATACATACATATATTTATATATACTCCTTATGTAACAAATCACTAAAATGCGTGAATGTAAGAATTCGCTGAAAACCACTTAGGAAATGAAACACTATAATCCGAACATTTTCGTCTATTCAGACATTTTCAAGGAATACAGAATGATAAAATGTGGGAGCATATGTACAAAAAAGTAGACAAGACAGGAATATGTGAGGTCAAACAAGATCATTTTTCCGAGTGCATCAAGGTGGGGACACATCATGAGCTGCTACATAACCAACAATTTTCTCAACAATAAAATGATCAAGTTTATATAAACCTAAAGTTACATTCATAATATTATGAAAGGAATGTTTAATCAAACTAGATTCAATAATGTTTCTATCTAGCTTAGAACTACATGAGACATATTCTTTAGAATTACTCCAATCAATGGGATGGTTGTGATCTCTAATGTGTACAAAAATCCCACTGGACAATTGACCCGACCTCACACTATACCTGTGTTGATTGATTCTGGTACCTCTTTTCCAGTTTGACCAATGTAGTATTTATTGCATTTGTGACAAGGAATGCTATAAACACAGCCTACCCCATCACCTGGGGAATTTTTAATAGAAGTTGTATTCTTAAATACCACATTGATGTCAAACTAAGAATTTTAGGAAGACTTTTCAAGTTCTCGTGGAAAAGAAGAACTAAAAGATTTTTGTTACAAAAGTTATTCCTTTCCCAAGTGATCTCAGCCGTTTTATGAGCCTTATCAATTAAATGTTTTGGATATCTCAAGTCCGATGCAACGTCACAAATTTTCCTTAGCTCATCCTCCAAGAAATCAGGGCTACAAATTCTGTAAGCCCTAAGAAACATAGAAGACCGAAATTTTAGTTTTTTCAAGATGAGCTGAGTAAAAGTGGACATAAGACAGGACATTTGTATATTTTCTGAATACATCGTACTTGAAACATCTTCCACTTCTGTGTATCAGAATATCCAAAAAGGGTAACCTGTTATCATGATCTATCTCAGTAGTGAATTTGATTGAAGGAACTAAATTATTTAACTTAACAAGAAAGGAGTCTACACTGAAGTCAACAGCCAAATGCACAAAATGTCATCAACATATCTTTGCCATATGACATTATAAGTATACCTGGTAATATTTTGATACATAGAAGTGGTAGATGTTTCAAGTAGTGCATGTTGCAGTCCATACTCTTCAGCCTCATAGACTGTCCCTGCTTGGCCCTCCTTACACTCTTGATCTTTGACCTTTATGATAGCAATGTGCAAGGGGTTCTTTGGTTTATGTGCCACATTGACCCTATGTCTCTGAAGCAGTCTTGCCATAACCTCAGAGGCTCCCTTCAAATAAGGGATCATCACCCTTGCTGTCTGTGGTATCGCACTTCAGTCACTTTCCCTTTGTGGTGCCATCCACCTCTTCACCACTTGATTTGGGTGACCATTGGCTTGAAATACCTTTCTCAGCCTGTTCTCTTCTTTTAGTGAGCCGATGAACACACTCTCTCTGTCCTGATCCACAACCCTCTGATGGTAAACAAAGTCTCTGAACCTGAAGGAGGTAGAATCCAGGCATCAACTTACCAACCCCATCAGTTCCTCTGGTGATAGTTTCTCATTTTCCAGGAAGCCCCACATCCTCTTCAGCACAGGCATGATGGATCACTACACCAGGTCTTGTGGTAACAACGTAAACACATATTTTACATCAAACAAAACCATCACTTCATCCTCCTCCACACTGACGCCTCGAATTTCCTCCAGGAACTCATTGGAGTTCTTCAACATCTGCAACAAGTTCACCACCACTGGCCTGAGTTATTTGATCATCAATGCTAAGTTGTATAGGATGACCCACTGAAGGCAATAATGGGTTTCAAAGGTACTCTGTCATTGTGCACCTTAGGTAACCCATAAAACTAGGGAATGATGGAATCCCCTCGCTTTGTCTTGTTCCACCCCTTTTCCATAATTGTTTTTCTTTTAGCTTTCTCAGTTCCCCTTCAACCTTTTTCTGCAGCTTCAGTGACAGGTCTAGAGACAAAAATCTCACAGGTATTTCTGTCCTGGAGCAGAGTGGTGGACTTTGTCTCGTAGTCTTCTTTGTCCATGATAACAGTGGACTGCCAAGTGTACCACATGCATTGCTTTTTTACGTATAAAGGAGAATTAACTGCCTCTCCATTGTAACCCCTGAGGATGATCCCCAGAGGGGGTTCAAAATGTCAGGATTAAATTACCTGTTTCTGAATCCAGTGCTTTTTACTTTTTTCATCATGGTTCCTAAGCCCAGCCTTTTCCATACATACATGTACATGTATAAAATAGTACATACATACATACATATACCAAGGCTTCCTTCCCCCTCACCAGGGGGGTAGCCAAAAAGGACAAGGCACAAAAACACTCCCACCTATTTCATCCCCGAAAACACTCCACACCCCTCCACCCTCCCTCCCATCTTAGCACCTCCCAGATGATGGGTCATCCCTGCACCCTGTCCACTGCCCTGGGTGCATAATAATAATTATGATAATAACAAATATAAATAAAAATAATAACCACAGTAAAGTCTTTCCCAAAAAAGCTCACCATTGAAGAAGCTTCAATGCACATTGCCCAAAGACTCGAAGAAGATGTGTTATATGCTGAAAAATCAATTGACAACTACATTTCACACAGTGTGGACAAATGCACTAGAAGTTGTGGTGTCTTTATATTTCAGAAACTATTTGACCATGAAATTCTTTCTCAGGAGGTACTTAACATGAACAAATACAATCAAAACTACTACGAGAAAGTAAAAATTCTTCTTGGCTTAGATGATAAAAACAAACCACTCATCCAACATCATGGATTTATTCTTCAACAACAATGACCAAGTCATCATATGCCATCTGATATCACAACTGAGAAGACTCCATTAAACTGTGGGTGTTGTATTTCCAGTGATTCAATAAACACTGTTGAATATATCCACATAGTTATATCTACAGTCACAAATCATATGTAACAATGGTGTATACTCCAGACAACCTTCCACAATGCTAAAGTAAACTGAACTGTATCCGTCATGATATGCAGGTATCTATAGCCACCAGTCACGTCACTCTCTAATATTCTTGATGGCTTTCCATAATTACATGAACAATCGTGCACTTAATGGAACACTCAAGACTTTAATTAAGAACAAGCAAAAATGCAATCACACAATAGGCCAATCAAAGGTCACTCAACTGCACAATTGAGTGTCAACCAAATTTAACAACTGACAGTATTTGTGTGTCATGAATCAGTCAAACAGGTCTATAACAGGGGATCAATACTTAATAGCTGAACATACCATCACACAGAGAAGTTAAATCCCTCAAGTCACACTGGAGGGGCCTCTCACCAGCATAGGTCAAATTGCAATACTTGAGATCAACCTTTCATGAGGAAGTGTGAATGACTATGTGACATTTGAAACAAGTCCTTCATGAAAAGGCTGAAAAGGCTTCTTTCCCCTATGGCTCACCACAACACATCTTAGATTACTTTTTCTCAAGAAAAAGGTGTATCACACAGGTCACACTTTAAGTGCCTCTCGATCGTGGGTCGCCATGTGTCGATTAAGACGATTCTTTCTTGAGAAAGCTGCATCGCAGAGGTCACATTTGAAAGGCTTCTCTCCAGTGTGAGTCATCGCATGACATTTGAGAGCATTCTTTCTTGAGAAGGCTGCATTGCACGCATCACATTTGAAAGGCTTCTTTCCAGTGTGGGTTATCACATGTTCTTTAAGTCTACCCTTTCTTGAGAAAGCTGCATCACAAAGGTCACACTTCAAGGGCTTCTCTCCAGTGTGGGTCATCACGTGCCATTTCAGAGATTGCTTCTGTGAGAAAGCAGCATCACACAGGTCACACTTGAAAGGCTTCTCTCCAGTGTGGGTTTTCATGTGTTCTTTGAGATTACACTTTCTTGAAAAAGCTGCGTCGCAAAGGGTACACTCGAAAGGCTTCTCTCCAGTGTGGGTCATCATGTGATAATTGAGACCATTCTTTTGTGTGAAACCTGCATGGCACAGCTCACACTTGAAAGGCTTCTCTCCACTGTGAGTCATCACGTGCTTTTTGAGAGATTGCTTTCGTGAGTAAGCTTTATAGCACAGGTCACACTTGAAAGGCTTTTCTCCACTGTGGGTCTTCATGTGTTCTTTGAGATTACCCTTTCCTGAAAAAGCTGCATCACAAAGGATACAGTTGAAAGGCTTCTCTCCAGTGTGGGTAGTCATGTGATGATTGAGAGCATACTTTTGTGTGAAAGCTGCATCACATTGGTCACACTCGAAAGGCTTCTCTCCAGTGTGGGTCATCATGTGATATTTAAAAGCATGAGATCTTGAGAACGCTGCATCACACAGGCCACACTTGAAAGGCTTCTCTCCAGTGTGGGTCATCACATGATATTTGAGAGCACTCTTTCCTGAGAAAGCTGCATCACACAGGTCACACTTGAAAGGCTTCTCTCCAGTGTGGGTCATCACATGATATTTGAGAGCACTCTTTCCTGAGAAAGCTGCATCACACAGGTCACACTTGAAAGGCTTCTCTCCAGTGTGGGTCATCACATGATATTTGAGAGCACTCTTTTCTGAGTAGGATGCTTGGCACAGGTCACACTTGAAAGGCTCCTCTCCAGTGTGGGTCATCAAATGATATTTGAGACCAGACTTTCTTGAGAAAGCTGCATTGCACTGGTCACACTTGAAGGGCTTCTCTCCAGTGTGGGTCATCACGTGTTGTTTGAGACCAGTCTTTCTTGAGAAAGCTGCGTTGCACAGGTCACACTTGAAAGACTTCTCTCCAGTGTGGGTCATCACATGACATTTAAGATGACATTTTCTTGAGAAAACTGCATGGCACAGGTCACACTTGAAAGGCTTCTCTCCGGTGTGAGTCCTCATGTGATATTTGAGAGCATTCTTTCTTGAGAAAGCTGCATCACATTGGTCACATTTGAAAGGCTTCTCTCCAGAGTGGGCCATTTTGTGATATCTGAGAGCACTCCTTTCTGAGAAAGCTGCATCACACAGGTCACACTCGAAGGGCTTCTCTCCAGTGTGGCTCATCATGTGTTGTTTGAGAGAAGTCTTATGTGAGAAATATGAATCACACAAGTCACATTGGAAAGGCTTCTCTCCGGTGTGGGTCACTAAATGTCGGTTGAGATGATTCTTATGTATGAATGATTTATCACACATTTCACAATGAAAAGGCTTCTCTCTAGTGTGCATCATCATGTGATACTTGTGAGCAGTCTTTCCTGCAAAAGCTGCATGGCACAGGTCACACTTGAATGGCTTCTCTCCAGTGTGAGTCCTCATGTGATATTTGAGAGCACTCTTTCTTGAGAAAGCTGCAATGCACAGGTCACACTTGAAAGGCTTCTCTCCGGTGTGGGTCATCACGTGATACTTCAGAGTATTCTTTCCTGAAAAACCTGCATTGCACAGGTCACACTTGAACGGCTCTTCTCCAGTGTGGGTCATCTCGTGATATTTTAGAGCACACTTTTCTGAGAAAGCTGCATCACACAGGACACACTTGAAAGGCTTCTCTCCAGTGTGGGTCATCATGTGTGTTTGAGACAATTCTAAGCCTTCTCTCTCCAGTGTGAGTCCTTACCTGTCATTCCAGTGCACTCTTTCCTAAGAAAGCTGCATCACACAGGTCACTTTTGAAAGGCATCTCTCAAGTACGGGTCATCGCATGATACTTAAGATGACTTGCAAGATTTGAGTGCTGCAGATGCCACACAGGATTCTCTTTATTCTGTGAGGAATATACACAAATTTCTGATACCTCTTCCAAGGAAATATTTATATTTACCCTTCAACCTGAAAGAAAATATACAATAAGTTTGACATCTAACTTTTTGAGAGTAACACAAGCGTATACAATGGGGCATTAACCAAAATACTGTAGAGGAAAAGAACAAACAACTCGTATTAAGGAAGCAGCTTAATGAAAGATGAAAGAAATGGAAGGTTGAACAAATACTAAAAACTATGACGTTGTGCACAAAATGAGAAAAAATAAATAAAAGAGACTGTGACAGTAAAACTGAATCAGGAAATAAAAGGGAAAATGAGTGGCTAAATAAATACTGCAAAGATATAGAGGACACAAGAAAAAGAGATTGGTGTATGATGTAGGACACAATAGCATAGTCAGTAATAGGAAATCTTTATCAAATTTTTGCTGAGGGCCACACATACACACCACTCAAGGATGTTGTAAATCATTGTTTGATAGAGTCATGGGAATCTGATATTTATTTCTACAGCCGATGACTTGTTTTCCATTTTTTGGAGATTCCTTACCTAACCTAACCTCACAGTTGCCAGGAAAACATTTCACAGAAATACCACTGAAAGCCTACAAATAAATAAAATGTAGATTTTTGACATCCTTGTGGGAGAAGTAAATTACTTCTAGTCAGTGTATCCTAACATGTCACTACCTACACTTAGGATAGGTTAGATTCAGCCCCCCCCACCCCTTCCATGGTCTCACTAATCGCCGACCAAACCGACCAAAGCCAACCAAACCCAAACAATGACGGTTTTTGCTCAAATGCACAATTTTATATAAAAAATTAGCATATGGTTGCATTATTTGACTTATTTTCTTTAGAATGTGCGATTTCCATGTAATTTGATTAAAGAGAAGTTACGTTTTTATCCTCTGCAAAATTACTGGCCATACCTACGAATACCGTCCGACTCATGCCGACCAAACCTGAACAAGGACGATTTTTGCTGAAATGCATGATTGTCTATAAAAAATTTGCATTCGGTTGCATTATTTGAACTATTTTCTTTAAAATGTGTGATTTTCATGTAATATGATCAAAGAGAAATTATGTTTTTATCCTCTGCAAAATTACCGTAACTTCTCTTTGATCAAATTACATGAAAATCACACATTTCAAAGAAAATAGTTCAAATAATTCAACTATATACAGTCTATTACACTAATAACCCAATAGTAAGAAACTTAATAGTGAAGATTGATCCATACCACCAGTAACCATAGATGGCGGGCTGGACAGTATTCGTAGATGTGGTCGGTAATTTTGCAGAGGATAAAAGCGTAACTTTTCTTTGGTCAAATTACATGAAAATCACACATTTTAAAGAAAATAGTTCAAATAATGCAACCATATGGTATTTTGTTACAGTATTCGTAGCTGTGGTTGGTAAATTTGCAGAGGCTAAAACATAACTTCTCTTTGATCAAATTACATGAAAATCACACATTCTAAAGAAAATAGGTCAAATAATGCGACTATATGCTAATTTCTTATACAAGATAGTGCATTTGAGAAAAAAACGTCATTGTTTGGGTTTGGTCGGCTTATAGTTGGTTTGGTCAGCTATTAGTGAGACCCCACTTCCATCAAATACTAAAACAAGACACTGTCAGGGTAGCTTGTTGAGTTATAGTTATTCAGAGTAAACAGCCATTTCAAATGCGTTAATAAATATTTTCCTTAAATATTTGTGCCCCATAAGTCAACATATAATTTAATTCTTCAGGTCACTGGTTAAGTAAAAATTAACTTGAAAATAATAAGGCACAGGAGTGGATCAATAAACATTACAAAGGAAAAGAAGCCACATGGAAAAAAATCGGAGCATCACGGAACATACAATGTCAAAAATCAATGTGCGATTCCTTTATTGGCTTCCCTTTGACAGGAAACACTTCCAACCCCCCCTACATACACAGGATTGAGAAGTGAACAAGGCAATGTTGGCAGAAACAGCACCAGAAGAATATAATCAAATTCATAAGATGTTTATCTATCAGAATATAATCTAGTCAGTTGAAACATGCCTATCCTTACCTACAGCTAGGTTAGATGACACTCACCCATCCATCCCTTCAATTCCATCAACTAAAACAAGGAGCATGGTGAGAGTCGCTAGGTCAGTTTTGGTTAATCAGTCAATTAAAGAAAGTTAATTGTAATTAATTTTTTTGTGAAAACTTAATTGTGCCCATGCCCCATGGTAATCTTACTCATAAATCACAAGGACAACATAGCCCTACTTTTTGGTTACTTTATGAAGAATGATACTATTTCTGGAACCTTTTGATATAAATTGATTATTAATATTTTTTGAGGCAACAGTTCCTTTTGGAAGATATTTTACTGTATGTATTTGATGTATTCCAGTTCCAAATAATTGATAATACTCCTGTAACCCGTAAACTTTGCATTAAATAGAATTTGCCGAGAATATAGTTACCTAAGGAATATATCACCTAATTTGTGGCTTTGAATATATGGTCATTGCATACCTATTATGCACGAATGTAAACAATAAATAAGCGCTTTGACAAGACTACATTCTGCCCACCAATTACTAAATAGGCAGTGGTCATGTGGTACTAACATCAAGCTAGGCAACATCGCGTAATGAACAGATAATGAAATAACCTCTGCCATACAATAAAAATCATGTACACGATTGACGAGTGTCCATAATCAGTGCACAGTGAACTGAGACATTTGGAAGTTAATTTCTTAAATTCAATTTTTGTACTGAGGAAGACGATGTGGCGGTCCACCAGGAAGAATGTAAACAAAGTTTGACTATATTGCCGACATTATTTACTTTTAACTTAATTTGAATATGTTTATTGCGGAGTCTGAATATAAAAAGTTGTATAAAATATACAAATTATACTTCAGTGTTGATTTGTCAAATATAATGTAATGAGGGCTATTTTTTTAAATGCACTGTATGTTACATATGATACATGTATTCATACATTATAAAATAATAAATTAAGAACTAAAAGAAATTATTAATTAATCAATATAAATTTTTAACGCTGATAGAACAACATATTGCATGCTAACTAAATTAACCTACTTCACAGACAAAAGGAAGTAGCCTACTTACATTATAGCCTACATAGTAGAACTTAAGCTTTAGAGAGGGCTGTAGAGGGCCTCAAAGAGGAGAATCGAGTTCTTCACTCGAAGGCCCAAAACACAGACGGCAAACCATGTGATGTTTGAAACCTGGGTGGGAAACAGTGACAAACAAAACACAGAGAGATGGTAAAAAGCCCTTACCAGGCCTGCTTGAATGCAGAAATTCTTTTCAAGATCTTACAGGTGTACAAGAAGAAGAAACGATGATGCAAGAGAAGAAGGGTAAGGTAAACTTACTACGGTAAATAAAAATAAATAAATAAAAGGTGTATAGAGAAACTCAAAATTAGTAATACACCATGGCCTGACGGTTGGCATCCAAGAATGTTAAGGGGAATGACAAATGAGATTGTCGTTCCACAGCGGCGGAGCCAGGAATTTTTAGTTGGGGAGGCTAAGGGGGGGCTGAGCAAATTTTTGGGGTGGCTGATAGTACTATAATTTTCGCGTTAGCGGCAATCCGAAAGGCGTAGTCCAAGGTCCGCCATGGGGTCAAAGGGGCCGGCCTAGGATCCTTGGTGGGGTCCAGGGGCACCGCCCTGATGGGAGCCCTGCTAGGATTTTTTGTTGGGGGCTGAGGAGGGAGTCAACATGTTGACGAGGTGGGGAGGTCTCAGAAAATAAACTCAGATGATGATCATTCACGAACATCTGACCATGGGAGGCATACCATGCTGTTTTGATCCCGGTAAAAAAGTTGGTTTTCTAACCTCACTTTACAAAGGATTACAAAGGCGGAGCATGCCGACAGGAGACCTTTTGGTCCATATCTAGGTCGGATGCAGAAAAATCATAATAATAATGAAATAATAATGATAAAAACTATAATAATGTATGCAACTAACAAAATACATAAATAAATGCATAGGTATAGTTGAATAATAAACAAACAGGTAAACAGTAAATAATGATAAATTGACACATAACTAATAACAAATGAAAATCAAACAGACAAATGATAACAAAGCAAAAACAAACAATATAAAATAAATTATAATCATTACAGCATCTTGCTTAGGTGTTTATCTAAATGAGTCTTAAAGCTTTGAACTGAACTACATTGCACTACCTGTGCAGGAAGTTTATTCCATTCATTAACTACACGGTTGGCAAAGTTGTTTCTACCTACTTCCAAATTGAATCTATTTCCGGACAGTTTGAAACCATTGTTTCTTGTCTGATTCTCATTCAATGTGAAAATTTTGTCATTTTTGATGTTGTCAATTCCCTTTAAAATCTTAAAGACCTGTATCAAGTCACCTCTGAGTCTACGCTTTTTTAGGGAAGACAGATTCATATGTTTTAGTCGGTTTTCGTATGATTTATTTTTGATATTTGGAATCAGTTTTGTGGCTCGCCGTTGTACTTTTTCCAGTCTGTCAATGTCTTTAATGAGATTCGGTGACCATACGGAAACAGCATATTCCAAATGTGGACGAACTAACGATTTATATGGCTTGTTAATGAGCGATGGACTTTTGAAATCAAAAGATGGCGCAATCAGTCCTAGAATCTTATTTGCTTTCTCAGAGGCTGAAATACACTGCTTGGATGATTTGAGGTCGTTACTGATAATTACGCCGAGATCTTTTTCACTATCCACTTTTGTTAACGAATTTCCAAATAACTTGTAATCGTACTTATTGTTTTTACCTATGTGCATTACCTTGCATTTACTCGTGTTAATGTCATTAGCCACTTTTCAGACCATTGCTGCAATTGATCTAAATCTTCTTGAATATCTAATTGGTTTAAGTGATCATTTGCCACTCCGCACATTTTTGTATCATCAGCAAATTTGGAAACAGTAGATCTTAGTCCATGGTCTATATCATTTATATATACTATGAATAGAAGTGGCCCAAGAACGGAACCCTGAGGAACTCCACTTGTAACATTTTCCCATCTAGAAGTTCGAACGAGGTATATCGAGTTTACAAACCCACTGCTGGAAGTCTATTATTATCACTTCACCGAGCTGCTATTCCACTTAGGTTGCAAAAAATTACACGGTACTTTGGGCAGGATTGTAATCAAAACCCCTTCTACATGCTCTGCATGCTATGACTAGGGTTTCTTGAGCTGGATTAAATGTCTATGAATGGGGTATTATTGTCTGTCAATCATCAAATTGTGTAATTGGGTAAGGAAGGAAATCAAGTGTATACTTTTACCGTGACCAATTCATCATGCAGTACATGCCATAGGAAATTCAGGGCCAGTGTGGAAATTCAAAAGCTTCTTATATAGTATTGTGGGCCCTGGCATCTAATCGCCCTTTTAACCCATGTAGCATATACGTCTGTGTAAATTGCTTCATGAAACATTACTTGAAGTAGGCTATATTTCTTCAATTGTCGAATAAACAAAAATTGAAATAAAAACAAAAACAAAAAGGTTTTACGGTTTGTAAAACATTTATATGAATGAAAATGAAATTCATATATAGCTGAACAAACACTTTTGAAACATAAGCACTTCCCTAGAAACTATTTACATATTTCGATAACAAAAATGTAATCCTCTTGCTAAACTTAATTGCAAGTTGTTCCTTAAGAATAGTTTTAAAAAATAGATAGAAATACATGTTTTCTTCATTCAGTGTCCTTCATATGAAAAAGCCAGTAAATCCTTGATGTTTTGACATTTCATGGATTTCAACCATAAACAGATAAAGTTAAAAAAAGAAGAGAACTTCACGATAATATATCCCAGGAAATACATCGTTCCACCTACTTTAAATTGATATGCCTATTCCTATGGTTGGCAGCAAATGCGTCGATAATCATATACCTGTCTAACATCTTTGCTCTATGGGAATTGATGTTTAATACTCCAAGATTACTGGTATGTTTGTCACCGCTACTGTTACACAAGTAGGTTTTCAGTTGCTTTAGGCACGAAAACCTTCTTTCACATGATGCTGAGTTAATTGGAAGAGTAACATTAATACGCACTAGCTTATACAAATCTATGAATGCATCTTTGTACAGTTGGAGCATGATGGCAAGTTGCATAGGTGTGTCCACTTCCATTCCCTGCTCCTGCTTTCTGGCAACCAACCTTCTTAGTTGGTGCAGCTCTACGGATAGATCTTTGTTCAAAAAGGTTGAATGATTGGGGTTGATGGCAAATACTCCAATAAGTACCTGACATGCATCGCCGGAAAACCTTCTTCTCAACTCACTGAGAAACTTGTCTATCACGGAGTAGTAAATCCGTCTCTTGGTAACATCGGAGTCATTCGAATCATCATCTTGTCCTATGCCGGATGTTATGACAAACTCATCCAAGTATCGTGGGGCTGCCCTTTGCCTCTGACGTGCAAGTTGTCTGCGAATCCCTACAGTCTGGCACAATTCTTCAGCATGATTTCGTAGTTGCTCCCAGCTCTCTTCGTTTCTCATCTCTGTGAGACTAGACATCACTGCTTCAACCAAATCAACTGCTGAGGCAAGCTGGAGATCGGGGGACTGGAGTTGATCTGACAAGGTTTTCGTCAAATGCAGCAAACTCTCCATGAACACCAGATTCGTCACAAAATGGTGATCCAGAAGGGCAGTGAGTGACCTTGCTCCACTGGCCCTGTCCACATTTCCCCCTTCCATTAGATGTTTTAGGGTTGCAACGATGCCAGGCAAGGTCCTCTTAGCAGCTTAGCAGGCTGAGTGTTGGCATGCCCTTCTGGTGTCCGATAACCGTTTGAGTTCTATATGAGTTCTGGGTTCAGCTCCTTTTGGAATTTTAATAATTCCTGATACATCACCGACGAGGAGAAAAAAATGTACAGTGATTGGATTGTGACAAAAAAAAAAAAAAAACTCAGAGATTGACCTTATATTGTTTATACAGTCAACTAAAACGAGGTTTAGTCTATGAGCATGGCAGTGGATGTGCAGTCTGTGAAACATCTCTTCTGAATCTTTCTTGGACCCCATTGATGCAACCCGACATAACTGCCGCTCCATCATAGCACTGGCCGACACAGGTATTGTGGTCAATTTTACATTTGGCTAAAGTTTCTTTTATCTTCTGGAGTAACGATTCTGCATCAAGGCCTTCAGCTGGTGTGAAATCCAAGAATTCTTCATGAAGTTCCTGATCATGGAGATACCTCACAGCAATAGAGATCTGCTCCTTCTTCGCTATATCCTTCGTTTCGTCCACCATGATGGCAAAGTGCACTGCTTGTTTCACCTCATCACTTATCTCCTTTCTGATCATACCTGACATTATCTCAAATAATTCATTCTGTATATCGTGGTGAGTATATTTTGCATTCTCCGGACCGTTAACTTTTTTTGGCAACGCACTCACGTCAAAGATGAGACAAACCCGTGTGCGTTTCTCGCTGTGTAGGTGAACAGTTGCCAGATGTCGCTAGCCATTTATAGAATCGTCCTGTTTTCAAAAAAGGATGTGTTTGTTGGATAATCATTTCACTTTGTAATTGCCTTTATTTTAGAATACAGTTACATTTTTATTTATCATTTAGGAAGATTATGAAATATTAGTGTAAACGCCCCTGAAAATCACGGGATTCTGATTTCTCTTGTTATTCGATTTCGATCTCCTTTAACTATTTATTAATAAATTAAAATGCACATTTTTTCGAAATAAATTTATTATTTCGTTGCTTAGGCGATTACTTTTGATATAACATTTTCAATTGTTATATTTTAAACCAAAAGCGCATCCAAGTCACTGTCAAATGACATATAAGATTTTATTACCTAGTCTTTTTTAATGTTTAAGTTTTGAATCACACTATTTTCATCTTCACTTTTTCTAGAGGATCGTTTTTCCGGCGTATCTTAATTGACAGACATTACGTACATAACCACACACAGAAAGAAGTATACACAGAGGCACATTGCTCCTTATTATAGTATATATTAAATACCTCGGCTTACAACTAAGTGTCCACAAGGGCCTACATTATCTAGCTACATGCAATACATCGTACCAACCTCCCAGCACGTGACTATATGTTTGCAGATACACGTACTTCTGTTTGCAAATTCCTGCACAGCGCTATCTTATGGCATCATTATCATATTTGAAATTATATACCTAACTAGAACTAGAATAAACGTTACCTATAGAGTCTAATTGTTAATTATTAATTTAACACAAAGTGAAATGATTATCCAACAAACACATCCTTTTTTGAAAACAGGACGATTCTATAAATGGCTAGCGACATCTGGCAACTGTTCACCTACACAGCGAGAAACGCACACGGGTTTGTCTCATCTTTGACGTGAGTGCTGCCCGGCATCAATGGCTTGATAAATTGTTGCCCCTGTAACTTTCTGCAATTTGAATTCTCCCCAAGCTTGCATCGCAAATTTATGACAAGCTGAAATATCATGAGCCTTCAGAGACATGGTTGCCTTCTTCCAATTCTTGAATCCAGTGTGGGTGAATGATTGTTCAGCTCGACCAAGATGGGAAGTTGTAAAATGACGACACGCAAAACAGTGAGCTGCATCTTTGACCACGGAATATTCAAGCCAAGAATATTGTTGGTGCCATCTTTTATTAAATGATCTTGTCTGACCACCTTGCATGTGTGAAGGATGTTTATTCAAATCAGGACAGGTAGGCCCACTATCTGGCAGCAGGCTGATGTTGTTTGGCCCTTGAGGACGTCTTGTGTTTTTCTGGGTACTGTCATCATCCACCTTCTCTTCCAACTCCGGATTTTCAGTAGAACTAGAAGTACATGGTTCTTGATCGTCGTCATTAACTCGTTGCCTCTTGTGGGGAATTAGGAAGCGATCCATGAACTATACAGAAAAATAGAACACACGATTAAAATGGGGGTGGGACGAATTTTTCTTTAAGTACTATAGGCCCTATACTAACAATTAGAAATTGTGTTTATTTTCGTGGTTCATTCAGCCCTCGCTAGCAATGGCTGATTCGGACCACTTATAGACTTCGTGACTCATTCGTCGATTGTCACCATTGGGAAATACATTAGGTAGGTTAGGTTCACTTTAGGTTAGGTCTTAACTGAATTATGTTCGGTTAGGTTAGCTTAGGTTAAATATTTGTATAAATATTCCATCCTTTTGATGACTTTTGTTACAAAAATATGTTAAGCTTATTAATTTCTATATTGATTTTAATTCTCTAAGAAGAGATTGATATTTCTTCTTTATAATTTCTATCTTTCCTCTTTGTCTTTTAACACAAAATTCATGTAAATCATTATTGACGTTTTCAATATCACTATCATCAAATAACAACATTTATAGTATAGTAACAGTGTCATCTTGATAGGGTCGCTGGATTCGTTTAAAATCCAATATTGGTAATATTGGACTCGAAACTGAGCGGGTCCCCCTGCGCTAATGTGTTGCGAGCAACAACCACTAAACGCATAGAAAACATCCTTAAGAAACAAGAGACTGTATAGTTATTAGTGGAACTGTGAAATTAAGAAAAAGCATGTGCTTCACAACGAAACAAGAACAATGGAAAGTACATAATAGTTTTTTGTATAATTATGCATAAAAATGGCCATATAGCAATAGCAGCACCACAATATAAAAACAGATACATGAAGTGAAATCATTTCCATGTGGGGAAAACGATTTACAAGATTGAAATAGCAAGTTGAAAAACCTCAGCATGTACAAAATAACAAACAAACCCACTACCAACCAAACTGAAACTGCATGAATAACAACCACGAAATTCCTCAAAGTGTTTCCAATCAAACTGATTGAAGTTGATAGTTGCCAAGAACGTAATTTCGCCTAAAATATGTATCTTGCTTATGAACACTACATACCAAACTTGCACGGACAACGAAGGCTGTAAAATTGAAACTTCAATTGATTTTATTTAATTAGTTTGACAACAGCACTGTATGGGGCAGAAACGTGGAACATAAGAGAAGAAGAGAGAAGGAGTTTGAATGTGTTTGAGATGAGGTGTCTGAGAAGTATGGTGGGGGTTACTAGGCTGGATAGAGTGAGAAATGAGGAGGTGAGGAGGAGAACAGGGGTGAAAAAGGATTTGGGAGATAGGGTTGATGAAAGAATATTAGGATGGTTTGGACACATGGAAAGAATGAGTGAAGAAAGACTAGTAAAAGAGGTATGGAAGGCAGATGTGGAGGGAGTGAACATGAGGGGACGTCCTAGGATGAGGTGGATGGTGGGGGTGAAGGGGGCTTTGGGGAAGAGGGGAATGTCTGTTGAGGAAGGAAGGGAGAGGACGGAAGACAGAGGTGAGTGGAGAATGGTTGTATATGGATGATGTTGTGACTGCATGAGGAGGAATGGGCGGGGGGGTGGGGGGTGGGGTAGTATGTGTGAGTAATTTTTGACGCAGCCCGAAGGGATTTCTCCCCGTCCTCGCCTTATATGCAAAAGGGGACGGAGAGGGGGGGTCGCCGATTAAATGAAGCGGCCTTGCTGTGGATGTACTGTGTCTTGCGACGCTGCTTCTGACCCAGGGCGGTGGGCAGGGTGCAGGGATGACCCGTCATCCAGGAGGTGCTCAGATGAGAGGAAGAGTGGGAGGGGTGTGGAGTGTATTTAGGGATGAAATGGGTGGGAGTGTTTTTATGCCTTTCCCTTTTTGGCTACCTCCCTTGGAAGGGGGAAAAAGCCTTGGTATATGTATGTATGTAGTTTGAATTGATTTCATCATCTATTGCATCCTTAAGAAATTACTCAGTCTGATTAGTCATTAATATTAGTTATATCTGGTTTTCCATATAAATACTATCCATTCATATTGGCACCATCTCAAATATGACAGAAAAAATCAACGTGGGTAGAGGATAAGAATGAATGCGAAGAAAAGTTTAAGAAGAGTTAAGAACTATGATGAAGTTTGGAGTGTGACAGAGGTCAAATGTGAAATAACTTGGGTGCGTCGAATTTATGTATATATATATATACATATAAATTCCACTACAATAATGTATTGTAACTTATTATAAAGTATTTTTATATTATCGGTATTAAAGCAATGATTGGTATTAACTAAAAATGTTTATTAGCAGTGTAATTTTGTAGTTTGAAATTAGTTTGAAATGGTCTCTTCTACTCCAGCAGTAAACATTCACCGACCCCCTGATTATTCATCGACCCCCTTTCGACCCCTTGGCTATTCATTGACCCCTTGGATGTTCCGATCGACCCCTGCGGGGTCGATATCGACCACTTTGAGAACCCCTGGTCTATATACTTTGGGAATACTATTGTCGCCTGGCCACGCCCTGATTCGTTGCATAGTCTATCTCAGATAGGCTATGCATATATATGTCACACATTACAGATAGGCTATCTGTAATGTGTGACATTTCTACAACGGGTTACAGGTGATTTGAGGCGTGGGTCATATATAATGAAAGCAGTTGAACTTGCATAACGCCGCAATAATACACATATATTGTCCTCATTTCAGATGGGGAGGGGGTTAATGGTAGGGCTAGCGCTGATGGCTGACAAATTTTTAGCCCTGGCCATTAAAAATTCCACTTAATAAAATGATTTTAATGAGTGTTTTAAATGTTCAATTTGCTCATTTCAGTTGGTGGGGGGGTAATGGGGGGGGTGACCACTTTTTTGGGGAGGCTAAAGCCCCCCAAGTCCCCCCTTGGCGCCGCCGCTGGATATGACATAATTAGTTTTGTTATTTTTTCTTGAACCTTAGCTAAACTATTGCTTTGATTTGTTAGTCTACAGTTTCTTGTTTAGTGAAGTTATATGGCAAGATTAGAAATATGAATAAACAGTACAGAATAATACTGAAACACGAGAAATAAAGTCAGGCATGAAAATATCATGCACACAATAAAAAAAAAAAAAAAAAAAAAAGAATCTCGCTTTATAATGTTAGGGTTGCAGTTTTTCTCTTTCCCTATATTTTCTTAGTATGCCTAATGCATAATATACTATTGTCATCTCGTGGTACATTAGTAGAAATACTTGGTGAAAGATATGTTTGAAATAATTTATGTAGTACTTTGCAAAGTGTATGTAAACTCGGTCTGTCTACCTTGTTGAAAATTACGTTATGACGTCACGTCGCCTAGAGATTCATGTGGACTTGAGGCGAGCGGGGTCGGCTTTCAGCGACAAACCATACATATCGTGCTAATATTTCTCGTGTGGGATAGAACACTTTTGTTGACATGGTTGTCTGGGAGCATGTGTTTTGTCTTATGAATCTTTCTGATTTTCGCGATTTGCATGTTGTTATAGTTATAAGATCCATTTGTCACTGAGAGCCTCTCTTGTCAACTGGCCTATTAGAGTTGCTATTTCATTCATCGTTACTTCATCACAATAGCCATCATCATCAGTATCATCATTACCATTATCCTTACCATCATTATTATTACCGTCACTATTATTGTCATCCATCATTGTTATCGTCAGTACTATTATCATTACAATCATTATCATAATAATCATTATAATGGTATTATGGTATTATTGCTATCTTGTGTTTTCTTTTTGTATTAGGTCACACATAATTAGCGGTAATGACGGATACTTGGACCCAAATCAGCATTGGCCAAAAGAGACGAAGTGATCAAACTTTGCTATCATCATCAAGAAGAGCGGATGGCAATTCTGGATCATATGATGACATGAATGACGATCATCGAGCAGAGGACAGCAGTGAGACATCGATGGCCCTGGTGCATCGGGGAAAGAGAATGAATGGAATTCGAGTGAGGGTGAAAGAGTTGCACCGACCCCCACACCACCTGACACGAACCCCTGCGACAATGTGGGTTTTTCCTCCTGGAGCGATGGTCATGATTTTGAGCCTCACATTCATAATTTTGACTCTAGCTCATCAGGTGTAACTTCAGGGGTTTTTTTCCATTGGACCTGATGGAACAGAAGCAGAATATTTAGAAGCCTTCTTTGACAATGAAGTAATGGACAAGATTGTGCAGAAAACTAATCTACAACATAATTATCTCATAACACAGGAGAGTGACAATTCAGAAGAAAGTAATACACACAGCCACCTCAGGATATGGAAAGACGCAACAGTCAGGGAACTCTTTGTGTTCTTTGCTCTAATTATTCTGATGCCACACGCAAAGAAACATGTCATCAGCGACTATTGGAAAAAAGAACCGTTGCTGGGTACACCAACATTCGGGAAATTCATGTCAAGAAATAGGTTCCAAACACTACTAAGGACCTTGCCACTTTGCCACGAATACACAACCTCGACCAGACGACCGCATGTGGAAGATATGTGATGTGTTTATGATGATAAAGGAACGGTACAGCCGATTTCTCAAACCCTTCTGCAAGCTGGTAATAGACGAATCGCTTGTGCTATTCAAGGGACGTCTTATTTTCAAGCAGTATATGCAGACGAAAAGGAACCAATTTGGAATCAAATTGTTTGTCTTGTGTGATTGTGAGACTGGTATTGTAGTGGGCATGATCCCATACACAGGTACCAGCATTGATTACAATCGAAATGACCCTCACGGAAGCACCAGGAGCATTATATATATATATATATATATATATATATATATGTATATATATATATATATATATATATATATATATATATATATATATATATATATATATATATATATATATATATATATATATATATATATATGAAACTCTGCTTGCACCACACATGGAAAAAGGCCACGTCTTTGATACAGGCTCCTCCTATTATTCAATTCCCCCAGGTTTGTCCCGTTTTCTGCATGACAAAGGGGTAGGAGGATCCTGTGGTACAGCTCGAAAGACACGAAAACACATGCCTCCATTTTTCAAGGCACACAAAACTAGAAGTGAGGACCACAACATTCAGAAGTGGAGAAAGGTCATGGCAATGCAGTGGCATGGCAAGCGTCAAGTCATTATGCTGTCAACTCTGCATACCGGAAAAATGATGACTACAGGGAAGGTGAATTACAGGACAGGTGAAGTAATAAAGAAACCAGACCTTGTGATTGACTACACGGCAAATATGCGTCTTGTTGACAAGGTCGACATGATGGTCAGCTTTGTGAAATGTGTGAGGAAAACTGTGCTCAATGTCTACAACTTCAGGCTGATAAGGAGTGGCAACAGACCAACGTCTCTGAAGAAATTCACGTATGCAGTGTCGTACCAATTGCTGGAGAAGTACGGAGAACAAAGTTCACCACACCCAGGCCGCCACTCGCTACTTCAAAACATGCCCGATCGTCTGGCCTGTACAGCGTGGGTACAGAGGCACTACCTGCAAATCTCTCTCACCCCCACCACCTACTGCCTCAATAAAACGTACAAAAAGACAAAGGGATTGCCACGTTTGTATGAATACCATCCTGCGACCAAAGAAAAGAAAATCAACATTTTACCATTGTAAGGAGTGCAATGTAGCACTCTGCTCAGGGATATGCTATACGCATTACCACACTCTTCGAACCTATTGAGTGCTAGAGTACTGAAAAAGAAATATGCTTTGTGGCTACACGCCAAACGACGCATCATTCCATTTGTAAAACGTGTACTTGTATCGAATATGGTGCTGACTGAAGTTTATTCCCCCTCTTTCTCCACACTAGCTTTCCTTCCTAAATCTATCGTTGCATTTCTCTTTTCTTCAGACATTTACGCCTGTCCTTCCTTTACTTTCCTCTCCTCACCCCTTTACTATCCTCTCCCTTCACTCCTCTTTCCTTTCTCATTTCATTCCGCATTATTTATGAGGAATTATATATTCCTGCTGTCCACTTGCTATATGATCTTATGGTCTAAATGAAAAGGTCTAAAGGAGTTATCACTATAACGAAAATTATTTGTTTGGTCATTGTGATTCAAAAGTACTTACTTGTGCGTCGATGACGTCTTCGGTTTCAGTCGCTCCTGGGTGGGCCCTTACATTCCTTTGCGGCACTTAACTCTCCACTTCTCTAGCCTAATTCCCTACCTCCTAACCATTAATGCTAGCTTATCGTATCCCCCTTTCCGGGTACTGTACACTCCACTCACACTCGCATTCACCACCACCCACGCGCGGTCCTTGTTCGGCACTGTGCCACCCAAGCCAACGCGAGGCCCCCCCCCCCCGCATTCGGGTGGGAAGGGGATACCAGCGCTCATGCCCTTTGACCCCTTCTCCCCCCCTCCCAGAGAGGGGGAGGGGGTGCCAACCGTCCGTCCCCATCCGCGCCATACACACTCACGCTCACACCACACCCCCCCTTGATCTAGAGATCACCCTACTCCTCGTCTTCTCCTTCCTCTACATCGTAGTCCTGTAGCCACCTTGGCGGGCGTCTTTCGCGCTGGGGTCTCTGAGACACCCCATCCTCTTCTGTTGTCGCCCCGTGGCCTTCCTCCTCATCTTCTCCTTCACTCACTACCCGCCGTATATCCAAGATATGTCGCGGCACTCCCTCAACAGAAACATTGTTCCGGGAGTTCACCTCCGTCACTGTCCCTCTCGTCCACTGTGACGTGCACTTCCTGTCCTTTGGTCTCACCCATACCTCGTCCCCCACCTGCACTGAGGCGGGGCCTTCTTCAGCGTTGGCCGGCAGTTTCGGTCCCTGCAGCGGATGGCGCCAATCATATTTGAACACAGCCTTTTGCGGAACCGAGCGGACGTCTTGGCCATACCTGGGGGAGATATTAAACCATAAAACTGCCTCCGTCGGCGGTATTCGCGCCCTCACAGCTATGGCCTTAATTGTAAGATGGTGTCGATCTACTATCCCAATTCCGCTCGGCCGGTACGCTGCCCGGAAACGTCTTGTGTTCCACTTGTCCAATGTACCTTTCAGTGCCTCCGACCGAAACGCCGTGCCGTTGTCCATCAGGACTTCATCCACTGGGCCCCGCTCCAAAAATACCTCGTCCATCACCCGCGCAATCTCTTCTCCAGTCTCCGCCTTCAGTTCTCGCCAAATGCCGAACCGCCCTGGGCCGCAGTCGACCATCGATAAGTATCTGGTGCCTTGATAGTGGGTTACGTCAATTGCCAGCCGCCCCCAATTCTCTTCCACGCAGAGCTCCCCCGCTGAATGCGGTCTGGGGGCTGGGTTTATGGACTGACAGCGGGCACACGCCCTCACCGCATGCCGCACCTCTTCCCTTGATATGTTCGGGTTAACCTTCCTTGCCAGGAACAATGACCTATCGACCCCTAGATGATGCGTTTCGTGCAACTCTTTCGCACGAAAGGACCCAGCGGCGCACATCTCGAGCTTCTCTTCCTGTTCTTCCTTCGCTTTCAGCCAGCTCCTCTTTACTCTGGTAAGCGCGTCCGCTTTGTTCGCCTCCGAGGATACCTTCCTCACCCTTATCTTCATGCCGAACTCGTCGATTAACTCTCTCAGGATCCCGAGGCGGCGCTTCACCAGGATCTCTGCAGCTCCTTTCGTGCGTACTCTCTTTTCAGCCGTCAGCACCGAGTTCATCCACCCCGCTACCGTGGCTGAGTCCGTCCTGATCTCGATCTCACGCAGCCCCCATTTCAGCGCCAAATTTGTTCCTTTTATGACCGCGTCCAACTCTGACACGTTAATATGGTGGTAGTCGTCCTTCTTCCGCTGCCACGCTCCATCTTCGACTATTACGTTCCCTATCTCCAAGACGGCGCCGGTTGCGATACTACTCGCGTCGCACCATACTACGCCATGGTTCTGCTGGGGCGCGTTCCATTGTCCTCTCACAGGATCATCGTGCATCGTCCTCTGGACAACGTCGTGCATCATGGTTAGCGTGTCCTCATCAACCTTCTCTCCCCAATCTTTCGATCCCGCCCTCCTCTTAATGTAGCTACATGCCGTACGAAGCCATCCGGCGATCGGGTAGTGGCCCACTAATTTGCCACACAGGGAAAAGTTCTCGTTTACACATTTCGTCCGTCACCTTTGGGATCTCGTTCCCTCGCTTGAACATCAGCGTTCCTGCCGCGTTCCTTTCCAGTCGCAGTCCCAACACCGCTCCTCCCTCCAACGGCTCCGGTTCCTTAGCTGTCAATCCGTATCGAGCCAGATGTTCCACCACGTTCGACGTCGATACTATGCCATCGTCCACCAGTATGTCGTCTAGGTACGAGTCAGTGCCCTTCTTCATCGCTTCAGTCTTCCCCAGTACCGTCTTCAGGATTCTCGTCATGATCCTCGGGGCCGAGCTGAGCCCAAAACCAAGTCTGGTCAAGCAGTAAATTCTCCCTTTGTATTTTACTAGCTGGTACTTCCATAACTTCTTAGTCACGTGAATTTGCAAGTAAGCCGCCCGCAAGTCTACAACGGCGGACGCCCCCCTCCTTCGGCGCCACCTGCGTAGGGTCTCACTACATACATCTACAAAATCGTCGCCAGTATGACACTTCACGAACTGGTTCAGCTCTCGGAAGTCCAGCACCGGTCGTACCTTTCTCTTGGTTGGCTGCACTACCGCCATCAAGGGCAGGATTCCGCCTTCCACCGGTTCCTCCCAGGGACTCAAGATTCCTTCCTCGATCCATCGCTCCACTTCGAGGTCAAAGTCCTCCCTCACCCCCTCTCTGAGGGTCCGTGTGTAGCAGTCGACTTTATTCTTCAAGACGGGCGAGCTTTCCTTCGGATACCACTCTACTTCCCACTTCCGGCCGTCAAATTCCGCCCGGAAGTCCTCGTCCTCAATCGTGCACGGCGTCGCCCTCTCCTCAGGGTCGAGCTTCGGGCCAGCACCGCCCTCCGCGGCTCCCATTGCCATTCCTACGTCCTCACCCGGCCTCGGTCGGTTCTTCTTCCTCTCTTCCGAGTCCTGCCTCATTCCAATCCGTACGAGCCCACCGATGAACGTGACTTCTCCAAGCTGGGTAATTCCGTCCATTCCCAGCACCACATCAATTCCCTCCAGAATCGTTCTAATGACGAGCACTCTTAGTCGTATCGGGATACCCTCCACTATCATTTCAATTTCCTGGTCGCCATCGCATATCGTCTCTCTCCCGTCGACTGTTGTCAGGGCCACATCTCCCCGTCTGAACTCTTGAACTATATCGGTCCTCACAATCGTGGTTGAACAGCCGGAGTCTATCAGCGCCCTCGCGCGTCTCCCTCGCACCCAAATATCCACGATCGGCATACGACTGAACGGTGTCCTTACACTTCCTCGGCGGCCCCTCGCATAGTGGCCGCCGATGTCCCGTTTCCCTGACTGCAATTTCGGGCCATGTGCCCTGGCTGATTGCACGAGTAACAGATAAGCTCTACCTCCTTACAGTCCCTTGCCAGGTGACCCAGTCTCCGGCACTCGTAACAACGGACCCTCGACAGCCCGCGCCATCTGTTGTAGTCACCCCCGAGCTCACCCGTTCTCCCTTCTCGGTTCGTGGCCTCTCTCACCCGCGCGCCTTCTCCTGCCGAGGGCAGTCTCCTTTGTGTCTGTTCGTTGGCCACGGCCACCATCGGCCCTTCATCCTTAGCCTTAGTCAGGAGCCTGGCGCGGGCTATAAGTTCGCTCATGTTTGCCTTTGCTGCATTTTCCATTGCCTGCAGCCCAGTCGATATGTAATCCGGAAACCCATTCACGAAAGCCATCCTCACTACCATCTCCAGGGAGTTGCCTTCGAGATTAATTAGGCCTGCCAATCGCCTAATGTCATTTGCGAACACGTCAACCTGTTCTCCCGTCCACCGCATTCGCCGTAGTTTGCAGTATGCTTCGAAGGGACTCTCGCCAAAAACTCCCTGTAACCTCTCCTTCACCTTTTCCACTTCCTTTTGATCTTCGGTTGTCATCTCCATGTAGACGGATAAAGCCGCGCCCTCTAAATTTAGCGCGATGTAACTCGCCACATCCCTCACTCCCGTTAGCCGCGCGACCAAGGCTGCCTTTGTTAGCCACACGGAGACATCTCCTGTCCCGTCAAACGGCCTTAAGGTGACACTATTCACCTTGAACGGTTCTTTTTCACTCTCAGGTCCGGACATTGACGGCCCGTTTCCACTTGCGGCCGTAGTCATTTTTGCGGTGCCTAGATAGCTTGTGATTCAAAAGTACTTACTTGTGCGTCGATGACGTCTTCGGTTTCAGTCGCTCCTGGGTGGGCCCTTACATTCCTTTGCGGCACTTAACTCTCCACTTCTCTAGCCTAATTCCCTACCTCCTAACCATTAATGCTAGCTTATCGTATCCCCCTTTCCGGGTACTGTACACTCCACTCACACTCGCATTCACCACCACCCACGCGCGGTCCTTGTTCGGCACTGTGCCACCCAAGCCAACGCGAGGCCACCCCCCCCCCCCGCATTCGGGTGGGAAGGGGATACCAGCGCTCATGCCCTTTGACCCCTTCTCCCCCCCTCCCAGAGAGGGGGAGGGGGTGCCAACCGTCCGTCCCCATCCGCGCCATACACACTCACGCTCACACCACAGTCATTATCATATTTTCATTCTAGTTTTCACTCATTTATTATGAGTTTTGATGTATTGGAAATTGTTAATTTCTCGTCTGTCTGTATTATTTCCTTCATTATATAATGTTGCATTGTTATGAATTGTAATTCATACCCCTACCAGAAAGGGATGACAGTAGTTATTACTGTATTGGAAGTTATCATTTTCAACTTTTACTAATTCTTATTGTATTTGAAATGATATATTCTAAAGGTGTATTTCTTTACAATTTGAAAATGTAAAATCAATTCATGAATCTATACGTCACCATCTAGCATCTCGTTAGCTCCAATCATTTGTCGTTGAAATGTGTGCTAGAGACAGATGCGCTTTCTCCTTTCTTTCCAGATGGGAGGTACTGTATCCAAGGTTGAGGGAGAGAGTGCTGTAGTCGCTGAAAGCCGACCCTCCTTTCAACCCCTCATTTCGTTTCGTTTCCTCTCTTTACTTTTCCGTCTAATATTCCATTATTATTTGTTTGTCGTGTTCTGCAGTATCATAACGTATTACAGGGAAATACTTTATTTGATGGAAAGGTATTTATATGAATTTTTTTCATGAGCATCGGGTCCTGACGTTTCATTTTCACAATTTATCATTATTTCGGGAGGATAAGGGTTATATATATATATACATACATATATATATATATATATATATATGTGTGTATATATATATGTGTATATATATATATATATATATGTATATATATATATTTATATACATATATATATACATATATATATATGTATATATATATATGTATATATATATATATACATATAGATAGATATACATATATATATATACAGTACATATATTATTCAAAACAGGCATGTTCGTTTTTCGACGGCATATTCCCCTCGAAATTAGTCGAGATCTAAATTCTGTATGACGACATGATTTAGCCAATCATATTCCAGCACTGCCGTCGAGTTGCCAATAGCCCATTTTCACTCAATTTATTCCATTATTTTGCATTATTTCTCCGAAACAACAGTATGCATAAGCATGGCAACTTTTTTTTACTATATCAATTAGATAGTAAATATCGTTTGGCAAGACAAAAACTAAATGATGTAATGATTATGCTTTTACCCTAAGCTAAAAAAAATAATTAACAATGCGCAAGAATATGGCAGTGTAAGGGTAAAAAGTTGATCTTGTTTAATAATTCTATTGATCTATTTATTTATCTATTTACTTATTTACATATTGCGTTTTATGTGATTTATTTTTTATTTATTCCCTTATTTCTTCTTTATTCTATTTGTATTTTTATGTTTATTTATTCATTTATTTATATTCTTAAGGGACAAAAACACCTTTACGGGTTTTGGGGGAAAAATATCGACTATATTTTTGTGATGTGTGCAGGAAGTCCATGTTAGTAAGTTCTGACGGTATTTCTGTCCCGTTGAAGGCTTTTTTTTCTTGAGTAGAATAAAAAATATACGATTTTTCTGCCAAATGTGAAGGAAGACATCGACATAGAAAATCAAATTCGACGGCATTTTTGCTTAGTGCGAAGATGGAAATCGACGTCATTTTTGCCTGGTATGAAGGAGGAAATCGACGGTATTTTTGCCAAGTGTGAAGATGGAAATCGACGGCAGTTTTGCCTAGTGTGAAGATGGAAATCAACGTCATTTTTGCCTAGTGTGAAGATGGAAATCGACGGTATTTTTGCCTAGCGTGATGATGGAAATCGATGTCATTTTTGCCTAGTATAAAGGAGGAAATCGACGGTATTTTTGCCAAGTGTGCAGATGGAAATCGACGGCAGTTTTGCCTAGTGTGTACATGAAAATCAACTGTAATTTTGCTTAGTGTGTATATGGAAATCAACGTTGTTTTTGCCTAGCGTGAAGATGGAAATCGACGACAGTTTTGCCTAGTGTGTACATGAAAATCAACGGTAATTTTGCTTAGTGTGTAGATGGAAATCGACGGCAGTTTTGCCTAGTGTGCATATGGAAATCAACGCTATTTTTGCCTAGTGTGTAGATAGAAATCGACGGTATTTTTGCCTAGTGTGAAGATGGAAGTCGACGGTATTTTTGTCCAGTGTGAAGATGGAAATCGACGGTATATTTGCCAAGTGTGAAGATGAAAATCGACGGTATTTTTACCTCATTTGAAGATGGAAATGGACTGTGTTTTTGCCTAATGACGACGTGAAAGGGAAATCAAAATGTCATAGTATCATGGAGCGAAATTTTAAGTTCAGCACGTGGCCTTACGTAACAATGAACGAAAAATTCTGAGAAAGCCCGTGGAGAGAAAAATGTTTTAAGAATATAGAAAAGACGATGAATTTTGACAATTGTGTTCTTATGAAAACTGAGCGAAACATTCTGAGAAAATCCTTGCATACATTTAGAGAAACGTTTTAAAATATAGAAAAGACGATGAATTTTGACAATTGTGTTCATATTAACACTGAACGAAACATTCTGAGAAAATTCTTAAACACGTGGTGAGAATTTTTTTCAATATAGAAAATACGATTAATTTTGACAATTGTGTTCATATCAACACTGAGCGAAACATTATGAGAAAATCCTAAAACACGTGTAGTAAATTTTTTGATATAGAAAAGACGATAAATTTTGAAAATTGATTTTATATCAACACTGAGCGAAACATTCTGAGAAAACCTTACAAACTTTTTAGAAATATAGAAAAGACGATGAATTTTGAAAAGTGTTCATATTAACACTGAATGAAAACCCTTTAACACGTGGAGAGAACAATGCTCAGAAAAGATGTTTTGTTGACAATTGTGTTCACTGAGCGAAATATTCTGAGAAAACCCTTGTAGAGAAAATATGAAAAATACTAGTTTGAAAAATACGATAAATTTGTCAATTATGTTCATTCTAACAGTGAGCGAAACATTCTGATAATTGTGTTCATATTACCACTGAACGAAACATTGAGAAAATTCTTTAACACGCAGAGAGAAAAATTTATTGAAAATATAGGAAACACGATGAATTTTGACACGTGTTCATATTAACACTGAGCGAAACATTCTGAGAAAATCCTTAAATACGTGCAGAGACTTTTTTTTAATATAGGAGACGATGAATTTTGAAAATTGTTTTATATTAACACTGAGCGAAACATTATGAGAAAATCCTTAAACAAGTGTAGAGATCTTTTAAATATAGAAAAGACGATGAATTTTGAAATTTGTTTTCATATCAACGC
Source organism: Oratosquilla oratoria (assembly GCF_046742065.1). Taxonomy (NCBI): domain Eukaryota; kingdom Metazoa; phylum Arthropoda; class Malacostraca; order Stomatopoda; family Squillidae; genus Oratosquilla; species Oratosquilla oratoria. The sequence goes on along the minus strand of NC_134788.1, from coordinate 21,520,002 downwards.
TGAGCGAAACATTCTGAGAAAACATTACAATTTTTTTTAGAAATATAAAAAAGACGATGAATTTTGAATTGAAAAGTTCATATTAACATTGAATGAAAACCCTAAACACGTGGAGAGAACAATGCTCTGAAGGTATAAAAAAGGTGATTTTTGACAATTGTGTTCATATGAACACTGAGCGAAATATTCTGAGAAAACCCTTGTAGAGAAAATATGAAAAATACTAGTTTGGAAAATACGATAGATTTTGACAATTATGTTTATTTCAACAGTGAGCGAAACATTCTGAGAATTGTGTTCATATTGCCACTGAACGAAACATTCTGAGAAAATTATTAAACACGTGGAGAAAAAAAAATTGAAAATATAGGAAATGCGATGAATTTTGACAATTGTGTTCATATTAACAATGAGCGAAACATTCCGAGAAAAACCTTAAACACGTATAGAGACTTTGTAATATAGAAAAGACGATGAAATTTGAAAATTGTTTTCATATTAACACTGAGCGAAACATTATGAGAAAACCTAGAGAAAAACCTTTTAAAATATAGAAAATACGATGAATTTTGAAAAGTGTTCATATCAACAATGAACGAAATATTCTGAGAAAACCCGAGAAAAAATGCATGAGACATAGAAAAGATTATTTTTGAATATTGTGTTCATACTAACACTGAGCGAAACATTCTGAGAAAATCCTTAAACACTTGTAGAGAAAATATGAAAAATACTTCTATAGAAAATACGATAAATTTGGACAATTATGTTCATTTTACTACTAAAAGAAAATTTTTGATAATTGTGTTCATATATACACTGAACGAAACATTCTGAGAAAGTCCTTAAACACGTGGAGAGAAAAATGTTTTAAAGATATAGGAAATACAATGAAATTTGGCAAAACATTCTGAGAAAACAGAGAAAACATTTTTGATATGTAGAAAAGACGATGAATCTTGAAATGTTTATTTTAACACTAAACAAAACATTCTGAGAAATCCCTTAAACACATGGAGAGAAAACTGCTTTAAAGATATAGAAAAGATGATTTTTTGACAGTTGTGTTAATATTAACACTGAGCGAAACATTCTGAGAAAGCCCATAAATACCTGTAGAGGAAATAGGAAAAATACTCGTATAGAAAATACGATAATTTTTGACAATTATCTTTATTTTAACACTGAGCGAAATATTCTGACAATTGAGTTCATATCAACACTGAACGAAACATTGAGAAAATCCTTAAACACGGGGAGAGAAAATGTTTTAAAATATAAAGAAATACAATTTTTTTTTTGGCAATTCTGTTCATATTATCACTGAGCGAAACATTCTGAGAAAATCCTTAAACACATGTAGAGAATATTTTTTGTATAAAAAAGACCATGAATTTTTATTTTTTTCATATTAACACTGAGCGAAACATTCTGAGAAAATCTAGAGAATTTTTTTTTTAAATATAGAAAAGACGATGAATTTTGAAAAGTGTTTATATTCACACTGAACGAAACATTCTGATAAAACCGTTAAATACATGCAGAGAAAAATGCTTTAAAGATATAGAAAAGATGATTTTTGACAATTGTGTTCTTATTAACACTGAGCGAAACTTTCTGAGAAAACATTTTGTCAATCTCTAGATATCCCGTGACGGATATTATTGTTTCGAAAAAATATATATAGAATATATTTTGATACAAATGATATGCTTGCAAATTTATGATTTTTTTTAATTTTAGAATTCAATATAAAGACAATAAGATATCCTACATTGGTAGTAGATACTATTACCTCCGATATCTAATAAACATACCAAGTACCTTTGTTCATTGTATAAGAAGACACTTTAGTAAACATTTCAGAATCCTTGTGAGGGGACATGAAGCATAGATATTTGTTAACACTTCAGCCCCTATGCTAAACGTTCATTATATCAACAAATAAAATGTATAACAGTGGTACAAAAAGAATGTTGCATTTCAACACAATGACTGAGTTCAGTAATAATTCCTCGTTTCTGTTAGTATTATTGTCGACTGGAAAATTAGATAAATGGTGACCGACCGTTTTCGTCTGTTTGAGACATCTTCAATGAATCTGTCAAATGTAAATTGGGAAATATGGGCCTATATGCTTTAGTTTCCTTTTTCTTATACTTACAGGGGCCTCTGTTTGTTTCTATATGTACGGTTGGGAATGAATCTTCCAAGCGCGGTACTATCTTATGCTTCAAGCCTGCATCTTACAGCAATGGCTACTCCGTCGTTGATTTCTTTACTCCTATTCCGCTGCTATACTGCACATTAATTGACTGTAGATCGCATAGCGAAGTAGCACTTTTTTGTGGTTCCTACATGTTTTAACATCGTTTCTGTTGAATGACCAGTATAACACATTGTGTTTACGTAATCTATATATATACATTTCTAATGTATCCTTGATCTCTGTGTGTTTCTATCGCTTTCTATTGTTTGATATTATTATTGTGTAACCGTTTGTACGTAATGATGGGCAATAATTAAATAGATCTTTAATTGGACCTCATGCTCCTTGAGATTTCACCAAACAACAGTTAGGCGTTTAGAATACTAAGGTTAAACCTAGGAAATGCAGTCTTTGAAATCCACATTATAATTTGCAGCGGCGGCGCCAGGAATTTTTAGTTGGGGAGGCTAAGGGGGGGCTGAGCAAATTTTTGGGGTGGCTTATAGTACTATAATTTCCGCGTTAGCGGCAATCCGAAAGGCGTAGTCCAAGGTCCGCCATGGGGTCAAAGGGGCCGGCCTAGGGTCCTTGGTGGGGTCCAGGGGCACCGCCCTGACGGGAGCTCTGCTATGATTTTTTTGTTGGGGGCTGAGGAGGGACTCAACATGTTGACGAGGTGGGGGTTTCAGAAAATAATCTCAGATGATGATCATTCACGAACATCTGAACATGGGAGGCATACCATGCTGTTTTGATCCCGGTAAAAAAAAAAGTTGATTTTCTAACTTCATTTATCTATTGTTCGAGTGAGGTATATCGAGTTTCCAAACCCACTGCTGGAAGTCTATTATTATCACTTCACCGAGCTGCTATTCCACTTAGGTTGCAAAAAATTACACGGTACTTTGGGCAGGATTGTAATCAAAACCCCCCTCTACATGCTCTTCATGCTGTGACTAGGGTTTCTTGAGCTGGATTAAATATCTATGAATGGGGTATTATTGTCTGTCAATCATCAAATTGTGTAATTGGGTAAGGAAGGAAATCAAGTGTATATTTTTTTACCGTGACCAATTCATTATGCAGTACATGTCATAGGAAATTCAGGGCCAGTGTGGAAATTCAAAAGCTTCTTATATAGTATTGTGGGCCCTGGCATCTAATCGCCCTTTTAACCCATGTAGCATATACGTCTGTGTAAATTGCTTCATGAAGCATTACTTGAAGTAGGCTATATTTCTTCAATTTTCGAATAAACAAAAATTGAAATAAAAACAAAAACAAAAAGGTTTTACGGTCTGTAAAACATTTATATGAATGAAAATGAAATTCATATATAGCTGAACAAACACTTTTGAAACATAAGCACTTACCTAGAAACTATTTACATATTTCGATAAAAAAAAATGTAATCCTCTTGCTAAACTTAATTGCAAGTTGTTCCTTAAGAATAGTTTTTAACAGATAGAAATACATGTTTTCTTCATTCAATGTCCTTCATATGAAAAAGCCAGTAAATCCTTGATGTTTTGACATTTCATGGATTTCAACCATAAACAGATAAAGTTAAAAAAAAAAAAAAGAGAGAAACTCACGATGATATATCTCAGGAAATACATCGTTCCGCCTACTTTAAAATGATACGCCTATTCCTATGGTTGGCAGCAAATGCATCGATAACCATATCCCTGTCTAACATCTTTGCTCTTTGGGAATTGATGTTTAATACTCCAAGATTACTGGTACGTTTGTCACCGCTACTGTTACACAAGTAGGTTTTCAGTTGCTTTAAGCACGATGATGCTGAGTTAACTGGAAGAGTAACATTAATACGCACTAGCTTATACAAATCTATGAATGCGAATGCGATGTATTGGAAATTGTTAATTTCTCGTCTGTCTGTATTAGTTCCTTCATGATATAATGTTGCATTGTTATGAATTGTAATTCATACCCCTACTAGAAAGAGATGGCAGTAGTTATTACTGTATTGGAAGTTATCATTTCCAACTTTTACTAATTCTTATAGTATTTGAAATGATATATTCTAAAGGTGTATTTTTTTATATTTATAATTTGAAAATGTAAAATCAATTCATGAATCTATACGTCACCATCTAGCATCTCTTTAGCTCCAATCATTTGTCGTTGAAATGTGTGCTAGAGACAGATGCGCTTTCTTCTCTCTTTCCAGATGGTAGGTACTGTATCCAAGGTTGAGGGAGATAGTGCTGTAGTCGCTGAAAGCCGGCCCTCCTTTCAACCCCTCATTTCGTTTCGTTTCCCCTCTTTACTTTTCCGTCTAATATTCCATTATTATTTGTTTGTCGTGTTCTGCAGTATCATAACGCATTACAGGGAAATACTTTATTTGATGGAAAGGAATTTACGTGAATTTTTATTCATGAGTATCGGGTCCTGACGTTTCATTTTCACAATTTATCATTATTTTGGGAGGATAAGGGTTGTGTGTGTGTATATATATATGTATGTGTATATATATATATATGTATATATATATATATCATATATATACATATGTATATATATATATATATATATATATATATATATATATATATACAGTACATACATTATTCAAAACAGCCATGTTCGTTTTTCGACGGGATATTCCCCTCGAAATTAGTCAAGATCTAAATTCAATATGACGACATGATTTAGCCAATCATATTCCAGCACTGCCATCGAGTTGCCAATAGCCCATTTTCACTGAAATTATTCCAATATTTTGCATTATTTCTCCAAAACAACAGTATGCATAAGCATGGCAATTTTTTACTATATCAATTAGATAGTAAGCATCGTTTTGGCAAGACAAAAACTAAATGAAGTAATGATTATGCTTTTACCCTAAGCTAAAAAAAATCATGAAACAATGCGCAAGAAAACGGCAGTGTAAGGGTGAAAAGTTGATTTTTTTTAACAATTCTATTGATCTATTTATTTATTTACTTATTTACATATTGCGTTTTATGTGATTTTTTATTTATTCTTTTATTTTTTCTTTATTCTATTTGTATTTTTATGTTTATTTATTCATTTATTTATTTACATTCTCAAGGGACAAAAACACCTTTACGGGTTTTGGGGTAAAAAATATCGACTGTTTTTTTGTCATGTGTGAAGGAAGTCCATGTAAGTAGATTTTGACGGTATTTCTGTCCCGTTGAAGGCTTTTTTTTTTTTCTTGAGTAGAATAAAAAATATACGATTTTTCTGCCAAATGTGAAGGAAGACATCGACATAGAAAACCAAAATTCGACGGCATTTTTGCCTAGTGTGAAGATAGAAATCGACGTCATTTTTGCCTGGTATGAAGGAGGAAATCGACGGTATTTTTGCCAAGTGTGAAGATGGAAATCGACGGCAGTTTTGCCTAGTGTGAACATGGAAATCAACGTCATTTTTGCCTAGTGTGAAGATGGAAATCGACGGTATTTTAGCCTAGCGTGATGGTAATCGACGTCATTTTTGCCTAGTATAAAGGAGGAAATCGACGGTATTTTTGCCAAGTGTGCAGATGGAAGTCGACGGCAGTTTTGTCTAGTGTGTACATGAAAATCAACTGTAATTTTGCTTAGTGTGTATATGGAAATCAACGTTATTTTTGCCTAGTGTGAAGATGGAAATCGACGGCAGTTTTGCCTAGTGTGTACATGAAAATCAACGGTAATTTTGCTTAGTGTGTATATGTAAATCGACGTCATTTTTGCTTAGTATGAAGGAGAATATCGGAGGTATTTTTGCCTAGTGTGAAGATGGAAATCAACGTTATTTTTGCCTCGTGTGTAGATGAAAATCGACGGCAGTTTTGCCTAGTGTGAATAGTGTGTAGATAGAAATCGACAGTATTTTTGCCTAGTGTGAAGATGGAAATCGACGATATTTTAGCTTAGTGTGAAGATGGAAGTCGACGGTATTTTTGTCCAGTGTGAAGATGGAAATCGACGGTATATTTGCCTAGTGTGAAGATGAAAATCTACTGTATTTTTACCTCATTTGAAGATGGAAATGGACTGTGTTTTTGCCTAATGACGACGTGAAAGGGAAATCAAGATGTCATAGTATCATGGAGCGAAATTTCCAGTTCAGCTCGTGGCCTTTTAAGAATATAGAAAAGACGATGAATTTTGACAACTGTGTCCTTATTAAAACTGAGCGAAACATTCTGAGAAAATCCTTCTATACATTTAGAGAGAAACGTTTTGAAATATAGAGAAGACGATGAATTTTGACAATTGTGTTCATATTGATACTGAACGAAACATTCTGAAAAAAATTTAAACGTGGTGAGAAAAATGTTTTAAACAGAAAAAATACGATTAATTTTGACAATTGCGTTCATATTATCACTGAGCGAAACATTATGAGAAAATCCTTAAACAAGTGTAGAGAAGTTTTTTAATATAGAAAAGACGATGAATTTTGAAAATTGTTTTCATATTAACAATGAGCGAAACATTCTGAGAAAACCTTACAAACTTTTTAGAAATATAGAAAAGACGATGAATTTTGAAAATTGTTCATATCAACACTGAATGAAAACCCTTACACACGTGGAGAGAACAATGCCCTAAAGGTATAGAAAATATGATTTTTGACAATTGTGTTCATATTAACACTGAGCAAAATATTCTGAGAACACCCTTGTAGAGAAAAAATGAAAAAGTTTAGAAAATACGATAAATTTTGACAATTATGTTCATTTTAACAGTGAGCGAAACATTCTGATAATTGTGTTCATAGTACCAATGAACGAAACATTGAGAAAATTCTTAAACACGTGAAGAGAAAAAGGTTTTAAACATATAGAAAATACGATGAATTTTGACACTTGTGTTCATATTAACACAGCGAAACATTGAGAAAATCCTTAAACACGCGTAGAGATTTTTTAATATAGAAAAGACTATGAATTTTGAAAACTGTATTCATATTAACACTGAGCGAAACATTATGAGAAAACCTAGAGAAAACATTTAAAAAATATAGAAAAGACGATAAATTTTGAAGTGTTCATACACTGTACAAACATTGAGAAATCCCTTAAACACGTGCAGAAAAAATGCTTTAAAGATATAGAAAAGATTATTTATGACAGTTGTGTTCATATTAACACTGAGCGAAACATTATGAGAAAACCCTTAAACACTTGTAGAGAAAATATGAAAAACACTCGTTTAGATAATACGATAGATTTTGACAATTATGTTCATTTTAACACTGAGCGAAACATTCTGACAATTGAGTTCATATTAACACTGAACGAAACATTGAGAAAATCCTTAAACACGTGGAGAGAACTTTTTTTTTAATATAAGAAATACAATAATTTTTGGCAATTCTGTTCATATTAACACTGAGCGAAACATTCTGAGAAAATCCTTAAACACATGTAGAGAATTTCTTAAATATAGAAAAGACGATGAATTTTGATTTTTTCATATTAACACTAAGCGAAACATTCTGAGAAAACCTAGAGAAAAACTGTTTAAAAATATAGAAAAGACGATGAATTTTGAAAAGTGCTCATATTAACACTGAACGAAACATTCTCAGAAAACCGTTAAACACGTGCAGAGAAAAATGCTTTAAAGATTTAGAAAAAATTATTTTTGACAATTGTGTTCATATTAACACTGAGCGAAACATTTTGAAAATATCCTTAAACATTTGGAGAGAACATATGAACAATACTCATGTAGATAATACGATAAATTTTGACTATTATGTTCATTTTAACACTGAGCGAAGCATTCTGACAATTATGTTCATATCAACACTGAAGGAAACATAAGAAAATTCTTAAACACGTGGAGAAAAATGTTTTAAAAATATAGAAAATACGATGATTTTTGACAATTGTGTTCATATTAACACTGAGCGAAACATTCTGAGAAAATCCTTAAACAAGTGTAGAGATTTTTTTAGACATAGAAGACGATGAATTTTGAAATTTTTCATATTAACAGTGAGCGAAACATTCTGAGAAAACAGAGAATTTTTTTAAATATAGAAAAGACGATGAATTTTGAAGTGTTTATTTTAACACTGAACGAAACATTGAGAAATCCCTTAAACGCGTACAGAAAAAATGCTATAAAGATGTAGAAAAGATTATTTTTGACAATTGTTTTAATATTAACACTAAGCGAAACATTCTGAGAAAACCTTTAAACACTTGTAGAGAAAATATGGAAAATACTCGTATAGAAAATACGATAAATTTTGACAATCATGTTCATTTTAACACTGAGCGAAACATTCTGACAATTGAGTTCATAATAACACTGAACGAAACATTAAGAAAACCCTTAAACACGTGGAGAGAACATTGTTTTAAAATATAAAAAATACAATAATTTTGGCAATTCTGTTCATATCAACACTGAGCAAAACATTCTGAAAAATCCTTAAACACAAGTAGAGATTTTTTTTAAATATAGAAAAGACGATGAATTTTGAATTTTTCTTTTTCATATTAACACTGAGCGAAACATTCTGAGAAAACCTAGAGAATTCTTTTAAAGATATAGAAAAAGACGATGAATTCTGAAAAGTGTTCATCGTCTTTTTCTATATTTTTAATTATCAGTAATGATCTCAAATTATCTAAGCAGTATATTTCAGCCTCTGAGAAAGCAAATAAGATTCTAGGACTGATTGTGCCATCTTTTGACTTCAAAGGTCCATCTTTCAACAAGCTCTATAAATCGTTAATTCGTCCACATTTGGAATATGCTGTTTCCGTATGGTCGCTGGATTTTATTAAAGACATTAGACAGATTGGAAAAAGTACAACGGCGAGCCACAAAACTGATTCCAAATATCAAAAATAAATCATACGAAAATCGACTAAAACATATGAATCTGCCCCCCCCCCCAAAAAAAGCGTAGACTCAGAGGTGACTTGATACAGGTCTTTAAAATTCTAAAGGGAATTGACATCAAAAGTGACCAAATTTTCACACTGAATGGGAATCAGACAAGAAACAATGGTCTCAAACTGTCTGGAAATAGATTCAATTTGGAAGTGAGTAGAAACAACTTCGCCAACCGTGTAGTTAATGAATGGAATAAACTTTCTGCAGAGGCAATGCAATGTAGCTCAGTTCGAAGCTTTAAAAATCATTTAGATAAACACCTAAGCAAGATGCTGTAATTATAATTTATTTTATATATATTTTTTTTGTTATAATTTGTCTGATTTTAATTTATTAATAGTTATATGTCAATTTATTATTATTTACTATTCACCTGTTTATTATTTAACTATACCTATGCATTTATGTGTTTTATTTGTTATTTACATTATTATAGTTTTCATCTATCAATCTATTATTATTATTATTATTATTATTTTCGCATCCGACCTAGATATGGACCAAAAGGTCTCCTTTCGGCATGCTCCACCTTTGTAATCCTTAGCAGATGTGAAGTGGGGTAAGAGTTTGACAGAAAACTTTGAAAGCAATAAAAAGATGTTTTGGAAGGAAATTAAAAGAGAAAAAGGAGGCGAATCAAGTAGAGAAGAAAAGGTAAAAGGTGCAGATGGAGAGATGATAACGGAAGAGAAGGCAGTGAGAGGAAGGTGGGCAGAGTATTTTAGGGAGTTGCTAAATGTGAAGGAGGATAGGGAGGGAAAGGTAGTTGCAGTGAGAAGCGCTAAGAAAATGAGAGGAATGAGTGAGGAAAATGGAGGAGAAATAGGGAAGGATGAAGTGAAAGCAGCTGTTAAGATGATGAGAGTAGGTAAGGCACCTGGTCTGGATGGATGCCATGCAGAATGTCTGAAGAAAGGAGGTACAGTGATGGTGGATTGGCTGGTGAGGTTGTCTAATGTTTCTTTGAGAGAGGGTAGAGTGCCGGAGGACTGAAGGAGTGCCTGTATATTTCCGCTTTACAAGAGAAAGGGGGACAAGTGTGGGGGCAGTAACATGGAACATGAGAGGAACAGTGAAGAAAGGAGTTTGAATGTGTTTGAGATGAAATGTCTGTGAAGTATGATAGGGGTTACTAGGCTAGATAGAGTGAGAAATGTGGTGAGGAGAACAGGGGTGGAAAGGGAACTGGGAGATAGAGTTGATGAAAGAGTATTAGAATGATTTGGACACATGGAAAGAATGAGTGAAGAAAGATTAGTAAAAGAAGTGTGGAAGGCAGAGGTGGAAGGAGTGAATATGAGGGGGCATCCTAGGATGAGATGGATGGATGGGGTGAAAGAGGCATTACAAAAGAGAGGAATGTCTGTGGAGGAAGAACAAGAGAGGACAGAAGATAGGTGTGAATGGAGAGGGGTTGTGTAGATGATGCTGTGATGCATGAGGGGGAGTGGATGGGGGATGGGGGGTGAGGAAGTATGTATGAGCAAAAATTTGATGCAGTCCAAAGGGATTTCTCCCCGTCTTCTTTTCTGCATGAGGGGACGGAGAGGGGGGGGAGGTCCCATGATGGGAGTTGATTTATGGTTATTCAGTCATTTAGAATTAATTACAATTAATATTTCAAGACAAATCATTTGTGCCCATGGCTATCTTACTCATAAATCACGAAGACAAGACTACATTTTGGTTAGGTTATGGAGAATAACGTTATTTCTGTAACTTTCATATATAAAGTAAATTACTAATATTTTCTTAAGCTACAGTTCCTCTTTCGAGACATTTCACTGCATGTACTTGATGTACTCCAGTTCCAAATAATGGATGATACTCCTGTAACCCACAAACTTCACATTGAAAAGAACTAGCCTTGAATATAGTAACCTAATAAACATATTACCTCACTTGTGGCTTTGTATATATATGTGGTCATTGCATACCTATAATGTGAGAATGTAAACAATGAATAAGTGTTGTGACATGACTATATTCTGCCTACTAATTAGGCAGTGCTTGCATGTGATCCGAACTACCATCTGACCAGGCAACATCAAGTTATGAACAGATAAGAAAAATAACCTCTACCACACAATAGATGCATGTATACAATTGACAGGTACACATAATAACACTTGCTTATTACCTGCATGACTATTGTTCTCCTTCTAAATTCTATGCCACTTCTGGATCTCACTGATGTCCCAGGAATCTCAAAGATTCTTTCAAGTCTGTACTATATAACTGCTCATACTATAAAGCAATTCTTTGTATTCAATTAGAGTGAAGTGGACTTGTGCAGTGAATATAAAGAAAAGTATTATTTGTCACAATATCATGATCAATGCAGAGTGAATTGAGAGATAAGTAGTTAACTTCTTAAATTGGATTGTTGTACAGAAGAAGTGGCACCCCAAGAAGAATGTAAACAGTGATTTTTTTTTTTTTTTTTTTTTTGCCAAAATTTACTTTTAACTCAATTTAACTGTGTTTATTGAGGGGTTGGGATATAAGTTGTATGTGATATACGAATTATACTCAAAAGTGTTGATTTGTCAAAGATATAATGTAATACATGTATCATAAAGAACTGAAAGAATTATCAACTTTTACCCGACAGAACTTACAGTATGCCAAGTAAATTAACTTCTCCACAAACTAAAGGAAATAACCTAATTACCATGTACATCCATTATGGCAGTCTATTTTTTTGTATTTCACCCTTTTACTTGCTATCTTCAAGGTTTTTCTGTTGGTCAGGCTGGGCCTCCTTCTGAGAAGTTCATACAGATTCGGAGCTCTGCTTTGATTGAGTCCGCTTGCAGTTTTTCTAGTTTCTCCAATCCAAGTTCGTGATTGGAAAAACTCGGTGTTACCATTGCCACAAGCAATAGAGAAAAAATAAGCACTCACCTACCTCACTTTAGTGAAAGACACCTCAGATTTACTGAACAATTTGAGATGATAATTGTCTCCACAAACCCATAATATTCATATATTTCATCCATATATCATGAAAGTTACAGGCCTTGACTGCATCACGAAATTCTCCAAAAGGTATGGTATTTGTTGGGCTAAAGTTTGACATTGTTATCAAAGCTGCTTTCAGAGATATAATACCCATCATTTAAGTACTTTATGGCTCTTTCATAGCAAACAATGAAGTCTGTTTTACATTTCTTACACTCATCTGGTGGAAGCTGGCTAACTTTGGTGTTGATTGCAAAGTGAAAAAAATAAATAAATAAAAAACATTTCAGCTAAGACATTAACTTGAATACTGATGTTATGCTGAACTTTTTGGTTTTTCATTTTTCAACAGCGTGAAAGATCGATTAAAGAATTACTGAGGAGGATGAAACAGATCTTCAAAAGCACTTCCATAGTACCTTGGGACACTCCTAAGCTCTGGAAATAATGTTTTAGGACTTACCACTATTTAAGCATTGTCAATAGCTGGCAAAAGAGAAAGACATGTAGTCACTGCATGCCAGAACAGACTGCAGCTATCAACCTCCACAAGTTTACAGAATTCCTTCAACTGTGCTGTTCTTTTAGTTGAGGTAGCTCCAATGGACATACTCTTTGAGCACTATATTCTCAGTATCAATTTCCAGTTTGGCTACAGCAAATTTTCTTGCACTGTGCAAGGCCAGACAGTTTGCAGCAAAAACCTTCTATTGAGCAATTTTTATCTTTTATAAATACTGTTAAGTTTCCTATAGTTCACACTTGCATCATCAGCAGTTCATGCACTTTATTCAGATCCAGATCTGATGCCTCTAGTTTAGATAGCAGCCTCTGATGATTGTTATCACTGTAAAAGTCAAGTGCCACCTGGTGCACCACCTTCTAAAAATTAAAGTATCTCAGAGGTATTGGGAATCACTTTGTTGCACCCAGGAGCAACTTTATGAAATTATGATAAAATTACATCATTGGTTATTGTGACCTTCAATTCACACTGTTTTAATATACTTAATGTAATCTACATCATTCTTTTTTTTTGACAGGCCCAAAAAAGGACAAATTGATGACCTACTTGAGGTAGCACATGACGGAGGACACAGTGCTACAAAATTGGACTGTGCTGCCTAAAGCAGGACGTCTGGCTACCCTAAATGACAAATATACGAAAACTATAATGAACTCTTATTAAAAAATCTACAAGAGTTTATCTCAAAGGAAGAGGAAGCACAAAATAACACTACTGACAAAAAAAAAAAAAAAAAAAGGAAGCATCACAAGCTGATTTAGGTAAAATGGATGAGGGGCGTAAAAATGTGTCATATCATGTGAAAAATAGATTAACCTACACATGCCGACCAGGTCCAATCACCAGACAAAGAAGGGCCAGAACACTTATGTAAAAACCCCACCCCATCATGTTATTCAGTCTACCATAACCAAATTTTTTTATCCTACAACTAACCTAAGGCAGCCAAAGATGTAGGATATACCTCCTTAAAAAATATAAGTGGGGGGGGGGGCAGTCATGAGCACTCAAAAACCATGCCTGATTTAAAAAAACAGAAAGAGAAAACCGCATTCATAATAAGAGGCAAAACAACAAAGGAAAATCACAAAAATTTTAGACCTATTTCAAGACTTACAGAATATATATATATTATATATATATATATGTGTGTGTGTGTGTGTATTTACCTAGTTGTATTTTACGGGAAGGGGAGCTATGCTCGTAGTGGCCCGTCTTCATATCTCATTTTATCTAAACTATTTTTGAATTCATGTATTGTTTTTGCACACACTACTTTCTCATCTAACTTGTTCCAACTGTCTATTACTCAGTGAGGAAAGCTGTTCTTTTTCAGATCTGTGTGTGTGTGTATGCATGCGCACGCGTCCTTTATATACAAAAATGAAATATGTGGTACACTTGGCAAGGTCACCTCAGAGGCTGCTTTTCTTTTGTCACAGTTACCAAAGTGACCAAATGTCTGGGATTTTGTCCTGGCGTGGGTGTGGATGAAAAGCCCCCCTCCCGTTCCTGCTCATAACCTTTCCTAGGTTCTCGCCTGCTCTCGGGTGTCTGTCCTGCTCATCCTTTCCCTTGCCCATCTGAAATTAGGGTTAAGTGTGGTGGATCCATTTATGTTTTTGTCACTAGCCCACACATCCAAAAACAGCCTGCTACCTTGTTGCTTTTGTACAAAACCTCTGCACCCTGCCAATCAAAGTCATGTTTGAATATCGCCGAATTCTGGTCCCTCCTGTTCACTGCTCTGCAGTGATCTTGCAGTCTCATGGCCAGCTTTTTCCCTATCTCTCCAATGTAGTGCATGTTGCAGTCCTTACACTTCACCTCATAGACTGCCCCTGCTTGCACTCTCCATCTTTGACCTTCATGAGAGCAATGTGCAAGGTGCTGCTTGGTTTATGTGCCACATTGAGCCCACATCTCCAAAGCAGTTTTGCCATAATCTCAGAAACTCCCTTCACATAAGGGATCATCACCCTTGTTGTCTGTGGTATTGCACTTCAGTCATTTTCCCTTTGTGGTGCCATCCACCTCTTCAATTGGGTACCCATTGGCCTGGAATACCTTTCTCAGCCTGTTCTCTTCTTTTAGTGAGCCAATCAACACACTCTCTCTGCCCTGCTCTACAACATCTTCACCACATTCCTTTTGTGACATGCCGCGTGGTTGTTCTTATAACCCAACAAGTGGTTAGTGTGCGTTGACTTCCTGTAAACACTAATGGACGAGTTTCTTTTATGTGTCACTAGTACATACAGGAACAGCAATTTGCCTTCCACCTACTCCTTCTCAAATTTAATAGTCTCGTTCTTAGAACTGAGATGCAAGAGCAAACTGTCAACCTCTCCTTCCTTCAGGACTGCAAATATGTTGTCTACATATCGTACCTAGAGCTTCAAGGATGTTGGCACTGCTACTAGGACCTCCTCCTCGAGGCACTGCATGGTGATTTCAGCTAGTATTACTGATACGGATGAAATCATGGGGTTCCCAACTCTCTGATGGTAAACAAAATATCTGAACCTGAAAAAGGTAGAATCCAGGCACCAACTTACCAACCCCATCAGTTCCTCTGGTGATAGTTTCTCATTTTCCAGGAAGCCCCACATCCTCTTCAGCACAGGTAGGATGGATCACTTTACCAGGCCTTGTGGTAACAACGTAAACGCATATTTTACATCAAACGAAACCATCACTTCATCCTCCTTCACACTGATGCCTCGAATTTCCTCCAGGAACTCATTGGGAGTTCTTCAACATCTGCAACAAGTTCACCACCACTGGCCTGAGTTATTTGATCATCAATGCTAAGTTGTATAGGGTGACCCACTGAAGGCAATGATGGGTTTCAAAGGTGTTCTGTCATTGTGCACCTTAGGTAACCCATAAAACTAGGGAATGATGGAATCCCCTGGCTTTGTCTTGTTCCACCCCTTTTCCATAATTGTTTTTCTTTTAGCTTTCTCAGTTCCCCTTCAACCTTTTTCTGCAGCTTCAGTGACAGGTCTAGAGACAAAAATCTCACAGGTTTTTCTGTCCTGGAGCAGAGTGGTGGACTTTGTGTCGTAGTCTTCTTTGTCCATAATAACAGTGGACTGCCAAGTGTACCACATGCATTGCTTTTTTATGTATAAAGGAGAATTAACTGCCTCTCCATTGTAACCCCTGAGGATGATCCCCAGAGGGGGTTCGAAATGTTAGGATTAAATTACCTGTTTCTGAATCCAGTGCTTTTTACTTTTTTCATCATGGTTCCTAAGCCCAGCCTTTTCCATACATATATGTACATGTATAGAATAGTACATAATAATAATTATGATAATAACAAATATAAATAAAAATAATAACCACAGTAGTCTTTCCCATAAAAGCTCACCATTGAGGAAGCTTCAATGTACGTTGCCCAAAGACTCGAAGAAGGATGTGTTATATGCTGAAAAATCAATTGACAACTACATATCACACAGTGTGGACAAATGCACTAGAAGTTGTGGTGTCTTTATATTTCAGAAACTATTTGGCCATGAAATTCTTTCTCAGGAGGTACTTAACATGAAGAAATACAATCAAAACTACTACTAGAAAGTACAAAGTTTTCTTGGCTCAGATAATAAAAACAAACCACTCATCTAACATCATGGATTTATTCTTCAACAACAATGAGCAAGAATCATATGCCATCTGATATCACAACTGAGAAGACTCCATTAAACTGTGGGTGTTGTATTTCCAGTGATCCAATAAACACTGTTGAATATATCATTATAGTTATATCTACAGTCACAAATCATATGTAACAATGGTGTATACTCCAGGCAACCTTTCACAATGCTAAAGTAAACAGAACTGTATCCGTCATGATATGCAGGTATCTATAGCCACCAGTCACGTCACTCTCTAACATTCTTGATGGCTTTCCATAATTACATGAACATTCGTGCACTTAATGGAACCCTCAAGACTTTGATTAAGAACAAGCAAAAGTGCAATCACACAATAGGCCAATCAAAGGTCACTCAACTGCACAACCGAGTGTCAACCAAAATTTACAACTGACAATATTTGTGTGTGATGAATCAGTCAAACAGTGGGTCAATACTTAATAGCTGAACATACCATCACACGGTGAAGTTAAATCACTCAAGTCACACTGGAGGGGCCTCTCACCAGCAATTACACAACAGGCCAATCAAAGGTCACTCAACTGCACAAACGAGAGTCAACCAAAATTTACAATTGACAGTATTTGTGTGTGATGAATCAGTCAAACAGGTCTATAACAGTGGGCCAATACTCAATAGCTGCACACACCATCACACAGAAAAGTTAAATCACTCAAGTCACACTGGAGGGGCCTCTCACCAGCATAGGTCATAATGCAATACTTGAGATCAACCTTTCATGAGGAAGTGTGAATGACTATGTGACATTTGAAACAAGTCCTTCATGAAAAGGCTGAAAATGCTTCTTTCCCCTATGGCTCACCACAACACATCTTAGATTACTTTTTCTCAGGAAAAAGGTGTATCACACAGGTCACACTTTAAGTGCCTCTCGATCGTGGGTCGCCATGTGTCGATTAAGACGATTCTTTCTTGAGAAAGCTGCATCGCAGAGGTCACATTTGAAAGGCTTCTCTCCAGAGTGGGTCATCACATGTTCTTGGAGATTTCCCTTTGTCAAGAAAGCTCCATCACACAGTTCACACTTAAAAAGCTTCTCTCTATTGTGAGTCATCGCATGACAATTGAGAGCATTCTTTCTTGAGAAGGCTGCATTGCACACATCACATTTGAAAGGCTTCATTCCAGTGTGGGTCATCACATGTTCTTTAAGTCTATCCTTTCTTGAGAAAGCTGCATCACAAAGGTCACACTTGAAAGGCTTCTCTCCAGTGTGGGTCATCACGTGCCATTTCAGAGGTTGCTTTCGTGAGTAAGCAGCATCACACAGGTTACACTTGAAAGGCTTTTCTCCAGTGTGGGTTTTCATGTGTTCTTTGAGGTTACCCTTTTTTGAAAAAGCTGCATCGCAAAGGATACACTCGAAAGGCTTCTCTCCAGTGTGGGTCATCACGTGATATTTAAGATCACACTTTCTTGAGAAAGCTGCATCACACAGGACACACTTGAAAGGCTTCTCTCCAGTGTGGGTCATCATGTGCTGTTTGAGAGATTGTTTCTGTGAGAAAGCTGCATCACACAGGTCACACTTGAAAGGTTTCTCTTCAGAGTGGTTCTTCATGTGTCCTTTGAGATTACCCTTTTTTGAAAAAGCTGCATCGCAAAGGATACACTTGAAAGGCTTCTCTCCAGTGTGGGTAGTCATGTGATAGTTGAGACCATTCTTTTGTGTGAAAGCTGCATCACATTGATCACACTCGAAAGGCTTCTCTCCAGTGTGGGTCATCATGTGAGATTTAAAAGCACGAAATCTTGAGAATGCTGCATCACACATGCCACATTTGAAAGGCTTTTCTCCAGTGTGGTTCATCACATGATATCTGAGAGCACTCTTTCTTGAGAAAGATGCAATGCACAGGTCACACTTGAAGGGCTTCTCTCCAGTGTGGGTCATCACATGATATTTGAGAGCACTCTTTTCTGAGTAAGATGCATGGCACAGGTCACACTTGAAAGGCTCCTCTCCAGTGTGGGTCCTCATGTGATATTTGAGAGCACTCTTTCTTGAGAAAGCTGCATTGCACTGGTCACACTTGAAGGGCTTCTCTCCAGTGTGGGTCATCATGTGTCGTTTGAGACCACTCTTTCTTGAGAAAGCTGCATTGCACAGTTCACACTTGAAAGGCTTCTCTCCTATGTGGGTCATCACATGATTTCTAAGATCACACTTTCTTGAGAAAGCTGCATGGCACAGGTCACACTTGAAAGGCTTCTCTCCAGTGTGGGTCATCTCATGATATTTGAGAGCACACTTTCTTGAGAAAGCTGCATTGCACTGGTCACACTTGAAAGGTTTCTCTCCAGTGTGGGCAATTTTGTGATATCTGAGAGCACTCCTTCCTGAGAAAGCTGCATCACACAAGTCACATTTGAAGGGCTTCTCTCCAGTGTGGCTCATCATGTGTCGTTTGAGAGAAGTCTTACATGAGAAATATGAATCACAAAAGTCACATTGGAAAGGCTTCTCTCTAGTGTGGGTCACTAAATGTCGGTTGAGATGATTCTTATGTATGAATGATTTATCACACATTTCACAATGAAAAGGCTTCTCTCCAGTGTGCATCATCATGTGATATTTGTGAGCAGTCTTTCCTGCAAAAGCTGCATGGCACAGGTCACACTCGAAAGGCTTCTCTCCAGTGTGAGTCCTCATGTGATATTTGAGAGCACTCTTTCTTGAGAAAGCTGCAATGCACAGGTCACACTTGAAAGGCTTCTCTCCTGAGTGGGTCATCACGTGATATTTCAGATTATTCTTTCCTGAGAAACCTGCATCACACAGGTCACACTTGAATGGCTTCTCTCCTGAGTGGGTCGTCTCGTGATATTTGAGAGCACACTTTTCTGAGAAAGCTGCATCAAACAGGACACACTTGAAAGGCTCCTCTCCAGTGTGGGTCATCATGTGTGTTTGAGACAATTCTAACTTTACAGCCTTCTCTCCACTGTGAGTCCTCACCAGTCATTACAGAGCACTCTTTCCTGAGAAAGCTGCATCACACAGGTCACTTTTGCAAGGCATCTCTCAAGTACAGGTCATTGCATGATACTTAAGATGACTTGCAAGATTTGAGTGCTGCAGATGCCACATAGGATTCTCTTTATTATGTGAGGAATATACAGAATCTTCTGATACCTCTTCCAAGGAAATATTTATATTTACCATTCAACCTGAAAGAAAATATACAATAAGTTTGACATCTAACTTTTTGAGAGTAACACAAGTGTATACAAAGGGGTATTAACCAACATACTGTAGAGGAAGAGAACAAACAACTCGTACTAAAGAAGCAGATTAATGAAAGATGAAAGAAATGGAAGGTTGAACAAATACTAAAAACTATGACGTTGTGCACAAAATGAGAAAAAATAAATAAATAAAAGAGACTGACAGTAAAACTGAATCAGGAAATAAAAAGGAAAATGAGTGACTGAATAAATACTGCAAAGATACAGAGGACACAAGAAAAAGAGATCGGTGTATGATGTAGGACACAATAGCATAGTCAGTAATAATAATCTTTATCAAATTTTCATGGAGGACCACACATACACACCAATCAAGGATGTTGTAAATCACTGTTTGATAGAGTCATGGGAATCTGATATTTATTTCTACAGCAGATGACTTGTTTTCAATTTTTTTTTGGAGACTCCTTACCTAACCTAACCTCAAGGTTGGCAGGAAAACAATATTTCACAGAAATACCACTAGAAGCCTATAAATGAATAAAATGTAGGTTTTTGACATCCTTGTGGGAGAAGTAAATACTTCTAGTCAGTATATCCTAACATGTCACTACCTACACTTAGGATAGGTTAGATTCACTCCCCCCCCCTCTTCCACAGTCTCACGAATCGCCGACCAAACCGACCAAACCCAAACAATGACGGTTTTTGCTCAAATGCACAATTTTATATAGAAAATTAGCATATGGTTCCATTATTTGACCTATTTTCTTTAGAATGTGAGATTTCCATGTAATTTGATTAAAGAAAATTATGTTTTTATCCTCTGCAAAATTACTGGCCATAGCTACAAATACCGTCCGACTCACTAATGACCGACCAATGCTGACCAAACCTGGACAAGGATGATTTTTGCTTAAATAAACAATTTTATATAAAAAATTAGCATATGGTTGCATTATTTGACCTATTTTCTTTAAAATGTGTGATTTCCATGTAAAATGATCAAAGAGAAGTTACATTTTCATCCTCTGCAAAATTACCGTAACTTCTCTTTGATCAAATTACATGAAAATCACACATTTTAAAGAAAATAGTTCAAATAATTCAACTATATACAGTCTATTACACTAATAACACAATAGTAAGAAACTTAATAGAGTGAAGTTTGATCCATACCACCAGTAATCATAGATGGCGGGCTGGACGGTATTCGTAGATGTGGTCGGTAATTTTGCAGAGGATAAAAGCATAATTTTTCTTTGGTCAAATTACATGAAAATCATACATTTTAAAGAAAATAGTTCAAATAATGCAACCATATGCTAATTTGTTGCGGTATTCGTAGCACTGGTTGGTCATTTTGCAGAGGCTATAACATAACTTCTCTTTGATCAAATTACATGAAAATCACACATTCTAAAGAAAATAGGTCAAATAATGCAACTATATGCTAACTTCTTATACAAGATTGTTCATTTGAGCAAAACCCATTATTGATTTGGTTTGGTCGACTTTGGTCGGCTTATGGTAGGTTTGGTCAGCAATTAGTGAGACCCCACTTCCATCAAATACTAAAATACGACACTGTCAGGGTAGCTTGTTGAGTTATAGTTATTCAAAGTAAACAGCCACTTCAAATGAGTTATAAATATTTTGCTTAAATATTTGTGCCCCATAAGTCAACATACAATTTAATTCTTTATGTGACTGATAAAGTGAAAATTAACATGAAAATAATAAGGCACAGGAGTGGATCAATAAACAATACAAAGGAGAAGAAGCCACATGGAAAAAAAAAAAAAAATCGGAGCATTACGGAAGATACAATGACACAGATAAATGAAAATAAAAAATATTGGTATTTTTAGCAGAGGCCTACACCCATCCAATTATCAACGATGTCAAAAATCAATGTGTGATTCCTTTATTGGCTTCCCTTTGACAGGAAACACTTCCAACCCCCCCCCCCCTACACACACAGGATTGAGGAGTGAGCAAAGCAATGTTGGCAGAAACAGCACCAGAAGAATATAATCAAATTCATAAGATGTTTATCTATCAGAATATAATCTAGTCAGTCAAACCATGCCTATCCTTGCCTACAGTTAGGTTAGATGACACTCACCCATCCCATCAATTCCATCAATTAAAAGAAGGAGCACGGTGAGAGTAGCTAGGGGAGTTTGGTTAATCAGTCAATTTAAATGAATTGTAATTAAGCTTTTGTGAAAAACTTAATTATACCCATGGTAATCTTACTCATAAATCACAAAGACAACATAGGCCTACTTTTTGGTTATGTTATGCAGAATGATGCTATTTCTGGACCCTTCTGATATAAAGTAAATTGATTAGTAATATTTTTTGAAGCAACAGTTCATTTAGCAAGACATTTTACTGCATTATCTGAAGCATTCCAGTCCCAACTAATTGATAATATATTCTGTAACCCATGAACTTTGCATTAAAAAGAATTTGCCGAGAATATATTTACCTAAGGAATGTATCACCTAATTTGTGGCTTTGAATATATGGTCAGTGCATACCTATTATGCACGAATGTAAACAATAAATAAGCGCTTTGACAAGACTACATTCTGCCTACCAATTACGATGTGGAAGTCCACCAGGAAGAATGTAAACAAAGATTCATTATATGGCCGACATCTACTTTTAACTTAATTTGAATATGTTTATTGAGGAGTCTGAAATTATGTAAATTGAGATTTAATCATTTAATGGAAAGTTTGAGAGCTTACCGGTCACAATTTTCTGCCGGGTTGGGTTCTCAAACATTGGTAAGTTTGAATTCAGTAGAACTTGAAGACCTTCAAGAGTCTCTTATTGTACCTCATGCAGGTCCCTTCACCAGAAACAGTTTTCACTTCACTGGTGCTCAACTATGGAACTCACTACCGGTTACCTTCAAGAAAAAAGTTAAGGGTTACTATATGTCTCAGCTATGGACAGAGAACAGCCTTGATTTTGTGTACTACTAGCTTAGTGAGGGATACCTGATTCCATGAGTAATACCATACATATCTGCGTTCACTCATAACTGTTCTAACCTCCCCCCCCCCCTTTTTTTTTTTTTCTTCAGAAGTTTAGTTCAGTATAACGATGAGTGATGTTTACAAATTGGTTTCCACCTTTGTTTTGCCAGTCATAATATGGTATATGTCTCAGGTAGGGTCCGAGAACAGTTATGATCTGACCTCTTTCCTCATTCTCCTTGTTGTTTTACTCAGTCGAGTACTGGTCCCCTGTACCCTACCTCTGGTGCTTCAATTTATAATGTACTACTCCCTAGTGCTCATACTAATTGCCCACTCCGTCCTGAGATTCATGTTAAATGTTGATTTCATTAATAGGTGACCCTAGCTGCAGTGTAGCATTAACTATAACTACATGTTGTTACAGATCATGTAGAATATTGTAGTATTATAAGTATATCATTAATGGTACTACTCTGATATAGTACTCACTCATACATGTTGATACAGCTGTAGGAAAATGCAGTGTATTATTAATGGTACTACTCCGATATAATACTCACTCATACGGTTTTGTGTAAGTTTAACATTATTTTGTTGTTCCTTTTGAATGGTGCTCAATTTTTTGGACTCAATGTTCCTACGTGTACAAACATTTTAGTAATATTAATAAAACTATATAGTGGGGCAGTTTAGATCGAATATTCAAAAGGATTGTGCATTTTGTGATACAAGCATCAAATTTGGCACAAATGTACATTGATATATGGCGAACATTTTCAGATATTGAGCCACTCGGAATTCTCCCTTCATGTCTGCCATATTGGAATTCAAAATGGCCGCCATTTGAAATCTACATTTTCGATTATCTTTGGGTCTAATGCTGCTATTGACTCGATTCTGGTGTCTAAATGTATGTTTTGGTTTTGGGGTGCAAGGAATCCAATGGTAACAATCTACATCGCATATTTTGTACCAATGAGCCGCCATATTGGATTTCAAAATGGTCGTTGTTTGAAATCTACATTTTCGATTATCTTTGGGTCTGATGCTGCTATTGACTCGATTCTGGTGTCCAAATGTATGTTTTGGGAGGAAAGGAATCCGATGGTTACAATCTGCATTATGTATCTTTATAAATTAGCCAAAATATTGGATTTCAAAATGGCCGCCACTTGAATTCTACATGTGAGATTACCTCTGGGGCAAATATGACAATATTTGCTGGTATCCATTTTTCAAAATGACATACTTTATTACAGTACTCCACTTAATTCATGAGAGATGAATATTCATCATCATATATTTTTGACAAGACAACATTTTACTCAAAGTCTGTGAAGACACTGACATTCTACAATGGTCTGGTATTTGAGGCAAGGTATACATCGGTACTGAAGATATGTGTACATAAACAGTGTCATGTTAACCAGTTCAGCACTGCCACAACTAAATGAATGTTGTGGACTCATCTTCATGTGCAGTCCCCTTCACACACACAGAGGGCTGTGCACTTAAGGGCAGCCTTCTTGTACTTGCAGTGTTTCACACACCCTTTCTGGCACTTGCAAGAAACCAGCTCAATGCAGGTGTCAGCTGCCTCAGGTAGCCAGGTCCAGTATGGTGTGTATTGTCTTCCAGTCATTGACCAACCCCAGTTGGTTGGTAGTGGGAGTTCTGGTGCTGGCAGCAGTATCTGACCCCACACATGTCCACCTTGATATACTGCCCTCTTGACATGTTCCTCTAAAGCTGCCTTCGTTGGAGGGATCAACTGCACATCGTTCTTCCTTGCGAAGAGTTTCCTCCTGGCCTTGTCAATGTCCGTGCATTTGCTGGTTCGATCATACAACAGGATCACGAACCTCTCGATGATGCACATTGCATCATTTGGTATGTCACTTGGTGCGGAAGACAGCTGCATCAGCGCCTCAGTTAACTCTGGCAGTACTGTCCAGACTGCCCATGCGGTCTTCTTGCCATGTCTAGCAAAGCTTGACACAGTATCGCATCCAGTTAGAGCGTGGAACATTGGCAGTGCACGAGCCTTCTCTGGTCCCAGTCCAGCTGCTATTTCATGTGCTGCTAGGTATCGGAAACTTCGGCCTGTTCCGATTGCCAGCCATAGTTTATCTTCTGGTTGTAATTCCTGTATCACGGACACTGCCAGCACCACAGCATCGGTGTCTACAGTCCGGATGACTATTGAATGGTGTCCGTGCTTAGCTGCGTGAGATGCATGCAGCAACATCCGACTGTCAGCCTCTTCATGGTTGCATGGGTCGAGTGAAGTCAGATCTGGTAGTAGTGGCTTGCTGAGCACTGCCTCTCCATCAGTAATGACGAGTTGCTTGTCCTCCTGGTCAAACCATTCCAAGAGAGCTGTTGAGAGAAACTTAAACAGCTCGGTCTTGTTGCTGTCCACTCGTAGGAAGTTCTGCCAGTTTCCTGGAATGGATGCGGCGGCCACCACACGTCTCCGCACGCCTTGTCCCCGCTTTGCACGTGTACTACCTTTCAGTGAATCAGCAAGGTAAGTATCCCAGATCAGATCCAGGCGTGACACTGTTTGCAGCTTAGTAGATATATATGGAATGAAGATCTGATGTGTGTACTCTTCAAAGGTCTTTGATGCAGCCGGCTTCAGCATCTGGACGATAGCTGCTCCATCTAGCACTAAACAGGTAGTGACAGGAGCCTCTGTCTTAGCGTCGGAGATTTCTTCCAAACATGTGATGAGATCACTCTTGGTACCAGTGAAGAGGTTTCCACCATCGGATAGTGCAGGAGGGCATGCCTGGTTTTCATGACGAAAGAACTCCTCAAGGTTTCCATCCCTCGTCTGGCAGCCAATGTACAGGCGTGCGAAGAGTTCACGGTCATTCTTGACGGAGGTGAGCTGTTGCTGACCTTTGCTCTGTCTTCTTGGAGTTGAAGTGCTGAACACCTTCAGCTTGTTACGAGGTATAGGGTCGTCCACTGCCTTTGTTCTGGCCAACAGACACTCTCTGGTGAAAGCCTCGAACTGCTCTTGGCCAACCTTCTTGGCATTCATCACGGTCTCCACGGCATCAGGACCTGCAATGTCCTTTGAATCCAGTATGACTAGATCCTGGCTCTCCTCCTCGAATGGGTTCCCCATCTCCTCTATTACACCAACGAGAGAGCGGGCATCTCTCACAAATGAAGCCTGTACACTTGGAGCAATAGACCCAAAGATAATCGAAAATGTAGATTTCAAATGGCGGCCATTTTGAATTCCAATATGGCGGACATGAAGAGATAATTTCGAGTGGCTCAATATCTGAAAATGTTCGCCATATGTCAATGTACATTTGTGCCAAATTTGGTGCTTGTATAAAAAAATGCACAATAGGTTAGCTATGCTGCCCCACTATAACAATGTTTATGTGTCATATGTGTACTGACTGGTATTACTCATGAGTGTCTCTGGTCCCCTTAACCCCCTACGTATGTTGTCCGTGTGACTTAGTGTAGAATAACAATCTGATGAGGACCACAATGGAAATAAGCGCACATGCTTTTTGTGTTATCCTCGGCAATTTACATTTATTATTTCGAACTGTGTGTTCTTGTCATTATTTGCACTTCATGTACATTGATTCATTGACAAATAAAGTCTGTCTATCTATCTGAACCGAAGCCGTGACCCCTTGGTTTGATGTTTCCAAAAAAAGAGGTCCTTCTTCGTTCTGAGCTCAGGGTAATCTGACTGTTCCGAGTCCCAGTGTTGCCGTTCTGCGGAAACTCGTCATCGAAACTGATAGATACGTCATCCAGCGGACATGGCGTCATCAGCGGAATTATGTCCGTAATGTCCCTTATCTTCTTAAATTCAGAAGTATTAATACAATTAAAAATAAACTTTCCGTAATCTGGGATAAAGCCTCATTACTATTTGCGGACACACCTCTGTAAGCATACGAGAGAAGTTAACCATCGAAATGACTCTTCTTCTTCTTCGCGTTCTTCTTCTTCCTCCTCTTCTTTATGTTCTTCTTCGCGTCCTTCTCGGCCATGGGGCGGAACCCCAACACGGGATCCCTGTTGTGGGATTAGAGCGCTGCGGCCCTAGGCCGCTGTTTGCACAGCCAAGCCTCCGGCGAAGCCGGGGAGGGCAAAGCCCGCGGCTTGTATGGTAAAAAAAAAAATCCAATTTGATATGTCTTGTTATTGTATTCCCTAGATTGAAATAGGTTTAATCACGCACGAATATTACTATGAATGGTGGTACGAGGCGATTACCTGCACTGGACTACAGAAATGGCCAGCTTAATATTTATTGCTAGACTTCCTCGTTGCATTTACCTCCGTGACATATCACAGAACTACCATCCTCCCTCACCTACACTTATCCAGAGTGCAATGTAACCTAGTTTGGCCAGATACAAGTCCATATGGCGCATCATTACATTGCAATTATATCACTGGACAAATCGACAGCTTTCTCAGGTACAGCAGTCACCCCTGTGTAAATTATGAGAAAAGACGGAAAGTGAAACTACGGACAAACGGCAACACTGGTCGGAACAGTCAGACCACTTTTTTGGAAACTTCAAACCAAGGGATCACGGCTTCGGTTCAGAAGCCTTGAAGTTCTACTGAATTCAAACTTACCAATGTTTGAGAACCCAACCCGGCAGAAAATTGTGACCGGTAAGTTCTCAAACTTTCCATTAAATCATTAAATCTTAATTTCCATAATATTCAGGCTCCTCAATAAACATATCCAAATTAAGTTAAAAGTAGATGTCGGCAATATGATAAATCTTTGTTTACATTCTTCCTGGTGGACCGCCACGTCGTCTTCCTCGGTACAAAAATCCAATTTAAGAAATTAAGTTCCAAATCTCTCAGTTCACTGTGCACTGATTATGGACACTCGTCAATCGTGTTCATGTTTTTACTGTGTGGCAGAGGTTATTTCATTATCTGTTCATTACGTGATGTTGCCTGGCTTGATGTTAGTTCCACATGATCCCTGCCTATTTAGAAATTGGTGGGCAGAATGAAGTCTTGTCAAAGTCCTTATCTATTTTTTACATTCGTGCATAATAGGTATGCACTGACCATATATTCAAAGCCACAAATTAGGTGACACATTCCTTAGGTAAATATATTCTCGGCAAATTCTTTTTAATGCAAAGTTTACGTGTTACAGAATATGTTATCAATTATTTGGGACTGGAATGCTTCAGATAATGCAGTAAAATGTCTTGCAAAATGAACTGTTGCTTCAAAAAATATTACTAATCAATTTACTTTATATCAGAAGGTTCCAGAAATAGCATCATTCTTCATAACATAATCAAAAAGTAGGCCTATATTGTCTCTGTGATTTATGAGTAAGATCACCATGGGTACAATTAAGTTTTTCACAAAAGATTAATTACAATTCATTTAAATTGACTGATAAACCAAAACTGACCTAACTACTCTCACCATGCTCCTTCTTTTAGTTGATGGAATTGAAGGGATGGATGGGTGAGTGTCATCTAACCTAGCTGTAGGTAAGGATAGGCATGTTTCGACTGACTAGATTATATTCTGATAGATAAACCTCTTATGAATTTGATTATATTCTTCTGGTGCTGTTTCTGCCAACACTGCCTTGTTCACTCCTCAATCTTGTGTGTGTAGGTGGGGTTGGAAGTGTTTCCTGTCAAAGGGAAGCCAATAAAGGAATCACACATTGATTTTTGACATCCTTGATAATTGGATGGGTGTAGGCCTCTGCTAAAAATACCAATATTTTATATTTCCATCTATCTGTGTCATTGTATCTTCCGTGATGCTCCGATTTTTTTTTTTTTTTTTCCATGTGGCTTCTTTTTCTTTGTAATGTTTATTGATCCACTCCTGTGCCTTATTATTTTCATGTTAATTTTCAGTTTACCAGTCACCTAAACAATTGAATCGTATGTTGACTTATGGGGCACAAAAATTTAAGCAAGATATTTATAACTCATTTGAAGTGGCTGTTTTCACTGAATAACTGTAACTCAACAAGCTACCCTGACAGTGTCGTGTTTTAGTATTTGATGGAAGGGTGGGGGGGGGGGTGAATCTAACCCATCCTAAGTGTAGGTAGTGACATGTTAGGAAATGTTGACTAGAAGTAATTTACTTATCCCACAAGGGTGTCAAAAACCTACATTTTATTTATTTATTTATAGGCTTTGAAGGGTATTTCTGTGAAATGTTGTTTTCCTGACAACCTTGAGGTTAGGTTAGGTAAGGAATCTCCAAAAAAATCGAAAACAAGTCATCTGCTGTAGAAATAACTATCAGATTCCCATGACTCTATGAAACAATGATTTACAACATCCTTGATTGGTGTGTATGTGTGGTCCTCCATGAAAATTTGATGAAGTTTTCTTATTACTGACTGCTATTGTGCCCTACATCATACACCGATCTCTTTTTCTTGTGCCCTCTGTATCTTTGGAGTATTTATTCAACCATTTATTTTCCTTATTATTTCCTGATTCAGTTTTACTGTAACAGTCTCTTTTATTTATTTATTTTTTCTCATTTTGTGCACAACCTCATAGTTTTTAGTATTTGTTGAACCTTCCATTTCTTTCATCTTTCATTAAGCTGCTTCTTAAATACGAGTTATTTGTTCTCTTCCTCTACATTATTTTGGTTAATGCCCCATTGTATACGCTTGTGTTACTCTCAAAAAGTTAGATGTCAAACTTATTGTATATTTTCTTTCAGGTTGAAGGGTAAATATAAATATTTCCTTGGAAGAGGTATCAGAAGATTCTGTATATTCCTCACATAATAAAGAGAATCCTGTGTGGCATCTGCAGCGCTCAAATCTTGCATGTCACCTGAAGTATCATGCGATGACCCGTAATTGCGAGATGCCCTCTCAAAAGTGACCTGTGTGATGCAGCTTTCTCAGGAAAGAGTGCTCTGTAATGACTGGTGAGGACTCACATTGGAGAGAGGGCTGTAAAGTTAGAATTGTCTCAAACACACATGATGACCCACACTGGAGAGGAGCCTTTCAAGTGTGTCCTGTGCAATGCAGCTTTCTCAAGAAAGTGTGCTCTCAAATATCACGAGATGGCCCACACCGGAGAGAAGCCTTTCAAGTGTGACCTGTGCAATGCAGGTTTTTCAAGAAAGAGTGCTCTCAAATATCACATGAGGACTCACACTGGAGAGAAGCCTTTCGAGTGTGACCTGTGCCATGCAGCTTTTGCAGGAAAGACTGCTCACAAATATCACATGATGATGCACACTGGAGAGAAGCCTTTTCATTGTGAAATGTGTGATAAATCATTCATACATAAAAATCATCTCAACCGACATGTGGTGACCCACACTGGAGAGAAGCCTTTCCAATGTGACTTGTGTGATTCATATTTCTCATGTAAGACCTCTCTCAAAGAACACATGATGAGCCACACTGGAGAGAAGCCCTTCAAGTGTGACTTGTGTGATGCAGCTTTCTCAGAAAGGAGTGCTCTCAGATATCACAAAACTGCCCACACTGGAGAGAAACCTTTCAAGTGTGACCTGTGCCATGCCGCTTTCTCAAGAAAGTGTGATCTTAAATATCATGTGATGACCCACACTGGAGAGAAGCCTTTCAAGTGTGAGCTGTGCATTGCAGCTTTTTCACAAAAGAATTCTCTCAGATATCACATGATGACCCACACTGGAGAAAAGCCCTTCAAGTGTGAGCTGTGCAATGCAGCTTTCTCAAGAAAGAGTGGTCTCAAACGACACATGATGACCCACACTGCAGAGAAGCCTTTCAAGTGTGACCTGTGCCATGCATCTTACTCAGAAAAGAGTGCTCTCAAATATCACATGAGGACTCACACTGGAGAGAAGCCCTTCAAGTGTGGCCTGTGCGATGCAGCTTTCTCAAGAATGACTGGTCTCAAACATCATGTGATGTTCCACACTGAAGAGAAGCCTTTCAAATGTGGCATGTGTGATGCAGCGTTCTCAAGATTTCATGTTTTTAAATCTCACATGATGACCCACACTGGAGAGAAGCCTTTCGAGTGTGACCTGTGTGATGCAGCTTTCATACAAAAGAGTGGTCTCAATTATCACATGATGACCCACACTGGAGAGAAGCCTTTCAAGTGTATCCTTTGCGATGCAGCTTTT
Source organism: Oratosquilla oratoria (assembly GCF_046742065.1). Lineage (NCBI taxonomy): Eukaryota > Metazoa > Arthropoda > Malacostraca > Stomatopoda > Squillidae > Oratosquilla > Oratosquilla oratoria. Next base: position 21,489,367 of record NC_134788.1, on the reverse strand, counting down.
TCAAAAAAGGGTAATTTCAAAGAACACATGAAGACCCACACTGGAGAGAAGCCTTTCAAGTGTGACCTGTGTGATGCAGCTTTCTCACAAAAGCAATCTCTCAAACAGCACGTGATGACCCACACTGGAGAGAAGCCTTTCGAGTGTGACCTGTGCGATGTAGCCTTCACACAAAAGAGTGATCTCAATTATCACATGATGACCCACACTGGAGAGAAGCCTTTCGAGTGTATCCTTTGCGATGCAGCTTTTTCGAGAAAGGGTAATCTCAAAGAACACATGAAGACCCACACTGGAGAGAAGCCTTTCAAGTGTGACCTGTGTGATGCAGCTTTCTCACAAAAGCAACCTCTGAAGCGGCATGTGATGACCCACACTGGAGAGAAGCCTTTCAAGTGTGACCTGTGTGATGCAGTTTTCTCACAAAAGCACTCTCTCAAACAGCACATGATGACCCACACTGGAGAGAAGCCTTTCGAGTGTGACCTGTGTGATGCAGCTTTCACACAAAAGAGTGCTCTCAATTATCACATGAAGACCCACACAGGAGAGAAGCCTTTCAGGTGTGACCAATGCGATGCAGCTTTCTCAAGAAAGAATCGTCTTAATCGACACATGGCGACCCACAATGGAGAGGTACTTAAATTGTGACCTGTGTGATACACCTTTTTCATGAGAAAAAGTAATCTAAAATGTCATGTGGTGAGCCATAGAGGAAAGACGTATTTTCAGCTTTTTCATGAAGGACTTGTTTCAAATGTCACACAGTCATTCACACTTCCTCATGAAAGGTTGATCTCAAGTATTGCATTATGACCTATGCTGGTGAGAGGCCCCTCCAGTGTGACTTGAGTGATTTAACTTTTCTGTGTGATGGTATGTTCAGCTATTAAGTATTGACCCACTATTATAGACCTGTTTGACTGATTCATGGCATACAAATACTGTCAGTTGTAAATTTTTGGTGACTCTCGCTTGTGCAGTTGAGTGACCTTTGATTGGCCTATTGTGTGATTGCATTTTTGCTTGTTCTTAATTAAAGTCTTGAGTGTTCCGTTAATTGCATGAATGTTTATGTAATTATGAAAAGTCATCAAGAATGTTAGAGAGTGATGTGACTGGTTGCTATAGATACTGCATATGGCGGATACAGTTCTGTTTAATTTAGCATCGTGGAGGGTTGTCTGGAGTATACACCATTGTTACTTGTAATTTGTTACTGTAAATAAAACTATGTTAATATATTCAACAGTTTTTATTTATTCACTGGAAATACAACACCCACAGTTTAATGGAGTCTTTCCAGTTGTGATATCCAATGGCATATGATGGCTTGCTCATTGTTGTTGAAGAATAAATCCATGATGGATGAGTGGTTTGTTTTTATCATCTAAGCCAAGAAGAATTTGTACTTTCTAGTAGTAGTTTTGATTGTATTTGTTCATGTTAAGTACCTCCTGAGAAAGAATTTCATGGACAAATAGTTTCTGAAATATATAAATATATTAAGACACCACAACTTTTAGTGCATTTGTCCACGCTGTATGAAATGTAGTTGTCAATTGATTGTTCAGCATATAAGACATCCTTCTTTGAGTCTTTGGGCAGCGTGCATTGAAGCTTCCTCAATCGTGAGCTTTTTTTGGGAAAGACTTCACTGTAGTTATTATTGTATATTATTGTTATTATTTATATTTGTTATCATCATAATTATTATTATGTACTATTGTATACATATATGTATGGAAAAGCTGGACTTAGGAACCATGATAAAAAAAGTAAAAAGCACTGGATTCAGAAGCAGGTAATTTAATCCTGACATTTTGAACCCCTCTGGGGATCATCCTCAGGGCTTACAATGGAGAGGCAGTTAATTCTCCTTTATACATAAAAAAGCAATGCATGTGGTACACTTGGTGGTCCACTGTTATCATGGACAAAGAAGACTATGAGACAAAGTTCACCACTCTGCTCCAGGACAGAAACACCTGTGAGATTTTTGTCTTTAGGCCTGTCACTTAAGCTGTAGAAAAAGGTTGAAGGGGAATTGAGAAAGCTAAAAGAAAAACAATTATGGAAAAGGTGGTGGAACAAGACAAGGCCAGGGGATTCCATCATTCCTTAGTTTTATGGGTTACCTAAGGTGCACAACAACAGGATATCTTTGAAACCCATCATTACCCTCAGTGGGTCTCCCCATACAACTTAGCATTGATGATGACCAAATAACTCAGGCCAAGGGTGGTGAACTTGTTGCAGATGTTGAAGAACTCCAATGAGTTTCTGGAGGAAATTCGAGTCATCAGTGTGGAGGAGGATGAAGTGATGGTTTTGTTTGACGTAAAATATGTGTTTACATTGTTACCACAAGGCCTGGTAAAGTGATCCATCCTGCCTGTGCTGAAGAGGATGTGGGGCTTCCTGGAAAATGAGAAACTATCACCAGAGGAACTGATGGGGTTGGTAAGTTGGTGCTTGGATTGTACCTTCTTCAGGTTCAGAGACTTTGTTTACCATCAGAGGGTTGTGGAGCAGGGCAGAGAGAGTGTGTTCATTGGCTCGCTAAAAGAAGAGAACAGGCTGAGAAAGGAATTTCAAGCCAATGGTCACCCAAATCAAGTGGTGAAGAGGTGGATGGCACCACAAAGGGAAAGTGACTGAAGCGCGATACCACAGACAAGGGTGATGATCCCTTATGTGAAGGGAGCCTCTGAGGTTATGGCAAGACTGCTTCAGAGACATAGGGTCAATGTGGCACATAAACAAAGCAACCCCTTGCACATTGCTCTCATGAAGGTCAAAGATCAAGAGTGCAAGCAGGGACAGTCTATGAGGCTGAAGAGTATGGACTGCAACATGCACTACTTGAAACATCTTCCACTTATATGTATCAAAATACGACCAGGTATACTTATAATGTCATATGGCAAAGATATGTTGATGACATTTTGTGCATTTGGCTGTTGACTTCAGTGTAGACTCCTTGTTAATTTAGATAATTTAGTTCCTTCAATCAAATTCACTATTGAGATAGATCATGATAACAGGTTACCCTTTTTGGATATTTTGATATATAGAAGTGGAAGATGTTTCAAGTAGGATGTATTCAGAAAAAGTACAAATGTCCTGTTTTATGTCCACTTTTACTCAGCTCATCATGAAAAAACTAAAATTTTGGTATTTTCTTCTATATTTCTGAGGGCTTACAGAATTTGTAGCCCTGATTTCTTGGAGGATGAGCTTAGGAAAATTTGTGACATTGCATCTGACTTGAGATATCCAAAACATTTAATTGATAAGGCTCATAAAATGGTCCTACTTTGACATCATTCGGGAAAGGAATAACTTTTGTAACAAAAATCTTTTTATTCTTTTCCACGAGAACTTGAAAAGTCTTCCTAAAATTCTTAGTTTGACATCAATGTGGTATTTAAGAATACAACTTCTATTAAAAATTCCCCAGGTGATGGGGTAGGTTGTGTTTATAGCATTCCTTGTCACAAATGTGATAAATACTACATTGGTCAAACTGGAAAAGAGGTACCAGAATCAATCAACACAGGTATAGTGTGAGGTCGGGTCAATTGTCCAGTGGGATTTTTATACACATTAGGGATCACAACCATCGCATTGATTGGAGTAATTCTAAAGAATATGTCTCATATAGTTCTATGCTAGATAGAAACATTATTGAATCCAGTTTGATTGAACATTCCTTTAATAATATGATGAATGTAAGTTTAGGTTTATATAAACTTAATAATTCTATTGTTAAGAAAATTGTTGATTATTTAGCAGCTCACAGTGTGTCCCCACCTTGATACACTCAGAAAAATGATTTTGTTTGACCTCACATATTCCTGTCTTGTCTACTTTTTTGTACATATGCTCCCACCTTTTATCATCCTGTATTCCTTGAAAATGTCTGAATAGATGAAAACGTTCGGATCATAGTGTTTCATTTCCTAAGTGGTTTTCAGTGAATTCTTACATTCACGCATTTTAGTGATTTGTTGTTATATATATATATATATATATACATGTATATATAAATATATGTATATATATATATATATATACATACATATGTGTGTGTGTGTGTGTGTGTATTTACCTAATTGTGTTATACGGGAAGGGGAGTTATGCTCGTGGTGTCCAGTCTTCATATCTCATTTTGTCTGGGCTGCTTTTAAATTTGTGTATTGTTTTTGCATACACCACTTTCTTATCTAACTTGTTCCAAACACCCATCACCCTGTGGGAAAACTGTTCTTTTTCAGGTCTCTTCTATAACTGTCTCTGCTATTCCATTTTACTAGATCCTTTCTATCAATAGTTTCTATGCCTTTCATGATTCTATAGATAGTTATCAAGTGTCCTCTCTTCTTTGTTCCAATGTCTGTAGATCCAGTTTTGCTAGTCTCTCTTCATGTGATAGTTCTGAAAGTGTTGGTGCCAGTTTCGTAATTGCTCTTTGTATTCTTTCAAATTTTTTGATGACCACGTCGTCGCTGTATATTCCAATCTTGGTCTTATCAAAGTGACTAGTATTTTCTTGACCATTTCTTCATCCAGGTATGTAAATGCCACTTTGATTTTTCTTTTTAAATTACAATTTTCTACAAAAATCTTGTTTATACGTTTCTCAGGGGACATATTATCCATAATAATGACTCCCAGGTCCTTCTCATTTTCTACTTTTTTATTTCTTCTCCCAATTTATATGACCCCACTATTCTTTTTTTGCTTCTTTCAAATTCCATTATGCTACACTTCTTAATAATGAATTCCATCTCCCACTTCCTACTCCATTCCCATACTTTATTGAGATAATTCTGTAGCGACTCTCAATCTTCTTCAGAGTTCACTTTTTTTTTTTTAACAATTTCGCATCATCCACCAGAGCAGGTCCTTGTGGAACTCCACTTATCATGTCATCCCAATTAGAATGTTTGTCTCTTATCACCACTCTAATTTTTCTTTCATGCAGGAAGTCTTCCATCCATTTCAGCAGTTTGCCCTGTATTCCTCCTGCAGTTTCTGATTTCTTTAACAATTTCTTATGTGGCCCCTTATCAAAAGCTTTTTTCAGGTCTAGAAATGCACAATGAGCCCACCCATCTCTTTCCTGTATTACAACTATTAACCTTGAATAGAAACACATTAGGTTTGTGACGCATGATCGTCCTTGTCTAAATCCAAATTGTCTTAGGTTTAGTATGCAGTTGTTGTTGTTTTTTTTTCCAAATGCCTTACCCATCTAGTTTTGATAATTCTTTCACAAAATTTAGCTATCGTACTTGTAAGAGAGACCGGTCTATAGTTAGTAGGGTCTTCCTTGTTTCCCTTTTTATATATTGGTACTATATTTGCTCATTTTCAATCTTCTGGAACTTTTCCTTCTATCAATGAACTGCTTATTAGACTATGTGTTTTGTCTGTTAGTTCATTCTTGCATTCTCTTAGAATCTAGTTTGCCATTTCATCTGGTCCATGCAATTTTCTGACATCGAGTTTAATTAAGTGATTCATTATTTCATTCCTTGTTACTTCTATCTCTTTCATAGGGGGGACTTTCTCCTCCCACTCGATATCTCTAGGTTATATGTTCTCCCTCGTAAACACAGATTTAAAGTGCTTGTTTATAATTTCTGCTATTTCTATTTCCTCTGTGTATTCAACTCCTTGTAGTTTTTCCAACTCCTTCCTGTTTTTCAGCTTGTTTACAAAACTGTACAATAGTTTTGATTGATCTTTACATTTTCCTTTGACATCTTTTTCGCATCTTCTGTTTTCTTCTCTGCACACTTGTACATATTCATTTCTATAACTAGTATATTTTTTCCATTTTTTTAGGTCTTTTGTCTTTTTTTTTCATTTTATCCAAGCTTTATACCTTCTGTCTTTTAGCTCTTTGCATATTTTGCTGTACCAACACTTTATATATTCTTGCTTTTGTCTTGGAACATACTTTTCCACTCCTTTATGAGTATTTGTCAAAATACTCCATTTCTCTTCTGTTGTTTCTTTCTTTCTTGTGCATCCTTTCCCAGTCTGCTTTTTGAGAGAATTCTCTTATTTTACAAAAAAAAAAAAAAAAAAAAAAAAAAAAAATCCATCAATCTTCCCCTTCTATATTCGTTTTTTTTCATGTATTTTTCCTCCTTTAGTTCCAGTCCAACCACTATGTGGTCACTTTTACTTATTGGTGTCTTATATTCAATCTTGTCCACTATTTCGGGTTCTGGTGTGATTATTAGGTCCAGTCTCGATGGTTCTTCATTTCTATACCTAGTGTTCTCTTGTATCCATTGTGTCATTGTATGTCCTATAATCATATCAAGTAGTACACTTCCCCATAGGTCGTCTCCACCTTTCACTGTCATCTCTTCCCAGCAGATTTCTTTACAATTAAAGTCACCCATTATAACTATTCTTCCTCCATCTTTCATTATCTTATTTAGTGTTATGCTTGTGTCTACTAACATATTTTTGTGTTTTCTCTCTTCCCACGAAGCCGTTTTAGGAGGCACATAATTTACTACAAGCTAGCTAACGTTACTCCCATATTTAAAAAAGGTGACAAAAATAAACCAAATAACTATAGGCCTATAAGTTTGACTTCAATCGTAGGAAAAATAATGGAAACTATCATCAGAGATGCTATCGAACATCACTTAGAAAGTAACCGTTTGATAAATGATAGCCAGCATGGTTTCAGACGGAAACGTTCTTGCGTGACTAACTTACTCGAATTCTACAACACAGTTATCTCGAGTTATGACAAAAGAAACAATATAGATTTAATATATCTAGACTTTGCAAAAGCTTTTGATACCGTCCCACACGAAAGACTACTTACTAAATTAGCTTTGCATGGAATAAGTGGTAGCCTATTAGGTTGGACTAGTAATTGGTTGAATGGTCGAAAACAGAGAGTTGTTTTAAATGGAAAAACTTCTGGATGGAAAAGTGTTGCAAGTGGAGTTCCTCAGGGTTCCGTTCTTGGGCCACTTCTATTCATAGTATATATAAATGATATAGACCATGGACTAAAATATACTGTTTCCAAATTTGCTGATGATACAAAACTGTGCGGAGTGGCAAATGATCACTCAAACCAATTAGATATTCAAGAAGATTTAGATCAATTACAGCAATGGTCTGAAAAGTGGCTAATGAAATTTAACACAAGTAAATGCAAGGTAATGCACATAGGTAAAAATAACAGTAAGTATGATTACAAGTTATTTGGTAATTCGTTAACAAAAGTGGATAGTGAAAAAGATCTCGGCGTAATTATCAGTAACGACCTCAAATCATCCAAACAGTGTATTTCAGCCTCTGAGAAAGCAAATAAGATTCTGGGACAGATTGCGCGATCTTTTGATTTCAAAAGTCCATCACTCATTAACAAGCTATATAAATCGTTAGTTCGTCCACATTTGGAATATGCTGTTTCTGTATGGTCACCGAATCTCATTAAAGACATTGACAGACTGGAAAAAGTACAACGGCGAGCCACAAAACTGATTCCAAATATCAAAAATAAATCATACGAAAATCGACTAAAACACATGAATCTGTTTTCACTAAAAAGCGTAGACTCAGAGGTGACTTGATACAGGTCTTTAAGATTTTAAAGGGAATTGACAACATCAAAAGTGACCAAATTTTCACATTGAATGAGAATCAGACAAGAAACAATGGTCTCAAACTATCCGGAAATAGATTCAATTTGGAAGTAGGTAGAAACAACTTTGCCAACCGTGTAGTAAATGAATGGAATAAACTTCCTGCACAGGTAGTGCAATGTAGTTCAGTTCAAAGCTTTAAGAATCAGTTAGATAAATACCTAAGTAAGATGCTGTAATGATTATAATTTATCTTATATTATTTGTTTTTGTTTTGTTATCATTTGTCTGTCTGATTTTGATTTATTATTAGTTATATGTCAGTTTATTATTATTTACTTTTTACCTGTTTGTTTATTATTTAACTATACCTATGCATTTATTTATGAATTTTATTTGTTATTTACATTATTATAGTTTTTATTTATTGTTTTATTATTAATATGATTTTTTTCGCATCCGACCTAGATATGGATCAAAAGGTCTCCTGTCGGCATGCTCCGCCTTTGTAATCCTTTGTACAAACTTCCTACTCTACCCATCCTTGTCCACTTCCATCATAATTATCTCTATTTTTTCCATATGTAACATTCCTCACATTTATATCCTTCTTAGTCAGGAACATGACTCCACCCCCTTGTTACCTCTCTGTTTCTAATCCAACAATTATATGCACCATGTCCTACACTGTTGGGTGGTAGTGGACCTTTCAATTTTGTTTCCACAATTCCCATTATGTCCGGTTCTTTTTCCTTCAGGTAATCATGAGTTCGTTCAAGCCTGTTATTAATCCATTTATATTTGTGTAAGACATTCTCAATTTTCTGCTACTTCAATCGTGTTTTCTGTTTCACTTCCATTTTTCTCTGGTATGAACCATTTTCTCACTTTCATATTCACTACTCTCCAATAGAATTTATATTTTTCTGTCTCTGTTCTGTTCTCGTTTTCCCCCCTTAGCTTCTTGTCTTTTTACTTTCTCATCCTCTCTTTCCTTTTTATTTATTTCTCTTCTTATCCATACCTGTTTAAATTGTTCACTGTTTGCTAGTTTCACTGTTTTTGCTAAGATATTCTCTGCTGTTGTGACCTGAATTTGATCTTAATTGGTCTGGTCTTATCTGTATTGTATTTCCCTAGTCTATATATTTCTTCTATTTCTTTCCCTGTTTCTGTTCCATCTTGAACTACTTCCAATCTCTTATTTTCTCTCTCCTTTTCCTCTTTTATTCTTGTAGTTCAATTTGTATTGTACTTTTGTTCCGTCCCCAATATAATTATACATTTTATCCGCTAAGTCTCTCACTATATTCTCCTTCTCACCACTTTAATAATTGTGTCTTTAGTTTGATCTTTCATCTGTTGTGTCACTATATCCTTAGATACAACTTTGTTATTCCCATGGACTTTTTTCCAACCCTGTACTTCTTTTGCTATGGACTCTTTATTCTCTTTATGATTCCTCTTTAATTCCTCATTTTCATTTTTTACTTCTCTTAACTGTTTTTAATTCTTCTATTTCTTTAGTTAGGGTTTGGTTCTCCTTCTTTATCTCTTCCAATTTATCAACTCTGCGCTATCTATGTAAGTTGACTGAACCTACTCTCCCAATGTTCGGTTATTTTCTCTAGTTTTTCTTCTAGATTTGCTAATCGGGGGGGGGGGGGGTTGGCATCCTCCCTCTCATTAAATCCATGGGAAATTATCATTTTCACTTTCCATTGTGTTGCTCTTATCTATATCTCTAACCTTAATGCTTTTACTGATATTTTCGATTTCCTTTGTGTCATCAGCAGACCTCTTGTTTACATTTTTACTACCGTCAGGGGGAGCCCGTTCGTCTCCCTCCCCATTTCCTTCCATTTCCCTCAGTAATCCCTCCCCTTCTCCCCTTTCATCACCTTCCCACTACACCACGAAATTCCCCTTCCCTACTAATACAAAAAGGTACTCGCTGTTGAGATCCACGAAAATTTCACTTCTTCTCCGGAGTTCCAATCTTCGCCGTGAATCCGTCTACGTGTGTGTGTATGACATAGGTGGGAGTAGAAAACAGGAATCTTAGACCGAGTTTATTCCTGACTAGTTTCGCAGGGAAGCATACCTGCGAAACTAGTTAGGAATAAACTTAGACTAAGACTCCTGTTTCCTATACTCATGTTAACCTGTCAGAATGTCTCTCTCTCTCTCTCTCTCTCTCTCTCTCTATATATATATATATATATATATATATATATATATGTGTGTGTGTGTGTGTGTGTGTGTGTGTGTGTGTGTGTGTGTGTGTGCATACACAGACATACACACACAAGCACACAAACACATACACACACACACACACACACACACACATACACACACACACACACATATATATATATATATATATATATATATATATCTATATATATATATATATATATATATATATATATATATATATATACTGTATATACAGTTGACGATGCCCCGTGGGGTTTCCTATACACGACCGCCTTCTCACAGCACAGCACAGCACAGCAGGCAGGTCGTTTCGACTTTCGTGCATAAGGGGAAGGTATATTAGAGGGCTAGGAGAGAAAGTTTCGTTAGACACATGGCAAAAATTGGACAGGATTGATGACGATAATGGGAAACGGAACTAAAAGAAAAGAAAAATACAGATTAACTGGAGCTGTTCTGAGTCTGGGTAGTTGTAGTTGAATAACTGTCACAGAAAATCGTATCAAGCTGATTGTTGAACGGTACTCGTTTATGATAACAAGAGGGTTATCTACGGATGTGTGTGAGTACGTGGGTATGACGACAGAACGACCAGACATCAACAGTACGTATTATTCAATAGCTGAATCAAGTCTAACTGTCAGTCGTTTCCGTGACTGGAGCTTTCCTCCAGTCACGGAAAATTTACACAATAAATTATAAGGGTTATAATAATGTTCATAAATCAAAGGGAAGTTATCAATATTATGAACTAGAGTTATTCGAGAAGAGTTTTTCATTAACGCAAAACGGTATAGACCTGTTAGAACAAAATGCATGGCTTTGATGTATAAGAAATTCAGAAGATAAGAAAACAAGATGTCAGAAATATGTAATCAAAGTGAACGGCTATTTATAAAATAAACGTTTTAATTTTCTAAGACGAAGTCAGTCACAAGCTTTCGAACAAAGAATATGTTATGACGTAGGAAATTTTCAATATATTTGAAAGAAATTACGTTGAAAGGATTTGTACGGTTAAAAACTTACGTTAGTCAGGCGTACGGTAAATCATCTTTCGTTTTATTAGTACGCATGAGACACAAAAGCGTAACAATAACATTGTAGAGACATGCATATTTACATATATATATATATATATATATATATATATATATATATATATATATATATATATATAATGTATATATGTATACATATCTATATGTGTATATATATGTATACCCGTCTGGGGTATTGGCTGCTTGTTATTGTGTCTATATGGGGCGCCCTTACGGACCAGAGCCACACATCATTTTGTTTATAATAGAGGAAAACTCTGTTCATAGAGAAATTATGACACTTTTATACTACGACTGTCCCTCCGTTATGCTGTCCCCCAGCCCCTTGTTGCTGTCCTGTACCATTTCTCTGAGTATTCTCTTTCTGTGATGGGGGAATTCCCTGTGGTGGGGGAAAAGAATACTGCCACCAAGTATTCCCACTTGGATCGTAAGAGGCGAGAAGAAAGGGACGGGGATTGGGACTAGGCATCCTTCTCCTTGTAGCCCACAGGGCACATTCCTAGAAATAAAAGTGAAGGCATAAGAGGGTCTGGAAGGCCTCGGACCAGCACCCTAAGGTTTGGGTCTTTTAATGTGCGTGGATGTGGTACAGATGAGAGTAAAAGGGAAGAGATAGGTAGTATGTTTGTGAGAAGAAAGATGGATGTGTTGGCTTTGAGTGAAATTAAGCTGAAAGGGAAGGGTGAGTGTAAGTTTGGGAGTGTAAGTGGGAGGTTATCAGGAGTGAAGAGAGGGCGAGGGAGGGAAGGGGTGGCTATTCTAGTAAGTGAGGAGATAGGTAAACAGGTAGTGGAGTGGAAGGAGGTTTCCTCAGGGATAATGTGGATGAAGGTGAAACTGGGAAAGGAGATATGGGTCTTTGTAAGTGCATATGGGCCTGGTAGTGAGAAGAGTGTAGAAGAAAGGGAGGCCTTTTGGATAGATTTAAATGAGTGCATAGAGGGTTTAGGAAGAAATGTCAATGTAATAGTACTGGGAGACCTTAATGCTAGGGTAGGAAATGGTCCAATCGATGGAGTGGTTGGGAAATGTGGAGTTCCAGGAAAGAATCGTAGTGGAGAGTTGATGGTGGAAATGTCTCTAGAGAGTTGATGATAGCAAATACAGTGTTTCGGAAGAAAGTCAAGCATAAGTACACATGGGAGAGGGTGATGGATGGAAGGGTGGTAGATAGAGCGCTAATGGATTATGTAGTGGTAAATAGGATTATGATAGGAAGAGTTAAGGATGCACATGTGCTAAGGGGAGAGGGTGGGGGAATATCAGATCATTTTTTGGTGGAAGGTAAGTTGAGAGTGGAGGATAGATGGAGAAAGAGGAAAGGGACAAAAGGCATTTACTCGCTTCTCTCAATCTACATTCTACCTCCACCTTTTCCTGCTACACTTGCACCCAAGTATCTAAAACTATCCACTTCCTCCAGTCGCTCTCCCTTAATGTTCACTTCCAGTCTACTGCCACTTTCACCCCTTGTATATCTCATCACCTTACTTTTACCCACATTTATCTTTAGCTTTCTTCTATCACATACTCTCCCAAACTCTGCCACCAGCTTCCTCAATCCCTCCTCCGACCCTGCCACAAGCGCAGTGTCGTCAGCAAACAACACCTGGCTCACCTCCCACTTTTCTCCATATTCTTTAACCATCTCCAATCCCTGACCCACTACCCTAGCATTCACCTCTCGCACCACCCCATCCATGTATAAGTTGAAAAGCCAGGGCGACATAACGTATCCTTGACGAAGTCTCACCTTTACTTCAAACCACTCACTCTCTCCATTTCTAATCCTGACACAAGCTCTACTACTCTCATAAAAACTCTTGAATGTATATATATATATATATATATATATATATATATATATATAAACTCTTGAATGTATATATATATATATATATATATATATATATATATATATATTTATATATATATGTATATATAAGTATATATATGTATATATTGTCTCGTTACCACCCCTAACCCTAAAGCAATTGGTTAGTAAATAAAGGATCTAGGACAACAACAGATCTTGCCTCATCCCTTAAAGGTGGAGTGACAATAACGGATATTAGTTTCACTTCTTACTTCATAGTTCCCTCTCTAACAAGCATATCTCATCATCCCCTTCAGTTAGAAAAGAAATCCCTACTTCACATTATCATCATAAATGGAGGATATAGATAGTAGGTAATTATATCTATACCTATATTGAATAAACCTAACAATATAGAATCAAATGTATATATTTGATTATTGCACCTCTGACTCAAGTATATAGTATATTCTCAGTACATATGAGGTGTTTCATTATCTCACCTCTCCACTCATATAATGTATATATAGATTAAAGGCACCATTAATCGGTTTACATTCCATATATGATATTCATATTACATAACCTTCACATAGTCTCCTAACCAGGCTCTGCTTCTACAAGCACTGTGAATATTGGGTTCTTATTAATATAATCACTTCAAAAATGTTAATCCTTACAAATCATGCCTTTACAACATACCGTTTATATCCATTATTACTCTTCCTCTGTGCGTTTTATCACTATATATCCCCATATTTCTACTCCCATTTTATATTCTTTCAACCATATTATCTTCAAAAGACTTATATATCTAATTCAAACCACCTACAGAAGAAGGAACAGGCGAGGAATTGCACTCATTCCTTTTTCCCTCTTTATCGACGACAATTCCAATAATGTTTCAACTCTCCCCGCGATATAGTCAGTAGTGTAAAATATAAATCATACATTGATCATACACCAAAAGCAATTACAATAAATATTTCTATGAATTCTTACATCACTAGAGCATCATAATCTCACAGGAATAAACATATTTATCAGACATATTAAATTTTTGAATACTTAGATTTCAGCATGTGGATCTACATCCATGAATGTAAACATATCAGAAATAGTCGTCAGCCTACATAATTAGAGAACGTAATAAACACCAGGGGTGACTATGGTAACACCCTCCCCCTTTAAGACATGAGGCGATCCTTGGATTGACTCATGTTAAAGAAGGAAGACAGGACAAAGTGTCCGCCAGAATATCATCTGCTCCTTTTACATGCTGTATGATCAGATTATAGTCCTGTAGCATCAAACGCCATCGAGTCAACCGTTGGTCGTCATTCTTCATCTTATATAAAAATACCAGGGGGTTATGGTCAGTAAACACAGAAACAGGATATCCGGACTCTCTCAGATATATGTCAAAATGACTCAAACTAAGGATCAAGGCTAAAGTCTCCTTCTCAACTGTACTGTAGTTTCTCTGGTAAGGGAGGAATTTCTTTGAAAAATAGCATATTGGGTGGTCGATATCCTATTTCTCCTGAACTAAAATGCCCCCTACTCCAACGTTACTTGCGTCGACGTACAATTTGAACGGCCTCTCAAAATCAGGAGTGACAAGTATAGGGTCACTCGTTAACATCCTCTTAATAGTCACAAAAGCTTCCTCACAATGTGCATCCCACACAAACTTAGTACCCTTTGACAACAGCCTAGTCAATGGTAAAGCTACTGTGGAAAAATTCCTACAGAATCTCCTGTAATAACCACTCATGCCTAAGAATCGTAGTAACTCTCTACGGTTCTTAGGAGCGGGACAATCGTTGACAGTTTTCACCTTGGCATCAACAGGTTGTACCTCACCCTGGCCTACCACATATCCTAAGTACTCAACTTTTGCCTTTGCAAAATCACTTTTGGCTAAATTCACTGTTAAGTTGGCATCATTCAGTCTCTGGAAGACATTTGAAATTTGCTCCACATGGTCTTCCCAAGTCTCAGAATATATGATAATATCGTCGATATAGACTTCACACCCATTCACTCCTGCCAATACTTTGTTAATCAATCTTTGGAATGTACTCCCACTATTCTTCATTCCAAATGGCATCACCCGGTACTGATACAAGCCATCCATTGTCACAAAGGCAGAGATCTCCCTGGCTCTCTCCGTCAAACCTATTTGCCAGTACCCTTTCAACATATCGAGCTTACTGACAAACTTCGCCTTTCCCACACAGTCGATACAGTCATCCAACCTTGGTATTGGGTAAGAATCACTCTTAGTCACTTGGTTCACTTTCCTAAAGTTTGTGCAGAATCTGTATGAATCACTACCTGCCTTCTGCACTAACACACACGGGGAACTCCACGCACTGTTACTTTCCTCAATTAATCCATTTTCCAACATATACTGGACTTCCTTCTTCATGATTTCCCTTTTCTGTGGATTCACTCGGTATGGCTGTTGCTTCATCGGCTTGGCATCACCTACGTGGACATCATGTTCCACCACGGTACATCTTCTTGGAATGTCCGAAAATAATGGTCTATACTTATGTATCTCATGGATTATATTATCCCTCCTTTCACTGCTCAGATGACTCAGTTTGGTTTCTAGGTTTTCTAACACTGTCGAGTTTTCCAAGTTCTTCTCACACCTGCTGAATTTCTCCTCTCCATCATCTATTACTTGCTCTGCACTTACTACGCCGCAACCCAACTCATTCATCTCCTCGGACATTTCCGTCTCCTCCGCCTCCCTTCCATGATATGGCTTAATCATGTTTACGTGGCACAACTGGTTTCTCTTCTGCCTACCAGGAGTGTTGACGATGTAGTTCAGCTCTCCTACTTTCCTCTCAGTTGTCCATGGACCACAATATCTTGCCTTCAAGGGATCCCCTTGGACAGGTAATAACACCAAAACTCTGTCACCTGGTTTGAATTCTCTCGCCCTCGCCTTCTTGTCATACCACTTCTTCATCTCCTGTTGTGCATTCTTCAGATTCTCTGCGACCAGTTCCCTCGCCTTCATCAATCTACTCTTGAATCCTGACAGTTTTCCTCTTTTCCCATATATCTGCAATACCTCCCACAGTGCCTTCCTGTCTGCCCTGTCATAAGCCTTTTCCAAATCCATAAAGGCCCCCCCCCAAAAAAAAAAAATATCCTTACCTTTTCCTACAGCTTTCTCACAAATCTGCCTTACCACAAAAAATTGATCCGCACAATCACTACCTGTCCTAAACCCACACTGTTCCTCACCTATTACTCCTGTTCTTCTAATCCTCTCAATCAAAACCCTCCCATAAGCCTTTCCAACTACTTGACAAATTGATCCCTCTGAAACTACCACACTCACAATTGTCCCCTTTTTCCTTGTAAAGTGGAACTATACAGGCACTTCTCCAGTCCTCCGGCACTCTGCCCTTTTCTAGGCAAATATTAAACAACCTCACCAGCCAGTCCACCATCACTGTACCTCTCTTTTTTAGACACTCTGCATGACATCCATCTAACGGTGCCTTACTAGCTCTTATCATTCTAATAATTGCTTTCACCTCATTTTCCTTATTTCTCTATTTTCCTCATCCATCACTGTCATTTTCTTAGCGCTTTCCTATGCAACTACCTTTCCCTCCCTATTCTTCACATTTAGCAACTCCCTAAAATACTCCGCCCATCTTCCTCTTATTGACCTCTCTCTATCTGCACCTTTTACTTTTTCTTCTCTACTTTTTTCTCTCCTCTTCCTTTCTTAATTTCCTTCCAAAACATTATTACTTTCAAAATTTTCTATCATACTCTAACCCTATTTAACATCTGCTCTCTTCTTTGCCTCCTTTATCTTACCCACTACTTTCCCCCTCTCTTTTTTTTTTTTTTTTTTTTTACCTCTAATATGATTCTCGTCCTATTTTGCAACCAAACTGTGAGTGCTTGCTTATTCTCTTCTACAACTTTCTTTGCTTCATCATCCCACCACTCACTACCTTTCTATTTCCTCTCATCCTCCTTGTTCCACACACCAACTTTTTCCCACCTTATGACTCACTCCTTGAACCATCCCCATTCCTCCTCCACTTCTAGTTCTACTCTATCTTTCACTCCCTCCCACTCCTCTCTCAGCTTCTTGTACTCCTTTTCTTAACCATTTAAGCATCATCATACCTTCTGTCCTTTTCCTCTTTCTCCATCTATCCTCCACTCTTAACTTACCTTCGAACAAAAAATTATCTGATATTTCCCCAACTCTATCCCCTTAGAATATATACATCCAAAACTCTTCCTACTCTTCTCCTGGTTACCACTATATAGTCCATTAAAGCCCTATCTACCACCCTCTCCATTCACCACCCTCTCCCATGTGTACTTATGCTTGACTTTCTTCCTGAACACTGTATTTGCTATCATCAACTCTCTGGACCAGCTTTTCTCATCCAGGGCTCCCCGGAACCCTAAAGTTCTGTGAGAACAAGTGAGATAAGCTAATGCACTTTTGATTTTTTATCTAATTTCATATACATAATATAAATAAACACGCACGACATATTCTTGGTTATTGTAATAATGTAATATAGACATCATCCTATTTAACTTATTATTATGATGAAAATAAAATGAGAAAGATATGGTATGAATCACAATGGCAAAAGCCGACAAGACTGTGAGAATAAACACCTTGTGAGATCGAAACCTTTATTAGTACTACGTTTCGCTTGTTAAAGCTTTTTCAAGTACAGACATGACACACACTCTGAGCACATATAAGCCAACAGGGAAGGAACTGGGAGAGGTTATCAGGGAGGGGTGGGTGGTAGGTGGAGGGGGAGGAGGGGGACGGGTGGGACTTGGTGGAGACAAAGGAGGACATTTCGGACAGTTTGTTGAAGTGGACTAAGGGGGACATTTCATACATTTATTTAATGCGGGTAACAGATGGATTATAGGAGGGGCGATGTTAAACATGCCTCTGTTCTGCTCAATGGTTTTGAAGCTTTGAATGGCAGCCGCTTCGGGGCATTTTCTCCTCATCCTATCTGGTTCACTAAACAGAAGTTCTGCGTTATCCCAATCCATCAGGTGGTCGTTGGTGTTCCGGTGGATAACACAGGCGTTGGTGGTGATGTTGTTCCGGGAATCGTAGCGATGCTCCCGGATCCGGGTCTTCAGGTCACGGGAAGTCTCGCCAATGTAAACTTTATCACATCCAGCACAGGGTATGCGGTAGACACCAGCGTTTTTTCCCCACATCTCGTCCTGGCTGTCATTCCTTCTTGAAAGCTCTTTGATAGTTCTGCTGGACTGGCCCACTACCTGAATGTTGCAACAATTTAATTACTTCAAATTCCAGGACCAGTATTTTCACCAAAGTTTTGGCATGGCCATGGGCTCTCCTTTGAGCGCTGTCCTTGCCAACCTGTTCATGGAATTTTTAGAAGCAGGGCCTTTCTCAGATATCGTTCCTGGCAACGTAGTATGGCTTCGCTATGTGGATGACATACTATTAATTTCCCCCAGACGGTTTGACATCCCCAAACTCCAAGCGGCTCTGAACGAGGTTGAGTCATCCATCCAGTTCACCTTGGAGGAAGAAATTAACGATTCCCTTCCATTTTTGGATACCCTTATTATCAAACATGATAATTCTTTAAAATTTACAGTCTACAGGAAACCAACCAATAAGGACGATTTGACTCACTTCCTATCCCACCATGACCTCAGTATTATAAAAGGTGTAGTCATAGGTTTCTACCTCAGAGCTCTCAGAATTTGTAGCCCTGAATTCTTAGAGGACGAGTTTAGGCACATAAAGGAGGTTTTTCATAAATTAAAATATCCAGAGTGCATCATCCACCAGTGTAAGAAAAAGGCACTCAAAATAATGGAAGGGCGGGAACCAGCAAAAGATCCAGCTAGGAGGCTTATCCTTCCAGCCAGCAGCGTCACCGCCACCCTCACCCGGACACTTGGGCGTTGCAACATTCAGGTAGTGGGCCAGTCCAGCAGAACTATCAAAGAGCTTTCAAGAAGGAATGACAGCCAGGACGAGATGTGGGGAAAAAAACGCTGGTGTCTACCGCATACCCTGTGCTGGATGTGATAAAGTTTACATTGGCGAGACTTCCCGTGACCTGAAGACCCGGATCCGGGAGCATCGCTACGATTCCCGGAACAACATCACCACCAACGCCTGTGTTATCCACCGGAACACCAACGACCACCTGATGGATTGGGATAACGCAGAACTTCTGTTTAGTGAACCAGATAGGATGAGGAGAAAATGCCTCGAAGCGGCTGCCATTCAAAGCTTCAAAACCATTGAGCAGAACAGAGGCATGTTTAACATCGCCCCTCCTATAATCCATCTGTTACCCGCATTAAATAAATGTATGAAATGTCCCCCTTAGTCCACTTCAACAAACTGTCCGAAATGTCCTCCTTTGTCTCCACCAAGTCCCACCCGTCCCCCTCCTCCCCCTCCACCTACCACCCACCCCTCCCTGATAACCTCTCCCAGTTCCTTCCCTGTTGGCTTATATGTGCTCAGAGTGTGTGTCATGTCTGTACTTGAAAAAGCTTTAACAAGCGAAACGTAGTACTAATAAAGGTTTCGATCTCACAAGGTGTTTATTCTCACAAAGATATGGTATATGTTTTTTTTTTTTGTGCAGGGATTCCTTAAGACATGCAATCTATTATAAAGGTTATGTAAGGGTTAAAAGGTTGAGAAACACTGTTCTAGACACATATTCACCATCAACTCTCCACTACGATTCTTTCCTGGAACTCTACACTTCCCAACCACTCTGTCTATTGATTCATTTCCTACCCTAGCATTAAGATCTCTCAATACCATTACATTGACATTTCTCCCTAAACCCTCCATTCACTCATTTAAATCTATCCAAAAAGCCTCCCTTTCCCCTACACTCTTCTCACTACCAGGTCCATATGCACTTACAAAAACCCACATCTCTCCCAGTTTCATCTTCATCAACATTAACCTTGAAAACTACCTTCAGCTCTACCACATATTTACCTATCTCTTCACTAACTAGTATAGCCACCCCTTCTCTCCCTCATCCTCTCTTTACTACTGACACCCTCCCAACTATATTCTTAACCCATTATGTCCCAGTGTCCTCATTTGAGGACACCGGGTATATTATTGTCATATTCATAAATAAGCGAATAGAATAACTCAAAGATGCATAAAATACAAACTATAATGTTTTTGCAACAACCTCATGTTAAAACTATGTTTCACTGATGCATACAAAAGCATTTAGTTGGGGTCCAATTTCAGGGATAAATTGAGCCACAAATAAGCCAACATTTCATCTTCAATACAGAGTACTACTCTATCGACACCGATATTATAGGTGTTGTCACATGTTTCTAAGACGCTGATTTACCATGTACATAATATATCAGGTAATTATTATTAGTACCCAGCAAGCCAGCAATGTTATAAATTGCCTGTCCTCAAATGAGGACACTGGGACAATATAATAGAAGCATGTGCTACTACAGGTCACAACAGGACAACGATAAAAGAACCTGCAACTCCCTCTGATTATTCATGTTACAACATGCCATGGATGACGGTGCCTGCTACACCCACTAATACGTCATTTGTGCTCGGATCGTCGTAGGCAACACATCTGACTGAATACTGCTTCAAAGGTTGGTGCATTATAATAGTGCAACTATTTAGTTATAGTAGTTATATAGTTACTGTATAATAGTAGTGTCAATGTGCGAGGGATCTGTTTCCCCTCACATGGCCAATACAGGCCAAAATTTAAGAATAAAAAAAATACAGAATAATTTTTTTTATTATGATTATTCTCTTTTATAAACTTATGTATATTATTCTGTTTCATCACAGATGGCGAAGAGACAACGTTCTGCACTCACAGTTGAGAGAAACCTTGAATTATTGTTTGATGAGGATGAAGAGGAAGATGCAGCTGAAAGAGCTGATGTGATTATTGTACCACCGGATGTAGATGAACTGACTGACGAGGAGGATATAGCTGAAGATGAAATGGGTGAGATATCTGTTCAAGATGTGCCTGGTACCTTAGAAGTTCATGTGGATAGAGTGCCGATAGAAGAACATGCTGAAAATAAAGCTAAAGCCACTACATCATCCAGAAAAAAACGCAAATTTTGTGACTCTGAACCCGTATGGAAACACTAGACTCCTGAATATAGGAAGGTCAAAGAGCGTTCTGAACATCATAGGGAATGTTTGCAGAAAATGAAAGATAATCTAGATACTTTATCACCTCTGGAACTGTTTGAGAAACTTATGACTCCCAGCATCTATGAGCACATTGTCAAAGAGACAGTTCGCTATGCAAGTTCATGTAAAAATATGTGTGATTTTACATTCAGTGTTGATGAGTTGAAAACATTCATTGGAATACTACTATATTCTGGATATCACAAAGTTCCTTCTGAGAGAGATTACTGGTCAAGTGAGGAAGATCTCAGGGTCCTAATCATTCAGAGGACAATGTCAAGAAATCATTATCAGCTTGTGAAAAGTCTAATACATTTTTGCAATAATGAAGATACATGACAAAGTTCAAAATTAGGTCTCTATTGTCATTAGCATATTTGAGGAATTCATATCTGTAGATGAAATGATTGAAATACTATGGAGGTAATTCATTGAAGCAGAGGTAAACCCATCAGATTTGGGTACAAATTCTGGGCTGTATGTGGAGCCTCAGGTTACTGCTATAATTTTGACATGTATTGTGGCAAGAGTTCTAGGAATGATGATAATGATGGCCTGCTACTCGGAACAAAGGTTGTTTTGAGAATGTTAGAGGCAGTGAAAGTACCAAATTCTCATTCTGTTTTCTTTGACAACTTTTTCACTGGGTATGATTTGTTAGTTCGTCTTAGGAATCTCGGTTATCAGGCCACAGGCACAGTCAGGGAAAGCAGATTGAGCAAATGTCCTTTACGGCCAACAAATATCATGAAAAAAGAGAAACGAGGCACCTATGATTATATGTTTGACACAAATGAAGAAATTCATTTTGTCAGGTGGTCTGACAACAAGTGTGTGTGTGTTGGAACAAATTATGATACCATTGAACCTGTCAAAAAGGTTAAGAGATGGCAAAGTGATATCAAAGCAAAAGGTGATGTTCCTCAGCCAAATGTTCTGAACAACTACAATGCTTATATGGGAGGTGTAGATCACCATGACTGGTTGACTGGGAAATACGCAACTTCTCTACGAGGAAAGAAGTGGTATTGGCCGCTCTTCACACGTGTATTAGACATGATGATTGTAAATGCGTGGATCATCCATAAATTCCTACATCAAGGAAAGGAACACCTTGACTTAGTAAGCTTCAAAAGAGCAGTATGTGTGCCTTATTTGAAGTTGGGAGATGCAGGCAGAAAACTGGGGAGAAAAAGTA
This sequence comes from Oratosquilla oratoria, assembly GCF_046742065.1. Lineage (NCBI taxonomy): Eukaryota > Metazoa > Arthropoda > Malacostraca > Stomatopoda > Squillidae > Oratosquilla > Oratosquilla oratoria. Next base: position 21,467,172 of record NC_134788.1, on the reverse strand, counting down.
ATGCACCAAGCCCATCTACGAAACTCGCTGATGTTCGGTATGACGGAAAGGACCATGTTGTTGCAAAACGGGAACAACAAAGACGGTGCCAAAGGAAACCTTGCTCCAAGAAACCAAGAACATATTGTGCTAAATGCAATGTAACACTCTGTATAGAATGTTTTGCCCCTTATCGCAAAAAGTGAATGCAAAATGATATATTGGCTTTCATGATTCAGTTTATTTGTATTGGGTTACTTTATATCATATTTTTTTTAGAATATCAGATTTATTTTTACAAGTTTTCAGCATCAAACACACAAAAAGAGAAGAATATGTTTTTCTTTATAGTATCCTTTGCTAACAGATTATCACTATACAAAGCTATTATATTATCCCAGTGTCCTCATTTGAGGACAGCTTCTTATAAGCTTACTGCAGGAAATAAAGCATTAAAACCACTATATATTGTCTCTCATAACCCTTCACATTACTTAGATTACAGAAAACCGTGGAAATTCCTGACCAAAAAAACTTGGGATTTAATGGGTTAAACTTAAACTAACCCCTCCCTTTCAACTTTGTTTCACTCAATGATAACACATCCATATTACTCCTCACAAACATACTACCTATCTCTTCCCTTTTACTCTCATCTGTACCACATCCACGCACATTAAAAGACCCAAACCTGTGGGTCCTTGTTGGAAAACTCCCAGACCCTCTTATGCCTTTGATTTTATATATATAGTCCTATCCCTGTCCTTATTTTGTCACCATTTATGACTGAGGTGAGAACACTCAGTGGCAGTATTCTTCTCCCCACCACAGGATTAAGCAGAAAAATAAATGAACATTCAGAGAAGTGGTACAGGACAGTAGTAAGAGAGGGGATAGCATAACAGAGGGACAGTCACAGTATAATAAAGTAGCATTTTTTCTCTATTAATAGAGCTTTCCTCTTTCACAAAATGTGTGGCTGTGATCCATAGGGGCACCCCATATAGACCCTAAAGCAGTGGTTGTCAACCATTTTTTGGCCATGCCCCAACTAATCACCTTAACAATTCTGATGTCCCCCGTGCAGTGATATATAATTTTTATCACTTGGGGAAAAAAAAAAAATCTCTTCAGCTTTAAAAGCATAAAACCTTCATTTAAAACCATTTCAATAGAACAATGCATCAATAAAAAAAGAGGCCCAGACTTTCTCAGTTGCCCTCAATTGCTCCCTTTGAAAACCATATTGCCTGCCTAAAAAAAATGAATTGCCTGCCTGAAAAACCAAATTGCCCACCAGTCAGGCATATGCTCAACATTGAGAAGCACTGCCCTAGAGTATCAGCTGCATGCTGCTGAGTAGCTTTAACATCACAACAGCATGCAGCCAATACCTCAGACTGAGTATTGGCTGCATGTTATTGTGTCTTTTCTGAAAAAGCTCACCACAGAGGAAGCTTTAATGTACCTTGCCCTAACAAAGACTCAAAGAAGGATATGTAATATGCAGAAAAATCAGTTGACAGCTACATTTCATACAAAGCAGATAAAGGCACTATAAGTCGTGGTGTTGTGATATATTTTGGAAATGATATGACCATGAAATTATCTCTCAGGAGGTAATAAAGAACAAATACAATCAAAATTACTACTAGAGAGTACAAATTCTTTTTAGCTTAGATAATAACAAAACCATACCATTCAACCAACATCTTAGATTGTGGTACTCCCTGAGGCAGGCGTAGCTCCTCTTGGGGATCGGTGCCACCTGCGTAGAGCTGATGGCCAGGGTTGATTGCTGCTGGTTGGCCCCCAACTCTTGGGGTTGTGGGGTGGTCCCACGATGTAGACGCTGCAGCTCCAGGACCTGCGGCGCAGCCACCACCCAGCACTTCCAAGTTACCAGAAGAGGCTGGATGACCGCATTGTGAACAGCTGCCCAGGATGTAACACTTCACCCCATACCATACAACACATAATGGAAGACTGCATTATACACAATCATGCACGCAAACAACACAACATACACTCTATAAAGGATTTGTGGGAAAACCCAGTCTTGGCTGTGGCATTCCTTGGGGAGACGGGACTGCTCGGACAGACAGTCTAGGGAAGAAGAAGAACAACAACAACAAACAACCAACGTCTTGGATTTATTCTTCAACAACAAAGAGCAAGTAATCATATGCCATCTGATGTCACTCTTGAGAAGACTTCACCCATTCAACTCCGATGACAAGATTCTTGTCATTTGGTCAAATAAAACAAAAAATCATAATAAAACACCAAAATGTTGATCAAACAGCACCAGAAAAAATTATATGACGTCAGTCCTCGCTTCACGAAGCGAAGCGAGGACTGACGTCATATTATTTTTCTGGTGCTGTTTGATCAACATTTTGGTGTTTTATTATGATTTTTTGTTTTATTTGACCAAATGACAAGTTGAATGGGTTATACTGTAGGTATTGTATTTCCAGGTATTCAACAAACACAGCTGAACATGTCATTATAGTTATATTTACAGGAACAATTACAAGTAACAATGGCAAATACTCCAGACAATTTTGCACAATGCTTAGATAAACAGTTAAAATGTGCAGATATCTATACTAGTCACGCCACTCTCTAGTATTCTCGACGGTTTTCTGTAATTGCAAGAATAGTCATGCACTTATTGGGACACTCAAGACTAATTTATGAACAAGCACATATGCAATTCCACAATAGGTTAATCAAATAATTGCACAACCAAGAGTCAACCAATATTTAGAATTGACAGTATGTGTGTGACAACTCAACCAAACAGGTCTATAACAGTGGATCAATACTTAATTGCTGAATGTACCGCCATAGTTAAATCACTCAAGTCACACTGGAGAGGCCTCTCACCAGCATGTCATAATGCAATACATGAGATCAGCCATTTTATGAGGAAGTGTGAGTGACCATGTGACATTTGAAATAAGTCCTTCATGAAAATACTGAGAAAGCTGTATCATACAGGTCACACTAGAAGTGACTCTCCACTGTGGGCCACCACATGACATCTTAGATCATCATTATTATTATTTTTCTTTTTTCTGAGAAAGGTATATTGCACAAGTCACACTTGCAGTGACTCCCTACTATGGGTCACCATGTGCCACTTGAGATCATTCTTTCTTGAGAAAGCTGCATCATGTGGGTCACACTTGAAAGGCTTCTCTGCAGTGCAGGTCATCACATGTTGCTCGAGATTACCATTTGGTGAGGAAGCTGCATCACACAATTCATGATTGAAAGGCTTCTCTCCAGTGTGGGTTGTCACATGATATTTGATAGCATTCTTTTGTGAAAAATCTGCATTGTACAGGTCACACTTGAAAGGCTTTTTCTCCAATATGGGTCATCACATGATATTTGAGAGCACACTTTCCTGAGAAAGCTGCATCGCACAGGTCACACTTGAAAGGCTTCTCTCCAGTGTGGGTCATCATGTGATGTTTAAGAACACTCTTTCTTGAGAAAGCTGCATCACACAGGTCACATTTGAAAGGCTTCTCTCCAGTATGTGTCATCACATGTCGTTTGAGAGCAGTCTTTCCTGAGAAAGCTGAATCACATAGTTCACATTTGAAAGGCTTCTCTCCGGTGTGGGCCATCATGTGACACTTAAGACCACCCTTTCTTGAGAAAGCTGCATTGCACAGGTCACACTTGAAGGGCTTCTCTCCAGTGTGGGTCATCATGTGTTGTTTGAGAGAACTCTTTTGTGAGAAAGTTCTATCACACAGGCCACACTGGAAAGGCTTCTCTTGAGTGTGGGTCATCATATGTCGTTTAAGATCATTCTTATGTAAGAAAGCTTTATCACACAGGTCACATTGGAAAGGCTTCTCTCCGGTGTGGGACATCACATGATATTTGAGAGCACACTTTCCTGAGAAAGCTGCATCGCACAGGTCACACTTGAAAGGCTTCTCTCCAGTGTGGGTCATCACATGATATTTGAGAGCACTCTTTCCTGAGAAAGCAGCATCACACAGGTCACACTCGAAAGGCTTCTCTCCACTGTGGGTCATCACATGATATTTGAGAGTATTCTTTCCTGAGAAAGCTGCATTGCACTGGTCACATTTGAAAGGCTTCTCTCCAGTGTGGGTAGTCATGTGAGATCTAAGAATACCCTTTCTTGAGAAAGCTGAATCACACAGGTCACACTTGAAAGGCTTCTCTCCAGTGTGGGTCATTATGTGGCATTTAAGAGCACTCTTTCCTGAAAAAGCTGCATCGCACAGGTCACACTTGAAAGGCTTCTCTCCAGTGTGGGTCATCATGTGATATTTAAGAGCATTCTGTTGTGTGAAAGATGCATTGCATATGTCACACTTGAAAGGCTTCTCTCCAGTGTGGATCATCACATGATATTTGAGAGTACACTTTTCTGAGAAAGCTGTATCACAGAGGTCACACTTGAAAGGCTTCTCTCCAGTGTGGGTCATCATGTGTCGTTTGAGATAATTCTTTCGTGAGAAAGATGCATCACACTGGTCACACTTAAAAGGCTTCTCTGCAGTGTGGGTCCTCATGTGTCGTTCCAGAGCACTCTTTCCTGAGGAAGTTACATTACAAAGGTCACTTTTGAAAGGTGTCTCTCCAGTGTGGGTCATCATATGATATTTAAGATGACTTGGAGGATATGATGAATATGCAGAATCTTCACATGACCTTTCCAAAGAAATGTTGATATTTACCCCTTGACCTGATAGAAAATAGATAAGTTTGACATCTAACTTTTTGAGAGTATGTAATGGGAATAACACGAGCGTATACAAATATAGTAAGACAATATCCAAAATACAGTAGGGGAAGAGAAGCAATAACTCCGATTAAAGAAGCCTAATGGAAGAAGAAATGGAAGGTTAAGTAAATACTAAAACTTATGAGGTTGTGCAGAAAAAAAGACTGTAACAGTCCAAATTAATCAGGAAAATAAGTGACAGAATGAATAATTCGAAGGGATAGAGGATACCACAGAAGGAGATTGGTGTAAAATGTAGAATATGTTAGCATAGTTGGAAATAAGAAATCTTTGTTATAAATCAACATTTGAGAGATTTGTGTATACATTGTGACGAATGTGGATAGGAGGTAAAGGGAACACGGGCTGAGGAATAAAAGTATTTCCCTCAGCCCGTGTTCCCTTTACCTCCTATCCACATTTGAGAGATTCATGAGGATGATACTTATTTCTACACCAAATTACTTGTTTCCCAATTTGTGATGACCACCCCCTCTTCTCTAGTCTTAGGGTTGGTGGGAAAACAAGTAAAATTCCACAGAAATACCATCAGAAGTTTAAAAGTTAAGTTGTTGATTTTTGACATACAAGTACTTGTGTAAGAGGTAAGATTAAAGATGGATGATTGAACAAATTTTAAAGTGATGGAATACATACACTGGAGAAAACAGACAGGTAAAATGAAAATCAATAGAGAAATAAAAAGCCACAGGAGTGGATGAATAAACATTACAGAGAGAGAAGCCACGAAATTATAATAATAATGATAAAGTCAGAGTATGATGAAGGATACAATGGCACAGATAACTGGAAATAAGAAATCTTGGTATAATTTCTCACATAGGTATACATCCACCCAATAATCAAGGATGTCAGAAGTCAATGTTTATGATTCTTGTGAATCCTTAACTGGTTTCTATTTGTCAGGGAATACCTTTGCCCCTTCCCCTATGCCCATACGATTGGCAAGTAAATGAGTGAATTTTGTCAGAAATAGCACCATAAGTCCACAAACAAATCTAAAATGTTAATGTCCCTCAACTTCAATTGAGAAAAAAACAATCTAGTCAAACAAACCTTACCTGTCTCTTCCTATACCTAGGTTAGGTTAGACTTAACCCCCCCCCCCACCTCTGGTTTGACCAACTACTAAAACTAGGAGCGCGGTAGGAGTAGCTTGTTGAGTTTTGGTTATTTAGTCAAAAGTCACTTAAAATGAATTACAATTATTTCTTCAAAATCAATTTGAACCCACAACAATTTTACTCATAAATTATGAAGGCAACAAAGACTATTTTTTGGTTAGGTATGTAGAATAATGCTATTTACAGGACATTCCATTATAAAGTAAATTACTTATGTTTTTTTAAGACAATGGTTCCTCATGTGAGACATTTCACTTCACATTTTTGATGGATTTAAGTCCTAAATAATGTATGATACTCCTGTAATCTGCAAACTTAGCATGCATTAAAGAGAATTTGCCGAGAATATAGTAACTTAAGAAACCTATTACCTAATTTGTGATTTTGTATGTATGTTCATTGAATAAGCATTTTGACAAGACTGCATTCTGCCTACCAAATTAGCAGTGCCCATGTGCAATCAGAATTAACATCAAACTAGGCAACATCAAGTAATGAACAAATAAGAAAAATAACTTCTATCACAGAATGAATACATGTACACGATTGACGAATGTCCATAATAACACTTGCTTAGTGTCTACATGTCTGTTTTCCTTCCAAATTCTATGCTATCTCTGTCTGGATCACTGATGTCTCAGGAATCTCAAAGATTCTTCCAAGTCCTATGTAACTGCTCATACTATAAATAACTTGTTTGTATTCAATTGATGAGTAATAATATCATCACCACTACACCGTGAATTGGGATATTAGGGAGTGAATTTCTTAATTTATTTTTTTCGTATCGAGGAAGACGAAGTGGCAGTCTGCCAAGAAGAACGTAAACAAACAGAGTACACACAATTTCTGCACAAGTGGGCGTTTGCAATTCTCATTTTTTAAATGATACCGACACTTTTTACCTATTTTCAAACTCATTATATACATGATACGTGCATTCACCCAGCATAGATAAAGGAATTTGTGTTACTAGGTGACTTTAATTTGCCCACAATTTCTTGGTAAGATAATCTCCAGCTAGGTATCTCACAATTTAGATTCTTTTCTCAGTAATTTAAATAATCTGGTTCCATCAATAAAATTCACCATTGAAACTGAAATAGATAATAAGCTACCATTTTTAGATATTTTACTACACAGAAGCGGAAGATATTTTAAGTATGATGTATTTAGGAAAAACACCAATAATTTATCGTACGTTCATTATTACTCTGCTCACAGTGAAAAAACTAAGCTTTCTGTCTTTAGTTCAATGTTCCTCAGAGCATACAGAATTTGCAGCCCTGAATTTCTGAATAACGAGTTGAGCAAGATATACAGCATTGCATCAGACTTAAAATATCCAAAGCATTTGATAGACAATTCACACACTATGGCCATAAAAATTTACTATAAAACTCCACAAGAGAAAAATAATTATTGTAATAAGAACTTGCTAGTGCTTCCTTTTCATGAGAGTATGGCAGGACTACCAAAAATACTTAAGGAATTCAACATAAATGTAGTCTTTAAAAACAATAGCACAGTTAAAAATATTCTAATTAAAAATTCTCCACATAACACTGAAGATTGTGTATACACAATTCCTTGCCTGCATTGTCAAAAATTTTACATTGGACAAACTGGCAAGGACTTACAAACAAGGATAAACCAACATAAATACAGTGTGAGAAGTGGTCAAGTGTCTAGTGGGATTTTTGTTCATGTGAGGGACCAAGATCATTTGATTGACTGGAAGAATGCTAGTAAAATAACTTCTTGTAATTTCTTTATTGAAAGGAACATAATTGAATCAAGCCACATAAAGCAAACTTTTGACCAAAATATCAACCTAAGCCTAGGTATGTACAGGCTTGATAACTTTATTTCAAAGAAAATCGTTACATGTTTTCCTGTTCGGACATTTGGTCCATCTGTGACCTGAGGACTGTTGGCAATTTTTTCAGGCTTGCGTGATACTTTTTCCCGTGTTCCCTAATTTTGTCTTTACTTCTGTATATATACTGTCTGTATCTCATTTTCTGTATTCCCTTGATGATGTCTTAAATAGACGAAAACGTTCGGACTACGTTTCTTATTTACCAGTGGTTTTTTCTGCAAATCATATTCACGTGTCTTTTGTGAAATACTGCAAAACATATATATATATATATATATATATATATATATATATATATATATATATATATATATATATATATATATATACACACACACACACACACACACACCCATATATATATATATATATATATATATATATATATATATATATATATATATATATGTATATATATATATATATATATACAGTATATATATATATATGTATATATATATATATGTGTGTATATACATATATATATATGTGTGTATATATACATATATATATGTGTATATATAATATATATATACATATATATATATATATATATATATATATATATATATATACATATATCCATGGTTAAAGTCCGTTCCTCGTACCCTTTACAAAAAATCGCACTAAAGTATGGAATAAATTCAAACTGGCCAGATAGACTCATGGTAGACATTCTCATTACACAACACAAAAACTTTTCCATTCTAATGAAGCAAATGCAACGCTAAGATCAGCTGTCTTAAAAGCTTAAATTGAATATGAGGAAAATCTTATTCAGAATCGTGCTACTAAACCTAAGTCATTTCACTCCTACATTATGAATAGAAAACATGACAGACCTAGAGTTGGCTCCCTGATGGTGAGTGGTGAACTATCTGACGACCCCACCACTATGGCTAATGTATTTGTTGAAGCTTTTTCCTCTGTTTTTGTTGTCGAGTCATCTTTGAACCTTTTTCCCCATCAGGAGTGTCACGGCAAGTTCTCTTCCGTGCAGTTTCACCCAACAGACATTGAGTCTCATCGCAAATCTCTTGGTGTTGATAATGCCAAGGGACCCGACAATCTTCATCCTCGTCTTCTAGAGGAATGCGCACCAGAATTGGCCTATCCCTTATCCATCATCTTCGATAATTCTATGACATCAGGCTCCTTGCCCCAATCTTGGAAAATGTCCCACGTTTGTCCTATTTATAAGAAAGGTTCTCGTAGTGACCCCCCTAAACTATCGGCCTATTAGTCTAAATCCTGTTCCCTGTAAGACAATGTAACGTATTATCTGTAAATATCTCTTTGGATTCATTGAAGACCATCCGTTATTTGATGAATCTCAATTTGGTTTTAGACCAAACCGTTCCGTCACCGATCAACATGTGCTCACGCACGACTACATTACTTACTGGTATGACCAAGGTCAAGTGTACGGCCTTTGACCGTGTACATCGTCAGACTTTTATTGATAAGCTAGTAGCCATTGGCATTTCGGGTAACCTAATGCAATGGATCACTAGTTTTCTTCTCGGCCGATCAATGAAAGTCTCAATAAATGGTCATGTCAGTTACTCTAAGCCAGTTTTAAGTGGAGTTCACCAAGGCTCAGTTCTGGGGCCAGTGTTATTCCTAATTCACATTAATTATACCTGCTCTCAGATTCAGTGCAACTACAAAATATTTGCTGACGATTTTAAGTTATATTATCATTCATCAGCATTATCATCTGACTGTACTCAATCTCTTCCAGGCATGCAGAATGATATAGACTTGTTGGCTGCTACTGCTGCTTCTTGGTGGTTGAGTTTTTCCGCCTGTAAAAATGTCCACCTCCGCTTTGCTAGACAGCGCTGTGCCCAGGCTGACGATCTCATCACTCCTATCTACACTCTTAATGGCAGTCCTATCACACAGAGCTTCTCTCATAAGGATTTAGATATTATAGTTGATAGGAAATTGAAGTTTCAACAACATATAAGAATCATAGCTGCCAAAGCTGGAGGTATTGCCACTAATCTCTTGAAATCTACTGTCACCCGCTCGGCTAAATTCATGTCTTCTCTTTTCATCTCCGATGTTCGACCTATCTTGGACTTTGCTTCTCCCATATGGAATATAGGGTACTTGGGCCAAAGCAATCTATTGGAGCCCGTACAACGCAAGTGGACAAAAGAGGGTACAGGTTAACTGATCTTCCCTACATTGATAGGCTGTCTTCACTGGGCTTGTTCTCTGTGAAAGGCAGGTTGTTGCGACACGATCTCATATACTGTTACCGCATCTTTCATGATCTTTCCATCATCTCTCCTAATGCCATCTTCACCTTATCTCCTGATGTTGGCACTAGAGGCCATAGGTTTAAGATACAAATGCAACATTCTCATTTGGAGGTTCGAAGGCGATTCTTTTCTTGTCGAATTATCCAGAAGTGGAATTCATTGCCCCCAAATATTGTTGATGCCCCTAGCCTCCCTGTGTTCAAGTCCAGATTGAAATCCTTTTTAGGTGAAGAATTATTCTCATTCTAATCTCTTATCGAAGTGACGTACTCAAATTGTGTCATTTGAGATCATTCCTTGTGTACGTCCTATGGATGTGATGTAATCTAGATGACATCTATTTCAGTTGGGGGGAGCAGCCTCGTGATGGCCGCTTGTCCTCTTAGACTCCTACTTATTGTCCATTTCTTTTATTCTGTTAAAAATCTTTAGTGTAATCACCACGGAAAGATGCGCTCAACCAGTCATTTCATAACTAATGAAATAGTAGCACTGCCCGTATCACCTGACTGGAGCTTCTGTCTTGAACGCTTGGGCCTGTCCCTCTCTGATCCAGACTTGCTGGATCTAGGGTGACATGGCCCTACCAGGTGAGTTATGCCGTCTGTTTTTTGGTATGAATGTGGTGAATATGGTGCGAGTATAGGTATCCAGTTGGTACCCCTTGCCTGGGGTGCAGTTGGCACCCCTTGCACTGTGTAAAAGAGGGTGAACGGGTGTTGGCCGATGCGTATGGGCAGTGTGTGTGTTAGTGCTGGGCAAATACCGCTAATCTCAGTACCGGAATTACCGGTAAACAACAATGCCGTTACCGGAATTACCGGTATTTTACCGGTAAAAGACTCGTGAGGTAGTAGTCGCCTTTATGACTTTAAACAAATTTCATCCTACTATGGTGTGTAGTCACAACCCCATTGCATATTCTGTATATTGAAATAAAGTAAAAATTTCGATAGCCAGTTCTATTTTGTTTACGATATTGTGTTTATGGAGATATCTGGCAACTCTTCCCACCAATCGGAAGCAAGCTATGATTCTAAACACTAAACACATGATATTGAATTTTATAGATATCAGTGCGTTATCAAAGTTAAAAGTAGAAGCATGCCGCCTATCCACAGCATCCAGCCTCCCAGTTTAACTGTCTCTATTGAAAAATAAATGTTTTTGTCCTTTAATAAGCTATATGTCTGGTTCTATTTTAATATTATATGGTTGTTATGTCATTGTAAAGGGAAAAAGTCATACTTTAATTGGTGCTACTATAGTATGCTATCTACCTCGCAAGTGAGTGAATGGAGGGTGTCTGAGGGTGGGTGTGGTGTATAAACTTTTGTCCGCCTTTGCATGCATGGGTTCATGTTTGTTGGGTGCATGTGGGAGTGGGAGTTTTGTTAATACACACACATACACATATAATGAGCTTTGACTAATTTGTAATAAATGTTTTCTTAAAAACTAACCTAAACTGACTAATTTGTGGTAGATGTTTTCCTAAAAACTGTTTTTAATGCTCCCTTGTTTTAATACTTATTTCATACAAATTAGCCCAGCACGTGATCCAAAGACCAAGGTGAATACTCAAGGATATATTAGATTTCATTGTCAGCATGTTTTTTATTTATTTCCTCAATTATCTTTTCATACAAATTAGTTCATATTCTTATTTAGAAACAGAAGCATATTGGCATTTTCATCACTAAGCATATATATATATATATATATATATATATATATATATATATATATATATACATATATATAAATATATATATATATAAATATATATATACATATACATATACATATATACATATATACAGTACATATATATATACATATATATATATATATATATATATATGTATAGACATATATACATATATATACATATATATATATATATATATATATATACATATATGGGTCTTCGTTTGGCGACACGCGGAATTTTTCGATGAAACTTTCATAATTAATATAGTTTCATATGCTGATCACAGAAATAACAACATTAATTCTACTGAGAAATTAACAAAAGTGTAAAAAAAAAACGGTTTTAAAATTACCGAGACCTTAGCGATACATACTTGCTTAATGGTAAAAGTTTACCGGTAAAATTAGCGGGACACTGGGCCTGCCGCCTGTCAGTACCATCACTCAGTACCACCAAGCTGAGACGTGCTTACTGCTCTCTCAGTGTTTTGGCATAGCTTATCGTTTAACGGAGCCTTAACGGTAGCAGAATTTTTGCCGGTAAGCTACCGTCAAGGTTGTTACCGATAAAACCCGTTACTACCGGTAGCTACCCACCACTACCGTCAGTGCCGTCACTCAGTACCACCAAGCCGAGACGCGCTTACCGCTCTCCGAGTGTTATGGTATAGCTTACCGGTTAACGGAGCCTTAACGGTAGTAGAATTTTTGCCGGTAAGCTACCGTTAAGGTTGTTACCGGTAAAACCTGTAACTTTACCGGTAGCTGCCCACCACTAGTGTGTGTCGAGTGAACGAGGGAAGGGAAAGGAGTTCATGAGAAAAATGCAGTGGAAGAAAAATATGGGGTACAATTAGTTAAGGTAGGATTGATAAGAGTTACGATCGAGTGAAAGAGAAACTAGCTGGAAAAGTCTTCGTTATCGGGATCGACCAAGAAGTAGGGAATAACGAGGATAAAGTGATACATCGCCCCGCATCAACAATGTTAACTAAATTAGCTTACTTCACAAACTAAAGAAAGTAGCCCACTAACCATAGACATCCATAATGCCAGTCTATTTTATCTATCTATTTATTTATTCATTTTTGTATTTCACCCCTTTACTTACCATTTACAAGATTTTTTTTTTGTTGGGTAGGGATTTTTTACATATGGCTGGCCACTCTTCTGAGAAGTTGTTACAGATTTGAAGGTCTGGTCTGATTGAGTCCACTTGCAGATTGTTTTCCTGTTGTTGTTTTTTTCCAATTTCATAATTGATAAAACTCGTTCTTTGGGAGCTTTGCTGCATGGAACAGAGAAAATATAAGCATTCACTTTCTTCATATTTGTGAGACCTCAGATTTACTGAACAACTTGAGATAACATTCCTCACTGGTTATCTATTATCTCAGGAGTATTGATAATTGCCTCCACAACCCCATACTCATCATATAATTCGTCCATATCAATATTGTCAATGTTACAGACCCTGGCTGCATCACAGAATTCTTCAAAATGTATGGCATCTGTTAGGCTCAATTTTGACACATTGTTATCAGATATTTCATACCTGTCATTTAAATACTTTATGGCTCTTTCGTAGCAAACAATTAAGTCTGTTTTACATTTCTTAAACTCATCTAGTGGAAGCTGGCTAAGTTTGGTGTTTACTGCAAAAGCAGAAAAAAAAAAGCCATTCACTCTTCTTCCAAGTTTGCCTTTTAGTTCAAAGATTAGCTTGAATACTGATTTTGAACTAAAAGGCAAACATTTGTTTTCTTGGCTTTGCACACCAAACTTAGCCAGCTTCCACTAGATGAGTGTAAGAAATGTATCTCATACTTCATTGTTTGCTATGAAAGAGCCATAAAGTATCTAAATGACAGGTATGAGGTCTGAAAACAGCTTTGATAACAATGTGTCAAAATTGAGCCTAACAAATTCCATACATTTTGGAGAATTCTGTGATGTAGTCAAGGCCTGTAACATTGACAATATTGATATAGATGAATTATATGAAGGGCATAGGATTGTGGAGGCAATTATCAATAATCCTGAGATGATAGGTAGCCACAATGAGGCACGTTATCTCATAGGGTGGAAAAAAGAATAAACTGCCATTATGGACATGGGCTAAATGGTAAGTAGGCTACTTCCTTTAGTTTGTGGAGTCAGTTCATTTTGTTAGCATATATGTTGTTATGTTAGGAGCACAACTTGATATCAGTTCTTTATTTACAATGTATACATGTATCATGTAGCCTATGTATATAACATAGTGCGTTAAAAAATATCCTTCTTTATATCATATATTTGACAAATCAACACATTTAAGTATAGTTTGTATATTTTATACAACTTTTTTCTATTCTGATTCCTCAATAAACTCGTGTAAATTAAGTTAGAGGTAAATGTAAAAAAAAAAAAAAAAAAAAACAACTTTGTTTACATTCTTGTTGGAGGGCACCACTTGTCTCCCTCTGGACGAAAATACAATTTAAGAAATTAACTTCCTAATCTCTCAATTTACTGTGCACTGATTATGATTTTGTGACAAGTAATACTTTCTTTATATGCACTCCACAAGCGCACTTCACACTAACTGAATGAATTGTTTTATAGTATGAGCACTTACGGTACATAGTACAGACTTGAAAGTATGTTTGAGATTCGTGGGACATCAGTGAGATCCAGAAGTGACATAGAATTTGGAATGACAACAGTCATGCAGGTACTAAGCTAGTGTTATGGGAACTCATCCATCGTGAACATGTGTTCATTGTGTGGCAGAGGTTATTTTCCTTATCATTGATGTAGCCTGGTTTGATGTTAGTTCTGATCATGCATGGACTGTCAATTTGATAGGCAGAATGTAGTCTTGTCAAAATATTTATTAATTGTGTGTATTCTTGTATGATAGGTATGCAACAACCATAGATACAAAAGCACAAATTAAGTATTACATATCTCAGGTTACTATATTCTCGGATAGTTTATTTTAATGCAAAGTTTGTGGGTTACAGGAGTATCGTACATTATTTGGGACTGGCCATAGGAATATATCAAATGCATGCAGTGAAATATCTCACAAGAGGAACTCTTGCCTCAAAAATTATAAGTAAATAATTTACTTCATATTAGATGGTTCCAGAAATAGTGTCATTCACCATAACCAAACCAAAAATTAGTCTTACTTGTATGTTGTCTTTATGATTTATGAGTAAGGTTGCTGGTTGCACAAATAATTTCTCATTGAAAATTAATTGTAATTGATTTTAAATGAATGAATAACGAGCTACTCCCACAATATGACTTGTTTTAGTAGTTGATGGAACTCGGGGGGGGGGGGGGGTAGGTGAGTGTAGCTATAGTAGGTACGTGGAAATCTGTGGGCAACACCACCATCACATATGTAATGTTTACACTGCCATCTTTCGCGGTCCGTTCGAATAGGTATGCCTCAGTTTGAATGCTTGTTGCCATGGCAACATGATAGGTGTTAGTAATAATAGTATAAAAGGAAGGTCCTGCATTGTTTTTGACATGCTCAGGTTGTTTGTTGACCCATAAAACCTTCACATGCCAAGTTGCATGTCAATTGGGCTAGGGGTTTAGATTTTACTGATAATCATCTCTAAATTGACAACTTAATAGTTGCCATGACAAAGCAAATTTGGTATGATGGAGATGTTCCACATACTTTTTGGTATGCTCAGGTGATGTGTTGACCCATAAAACCCAGGTGTTTCAAATTTCAATAAAATTGGACCAGTGGTTTAGAGTTTACGTGCATTTCTGTACCAAAATCTTTACAAATTACCTTTTGTCATGGTAAAGTCTAACCAAAAATTCGGGTTAAAAAGATTATTAAAAAAAATTGTATCTCCCTTATTTTTCAAGCTATTTAAAAAATCTAAAAAGTATTTTGTTTCTAATTGCCTTTCATATGCAACAAGAATTTAAGGGATAACAATTTTTTGAAAATTTTGTACCTGTACCTAGCTATAGGTAGGGATAGGTATAGTTTGGCTGACTAAATTCTCCTGATGGACATAAATCTTTTATAGTTTTGTTTATGGTCTTCTGGTGTAACTTCTGCCAAAATTCCCTTGTTCACTCATCAATTCTGTGTATGTAGGGGTGTAGTTGAAAGTGTTCCCTGACAAATTGAAACCAGTAAAAGAATCAAACAAACATTGATTTTTGATATCCTTGATTATATCCAGTTATCATACATTATTTGGGACCGTTATGTCCTTTGCTATGCTCAGATTTTTTCTTATTATTACTTATTTATTTTTTTATTCATCCATTCCTGTGGGTATTATTTTCATGTTAATTTTCATTTTACCAGTCACTTAGATAATTAAATCTTGTATTGATATATGGGGCAAAAATATTCAAGCAAAATAAGTGTAACTCATTTGAATTGGCTGTTTTCACATAACAATAACTCAATAAGCTACTCTGACCAAGTGCCTAGTTTTAGTATTTGATGGAAGGGAGGGGTGAAGCTAACATATTGTGGGTGTAGGTAGGGACATGTTAGGATAATTGACTAGAATTAATTTACTTTTCACACAAGGATGTCAAAAAATATATATTTTTATGGATCATGTCAAGATTAGTGAATCCGATCACAAGAAGATTATTGGGTTTGTTATTCTTTACACGAGTATAATTGGGTTCACTGTTCTTAACATAAACACTTTGGTACCTTGGTACACAATATTTCAATAACTGATTAAATTTCAAAGTTTCTGTTCACTAGTTAACCTTTATGAATCCTCAGTGGTTTAATAGTAATTTTCATGTGTTACAATTTCTGTATTCAGATCCAGGAAGTCTCAAGGTTAGGTTAGGTATATGGCTCAGAGGTTATCAGGGTTCTGTAATGCAATCACCTTGCAGTATCCCTTCAATAACTAGTTTTAACAGAATTTTTTTATGGAAATTGAAACATTGTGTTACCATATTTAATGTTTTTATTCATCAGTATAAATTTAGCATATTTTGTCTAAGGTTTGCTTTTCTTTCCATGAAGACATTTGGGTTGGCCATTCTCTACATGAGGATCTTTGGGTTCACTTTTCTTGACATGGAGATAATTGGGTTTACTATTCTTGACTACCTCCCTTAGAAGGGGGAAAAAGCCTTGGTATAGGTATATGTATGTATGTACTATTCTTGACATGGAGATGTTGGGTTTGCTAATTTTGACATGATTCATATCTATAGGCTTCTCTAGTGGTATTTCTGCAGAATGTTGCTTGTTTTCCTACCAACTTAGAGGTTAGATTAGGGTAGGGGGTCACTGAAAAAATGGAAAACATGTCATCTGCTGTAGAAATAGATCAGATACCCATGATTAAAATATCCTTGATGTGTGTAGTGGTCCTGTGCAAATTTGTTTTTATAAATATTTCATATTTCTGACTGTGCTGTCATATCCTACATTATACACCAACCTCATTTACTCGTGTCCTACATCTCTTTGCAGTATTTATTCAGCCACTCATTTTTCCTAGTATTTCCTGATTAATGTTTACTGTTGCAGTCTCTGTTCTTTCTGCACAACCTCATAATTTTTAGTATGTATTCAAACTTCCATTTCTTTCTTCTCCCCTAGTGCATTTTGGTTAATGCCCCACTGTATTTGTATAGGCTTGTGTCACTCCTAATACATGCTCTCAAAAAGTTAGATGTAGATGTCAGACTTATTATATATTCTATTTCAGGTCAAGGAATAGATATATTTCCTTGGGAAAAGTATTGGATGATACCTTATAATCAATATATAGTAAGGAGAATCTTGTGTGGCATCTGCGACACTCAAATCTTACAATCTATCTTAGATATCACATGATGACCCCCATTGGAGAGAAATCTTACGAAAGTGACCTGTGTGATGCAGCTTTCTCAGGAAAGAGTGTTCTTGAATGACACGTGATGACCCACACTGGTAAGAAGCCTTTTAAGTGTGACCTGTGTGTAGCAGCTTTCTCAGGAAAGAGTGCTCTCAAATATCATGTAATGACTCACACTGGAGAAAATCCTTTCAAGTGTGACCTTTGCAATGCAGCTTTCCCAGTTAAGGGTTCTCTTAAACGACATGTGATGACCCACACTGGCAAGAAATCTTTCAAGTGTGACCTTTGTGATGCAGCTTTCATACGAAAGTATGATCTCAAACAACACATGATGACCCCCATTGGAGAGAAGCCTTTCAAGTGCAACTTGTGCGATGCAGCTTTCTCACAAAATAATGTTCTCAAATATCATGTGATGACTCACACAGGAGAGAAGCCTTTTAAGTGTGGCCTGTGTGATGCAGCTTTCTCACAAAAGAATGCTCTCAAATATTATGTGACAACCCACACTGAAGAGAAGCCTTTCAAGTGTAGTCTATGCAATGCAGTTTTCTCAGGAAAGGGTGTTCTTAAATATTATGTGATGACCCACACTGGAGAGAAGCCTTTCAAATGTGACCAGTGCGATACAGCTTTCTCATGAAAGAGTCTTCTCAAACATCATTCGATGTCCCACACTGGAGAGAAGCCTTTCAAGTGTGACCTGTGCAATGCAGCTTTCTCAAGAAAGGGAGTTCTCAAATATCATATGATGACCCACACTGGAGAGAAGCCATACAAGTGTGACCTGTGTGAAGCAGCTCTTTCAACAAAGAGTGCTCTCAAGTATCACGTAATGACCCACACTGGAGAGAAGCCTTTCAAGTGTGACCTTTGCAATGCAGCTTTCATACGAAAGTGTGATCTTAAACAACACATGATGACCCACGCAGCAGAAAACCCTTTCAAGTGTGACCTATGCGATGCAGTTCTCTCAGGAAAGAGTGCTCTCAAATATCACGTGATGACCCACACTGGAGAGGGGCCTTTCAAATGTGAACTATGCGATGCAGCTTTCCCAAGAAAGACTTCTTTCCAACATCACATGATGACCCACACCGGAGAGAAGCCTTTCAAGTGTGACCTTTGCAATGCAGCTTTCTCAAGAAAGGGAGTTCTCAAATATCATGTGATGACCCACACTGGAGAGAAGCCTTTCAATTGTGACCTATGTAATACAGCTTTCTCACAAAATAGTGCTCTCAAATATCACATGAAAACCCACACTAGAGAGAATCCTTTCAATTGTGACCTGTGTGGTGCAGCTTTCTCATGAAAGAGTGCTCTCAGATATCATGTGATGACCCACACTGGAGAAAAGTCTTTCAAGTGTGACCTGTGTAATGAATTTTTCTCAGGAAAGAGTGCTCTCAAGTATCACGCGATGACTCACAGTGGAGAAAAGTCTTTCAAGTGTGAACTGTGTGATGCAGCTTTCACCAGAAAGGGTAATCTCACAGAACACGTGATGACCCACACTGGAGAGAAACCTTTCAAGTGTGACCTGTGTGATGCAGCTTTCTCAAGAAAGAGTAATCTTGATCAACAAATGATGACCCACATTGGAGAGAAGCCTTTCAAGTGTGACCAGTGTGATGCAGCTTTCTCAAGAAAGAATGATCTCAAACGGCACATAGTGACCCACAGTAGAGAGGCACTTTAAGTGTGACCTGTGCATTGCTGCAAGTTCGTGAATCATCCCTAACCTAACCATGCCCCACCTAACTTTAACCCTTAACCCTAACCAATTTTTTTTTTTTTTTTTTAATGAAACATAGTTATTCAAGTACCTGGAGTGATGGGGCATCAGAATATAAATGGTTATGGGGGTCTATCTGCAAAACCCTAGGAGGAGTTTGTGAACATACAAACAAAACAAATTGACAGACAAATGAAAGATAGTAATTCAATACCCTGGGTTATAAGGTTTTAGAATATATATGGTTATAGGGGTCTATCTGGGAGCTCGTGAGTAATCTCTTACTGAACCATACCCCACCTAACTTTAACCCTTAACCCTAACCAAAATATACATTTTTATGAAAATGAAATATAGTTATCCAAGTACCTCGAGTGACAGGGTATCAGAATATATATGGTTATGGGGGTCTATATGCAAAACCTTAGGAGTTTCTGAACAAACAAACAAACAGACAAATGTAAGATAGTTTTCCTTCTAAGTACCTTGGGTTATAAGGTTTCAGAATTCATATGGTCATAGGGGTCTATCTGCAAAAATCAGGAATAGTTTAATTCTTTTCAAGAGAAACATCAGATGGCATATGATGATTTGCTTATGTTATGAGGGAGCCCAAGTGTCAGCTCACTTCTAGTAGTCAACTTTAGACGTAGTTATCTGGTCTGTATCCAGATAAACCTGTATGACTAGAAGTCAAAGTTAACCAAGAAGGTTCCAGAAAGAAATATCAAACTTGAGCTAACAAGTATATTAAGAGAAAATACAGGTATAATACAATAACACATACAATAAAAATGTAAGGCAAGAATGACCCTTATAGACACAAAAATATGTGAAAAAGACAATTGGGCAATTTCAAAGACTCATGAGACTAATACAATAGAAGATATTTATCTAAGAGAGACTGAATAGGGAAATGAATAAAAATGGTATATGTGAACTATTTATAGTTGCTGGCCTGGACCTGACATATCAGAGTCTACAGGATGGAAGGAAGAGGTTGAAAACTACCTCCTTCGAGCTACGCACTTAGAGACAAGGGCTGGAAACCTGCCTAGTTTGCAGTGCTTGAGCACGTGAAATACCTTGTTTGAGGTGAGCTGACTGAGAGACAGGAGGTGGCTATGTGTCTCTTGACTGCATTGACATATCTGTGTAGTAACAATACTTAATCTAATTGGCATGCATATCTGTGAGAATATCATGCAGTTAAATGTGCACATATAAAACTGCGTGTAATACAAATAAAGTATTTTACATTATAATTCACTGGCACAGCTGACACAAACATACAAGTACAATCAAGATATACATGAGAAAATGCATACAAAACAATTATGTAGTAATCATTGTGTTAAACTTATTGCATAAATCCAAGGTGTTGGCTGACCAGTTTTGTTTTGTTGTTATTAGTTCCAAGAAGAATTTATTCATGGTGTTTAGTAGTCTTGATTATGCTTGTTCTTCTTTAGTACCTCCTGAGAGAGAATTTGATTGTCAGACCATTTAAGAAATTTATCACAATGCCTCCATGACTTCTGGTGCCTTTGTCCTCATATAAACTGTAGTTGTTAGCCGACTTTTCAGCATGTAACACATATTTCTTTGAGTCTTCGTTATAGTCTTGTATCTTACCATGATAAGAGTGATTGCATGCCCTGAATGACAGTGGAGCATTTCAGAACTTTGTTCCCTGCCAGGGACTGAAAGATGCAAAATAAAAATTCAAAGGAAACGTTAATAATGAAGGACAAGTTGTAGGAAAAATTCTATTAAAAAAATCAATGAGAACAAGGGAAAAATGCAAAATTATAGCATAAAGATGACCAAGAAAGTGAATGGAGAAAACTGAGTATAGACGATGTAAATAAAGGGAACTAAAATAAGAATAAAGATCATTATAGACAGTCAAGGAAACAAAAGATCGCATATTAGAAGTGTGACACTACAAAGGCAAAATATCTCAAACGTAACCTGAACAATATTGTAGTTAGATTAATGCATTAGTAGCATTTTCAATGGGGTCTAGTGGGTGTCATCAATGAGACAAGCTCTGAAGCTTTATTTATGCATGTAGATAAGTATTGAAATGAACACCCCGGGCTCCTTCGAATGGCTCCAGACAGTGTCGTTCAAATACAACTTGTAAGATTCGCCAAGCCCAGTAGCAATGACAAAGATGGTTTGAGTGAACAAAAACACACGATCTTCCTTGGCCACTTATATTTAATGCATGGCAAACAAATTGGGTATTCCTCTACACAATGAAAATATACACATTCACGTAATTATAAATAGCACAGTTCAACTGTTCCAGTTTGTATGCAGGTAATGTAACAGGATTATCAATAGTGGGCAAAGGGGGCGCAAGAATTCACTGGCTTGAGGCTATGTCTTTAACAGTCTAACGACATAGTTCGGTTAAGCAAAAAGCACGATCTGACTGCCCCACTACATTTTGGTTATGACATTGCCTCTTCTCCACCTCCTCCCCCTCCTTGTCTGCCTGCCTAACTACCTCTGCTAATCGTAAACTACCCAAACTATGTTGTTTACGAGAAGCACTTTTACGTGTTCATAACAGTATTAAATTGACCTATGCCCAAGAACTATTTCAGGTAATGTAAGATATTGCTAATTGTAAATAACATTTTCTCTAGTTAGACATTAACAGTGTAAATCTGTTTCTGATGGAGATGTTGGGTTGCAAGGATCTTTGAAATTCGTAGAATATTTCTGAGGTCAAGAAATGATGAAAATTGTAAACTCAATAAAAAAGTTAACTTTAGGCAGTTGTCAAGCAGGGTTTTAGTTTCTAATTAGAATTCTTAGCCATCCATTTTCAATGTTGCCAGATGCACAAGTAATAAGCCACATTAAGTAATTCATGAGAAAAAAATTAACCCATTTGAAATTTTACAATGGTGGTGGTGGGGGCCAGATACTCTAAAGACTAGATATATGATATTAGACCATGATCATGTACTTTTTTGCATGAACCTGTGGGGACAAAAGAGCAGTGTTATTTAATTTCTATTTATATGTTTTAAGTTAGTCTATGAGGAAATTGTGAGGACTGGGCAGGTTATTACCCAAATACAAGGAAAGACCTATTTCGGAAGTGGACCCCGTACACTATTACAATATGTTTTATGTAATATGGAAATGTACCAGAATGGCAGCCAAGTGATTGGAATGAATGATAGCCCCATTCGAATTAGGCATAATTTATTTCGTTCAACTCTAACCTCCCTTATCCTTTATGTTGAGTTTCTGACATACAGTATTGAAAAGACTGCTATTTTTGCTGTCAGACATCCAGGTCACCGGCCTTGGCAACCAGGTCACCATATATAAATGGGGGAAGCCAATAACAAACATGAGAGAGAGTTGCACTCAGATTCTAGCTCAGATTATGTGGCCCAAAAGTTGCTGTGCAGGAGGGTATACCACCACCGTAAAGAACAGTCAATTGAAGTTTCATATATTGTCACTAAGTGGGAACAGGCATAGTATGGGGCTTTTAGCAATGACCCAACTGTGCACTGAAGCCAGTTGGGTCAATGGATCAAGGAAAATTATGGGAACTTAAATCAAATATGTGTGTGTTTGTAGTAGCCAGCCTTTTATTACTGGCTAATATTTCGTATGTAGATCACATAGGTAGTGTAGATTGTATACCAAAGTGAAGGATAGAGCAGAACTAGGAGTGGAGGAATGGGGATATTTCAAGGAGGGTGTCAAAAGGTGTGTAAAGATGGTGTGTGGAACAAGTAGGATGGGAGGAAATGGAAGCAAAGGTAGTGAATGGTGGGATAATGAAGCAAAGAAAGTTGTATAAGAGAAGAAATGAGCATTCACAGATTGGTTGCACAATAGGACAAATCATATGAGAAGTACAAAGAAAAGAGAAGAGCAATAAAGCATAAGATAAATAAAGCAATAAAGAGAGCAGATACGAAATTAAGTGAGGAAAGGGAGGCAAATCAAGTAGAGAAGAAAAAGTATAAAGTGCAGATGGAGAGATGGTAATGGAAGAGAAGGCAATAAGAGGAAGATGGGCAGAGTATTTTAGGGAGTTGCTAAATGTGAAGGAGTATAGGGAGAGAAAGGTAGTTGCAGTGGGAAGCACTAAGAAAAGGACAATGATGAATGAGGAAAATGTAGGAGAAATAAGGAAAGATGAGGTGATAGCAATTATCAAAATAAAGAGAGCAGGTAAGGAACCTGGATTAGATGGATGTCATGTGGAGTGTCTAATAAAGGGAGGTACAGTGATGGTAGACTGGCTGGTGGGTTTAGGACAGGTAGGGGTTGTGTGGATTAGGTGTTTGTGGTAAGGCAGATATTTGAAAAAGCTTTAGGAAAAGGTAAGAATTTTTTTTTAGGCCTTGATGGATCTGGAAAAGGCTTATGATGGGGTAGACCATAAAGCACTGTGGGAGGTATTGCACATACAAGGGATAGGAGGACAGCTGTTAAGAGCAGTCAATTTTTTTTTTTTTTTTTTTTTTTCAAGAGAAGTAGAGCTTGTGTTAGAATTAGAAATGGAGAGAGTGAGTGGATTGAGGTAAAGGTGGGACTTCACCAGGGACATGTAAATGTAGTGAATGTGGCGCTGATAGGGACGAGTGGTTGGCACCTCCCAGGGGTGTGTGTGTGTCAAGGGGTGCATGGGTCGGTGACCCCAGAAGGGGTAATGCCTGTGTGTTGATATGGGTGGCAGTACATAGCAAGGGACCCGGGTGTGTGGATGTGTGTGTGCGTGGATGAAGGCAGGAAGCCCACAAAAGGGGGTCATGTTAGAAGCTAGACGGTAGGGAAAATTAGCAATAGGGACCGTGCTGTGTGTATCGAAGGAGAGTGAAGGAGTGACCCAGAAGCAACCACAGGAACGGGAGTTCAACGGAGAATCAAGTAAGTAAATCACCTTTCCCAACCACAGATGACATGGCTGTTCAATTTGTACATGGATGGGATGGTGTGAGAATTAAATGCAAAGAAAATGGGCCGGGTGTTGGAGATGGTGAAAGGAAATGGCAGGATCAAAGGAAGGGTTAAAGAAGTTAGTGACAGAGCTAAGGAAGGTGTACAAAAGAAGGAAGTTTGAAATGAATATGGGTAAAAGTAAGGTGATGAGATTTTCAAGGGGAGTAGTGAGTATTAAGGGAGAGAGATTGGAGGAAGTTGATAGTTTTAGTTGCTTGGGTGCAAATGTGGCGGGAAAGGGAGGAGTGGAGGTTGAGGTAGAATATATATTTAGAGAAGCAAATAAATGCCTTTGGGGATTTAAAAGTGTAATGAGAAATAGACATTTCGAAATGGATGCTAAGAGGAGATTGTATAAAGGTGTGATCGTGCCGATTGCAGTGTATGGGGCGGGTATATGGAACATAAGAGAGGAAGAGTTTAAATGTGTTTGAGATGAAATGCCTGAAAAGTATGGTGGGGGCTACTAGGCTGGATAGAGTGAGAAACAAGGTGAGGAGGAGAGTGGGGGTGGAAAAGTAATTAGGAGATAGGGTTGATGAAAGAGTATTGGAATATTTTGGACAAATGGAAAGGATGAGTGAAAAAAGATGTTATAGTAAAAGAGGTGTGGAAGGCAGAGGTGGAAAGAGTGAACATGATGAGAGGGTGACCAAAGATGAGATGGATAGATGGGGTAAAAGAGGCATTGGGAAAGAGGAGAATGTCTGTTGAGAAAAAAAAGGGGGGGGGGGAAGATGGATGATAGGGGAGAGTGGAGAATGGTTGTATATGGATGATGCTGTGGGGAAGAGGGGTTAGGGAGTATGTGTGAATGATATTTTGACACAGCCTTATGTTTTTCTGCATGTTACTTTATAAATCTACATACATCGTATTTTTTCATCTTATTCGGATCTCAAATACGAAAAGAAAGTGTAGCGAAACGACCGAACAATATAGCGAATCGACCGAAATAATGTTGCGAAACGACTGAACGATATACCGAAATGGTTGGCAGCCGTTTCGTAGAATTTCGTACCAAAACGTAGAAAAATGGTGGCATGTGGCAACTGCGCGAGGAATTTTTTTCTACACATCAGCGGGCTGTTCAAAACATTAAAATGAATTGAGCTGTTGTCTAAAAATCATATAACTAGTTATCAAATAAATGGTACAGCAAAATATATGACTTTTATTGGTAATTATGTTACTTATAAAATGTACCCCAAAAGATACGTTTTTACGGCGTAGATATAAATCTACGCTAAAGTTTCAACTTTCTTTTTGCGATAATAATATAAAAAAGTTTTTATTTTACTGAATATTTTAGGGCATGAGGGAATTACATACATTCAAGAATACATGAAAAAAACTAGAACCAAAATTCAGTCAAAATTTGACAAGTATATCTAGCTATAAAGTCGGCGCACGCCCGAGGAAAATGTATGCCCCGGTATGGCAACACTCTCCCATTCTACACGGCAGGGTAGAAAACGCGTCAACCCTGCTGGTCGTGTAACGAAACGACCGAACAATGTACCGAAATGGTTGGTAGCGAACTGGCCGTGTAGCTAAACGTCTAGATAACATTTATAAGTTCAGCGGTAAGGGTTAATTTTCTTATCTGTTCATTACTTGATGCTGCCTGATTTTATGCTAGTTATGATCGCATATGGGCACTGCCAATTTGGTAGACAGAAAGCAGTAGTTGCATGCCTATCATACGAGAATCTAAACAATAAATAAGCGTTTTGCTTATTTATTGTTTACATTCTCGTATGATAGGCATGCAACTACCATAGATACAAAGTCACAAATTAGATATCTTTCTTAGGTTACTATATTCTCGGCAAATTCTTTTTAATGCGAATTTTGTGGGTTACAGGAGGATCATACATTATAATTATTTGGGACTGCAATACATCAAAGACATGAAGTGAAATGCCTCACAAAATGTACCACTGCCATGTAATTTACTTTATATTGGAATGGTCCAGAAATGGTGTCATTCACCATAACCTAACCAAAAAGTCTTCGTGATTTAAGGATAACATTGCTGTGGTCACAAGCCAGTTTTCATGAAGAAATAATTGTAATTCATTTTAAGTGATGGCGAGTCTAACCTAACCTAGGTATAGGTAAGGATATGTAAAATTTGGTTGACAAGATTATCTTTTTCTCAGTCTAAGATCATAGACATAAATGTCTCAGATTTATTTGTGGGCTTCTGCTGCTATTTCTGCCTAAATTCACTAATTTCCTTGCTAATCCTGTGTGTGTGGGGGGGTGATGGTGAAGGTGTTTCCTGACAAATGGACACTAGTAAAGGATTTGCAAGAATCAAAAACATTGATTTCTGACATCATTGATTATTGAGTGGTTGTATACCTCTGCAATTTTTTTTTTTACCAAGATTTCATGTTTTCAGTTATCTATTCTACTGTATCCTTCATCATACTCTAACTATAATATAATTATTTTTTATCATTATTATTATTTTCATTATTATTATTATTATTATTATTATCATTATTATTATTATTATTATCATTATTATTATGTATGATGTAGCACTGTATGGGGCAGAAACGTGGAACATAAGAGAGGAAGAGAGGAGTTTGAATGTGTTTGAGATGAGGTGTCAGAAGTATGATGGGGGTTACTAGGCTTGATAGAGTGAGAAATGAGGAGGAGAACAGGGGTGGAAAGGGAGTTGGGAGATAGGGTTAATGAAAGAGTATTAGGATGGTTTGGACACATGGAAAGAAAGAGTGAAGAAAGACTAGTAAAAGAGGTATGGAAGGCAGATGTGGAGGGAGCAGAACATGAGGGGACGTCCTAGGATGAGATGGATGGATGGGGTGAAGGGGGCTTTGGAGAGGAGGGGAATGTCTGTTGAGGAAGGATGGAAGGGGACAGAAAACAGGGGTGAATGGAGAGTGGTTGTATATGGATGTTTGTGATTGCATGAGGTGGAATGGGGGGTGAGGTAGTATGTGTGAGCAAAATTTGATGCAGTCTGAAGGGATTTCTCCCCATCTTCTCCTTTTATGCATGGGGGGCGGAGAGGGGGGGTTGCCAATTTAATGAAGTGGCCTTGCTGTGGATGTGCTGTGCCTTGCGAGACTGCCTCTGACCCAGGGCAGTGGACAAGGTGCAGGGATGACCCGTCATCCAGGAGGTGCTAAGATAAGAGGAAGGGTGGAGGGGAGTGGAGTGTATTCAGGGATGGAATGGGTGGGAATGATTTTATGTCTTTTTCTTTTTGGCTACCTCCCTTGTAAGGGGGAAGAAGCCTTGGTATATGTATGTATGTGTTATCATTATTATTACTATTATTATTATTATCATTATTGTTATTACTATTTTTAACTTCATTATTTTGTGGCTTCTTATTTCTCAGTTAATAATAACATTACTATTTTACCAGTTTTTGTGCTTCATCATTTTGATTTTTTCATCATTCTTCTTCTTCTATTTCTTCTTCCTCTATTTCTTCTTCTTCTTCTATTTCTTCTTCTTCTATTTCTTCTTCTTCTATTTCTTCTTCTTCTGTTTCTTCTATTTCTTCTTCTTCTATTTCTTCTTCTATTTCTTTTTCTTCTTCTATTTCTTCTATTTCCTCTTCTTCTATTTCTTCTTCTATTTCTTCTTCTATTTCTATTTCTTCTTTTTCTTCTATTTCTTCTTCTATTTCTTCTTTTTCTTCTATTTCTTCTTTTTCTTCTATTTCTTCATCTTCTATTTCTTCTTCTATTTCTTCTATTTCTCCTTCTTCTATTTCTTCTTCTTCTATTTCTTCTTCTTATTTTTCTTCTTATTCTTATTCTTCTTCTATTTCCTCTTCTATTTCTTCTTCTTCTTCTTCCTTTCAGCTTCTTTGGCACTTTAGTTAATGCCTCAGTGTATTACTTTATTTTCATCATACTCCTTAAATATCAGTAATATACTTTGTATCGGAATGCTGTACAAATAGTATCATGCACGATAACCTGAAAAATTAAATCTTATGTTGATTTACGAGCAAAATTGCTATGAGACAAAAAGATTCACGCGAATTCATTTGAACTTGCTCTTTTCGCTGAATAACTGTAACTCAATATGCTCTTCCGACTGTGCCCCCCCATTTGATTTGATGGAAGGGAGGGGTGAATATAACCTGTCCTAGATGTATTTAGGGATAGGTGAAGATAAATTGGCCAGAAGTAATCTACTTCTCACGCAAGGATGTAAAAAAACAATTTATATATGGGCATCTGATGGTATTACTTTGGAATGTTACTTGTTTCCCTGCCAACCCCAAGAGGGAAGAGGGGGGAGGGTTCACCACAAAATGGAAAACAAGTAATTTTCTGTAAATATCAGATTCTCATGAATCTCTCAAACATTAATTCATGATGAAGATTTCTTATTTCCAACTACGCTAATGTATCCAGTATCATACTCATACACTGATCTCTTTTTCTTATTTCCTCTCTCTGCAGTATGTATTCAGCCACTCATTCTTATCATTTCCTAATTTTTATAGTCAGTCTTTTTTCTTCTCATTTTCTGCACAACCTCAAAATTTTTAGTATTTGTTCAACCATCCATTTCTTTCCTATTCCATTTAGCTTCTTCTTTAATATGAGTTATATGTATTTTGATTAATGCCCCACTGTATTTGTACATGCTTGTGTAACTCCTATTACATGCTCTCAAAAAATTAGATGTTGAACTTATTATACATTTACTTCTAGGTCGAGGGGTAAATATCAATATTTCCTTGGAAAAGTAGCAGAAAATCCTGTGTGGCATCTTCAGCATAATTGTCTGGCGAGTCGTCTAAGATATTATATGATGACCCACACTGGAGAGAAAACTTTCCAAAGTGACTTGTGTGATTCAGCCTTCTCAGGAAAGAGTGCTCTTGAACGACATGTGAGGACCCACACAAGAGAGAAGCCTTTCCAATATGACCTGTGTGATAAAGCTTTCTCACATAAGAGTGATCTCAAACAACACATAGTGACCCACACTGGAGAGAAGCCTTTCCAATGTGACCTATGTGATGCAGCTTTCTCAGGAAAGTATGCTGTCAAACGACATGTGAGGACCCACACTGGAGAGAAGCCTTTCCAATGTGACCTGTGTAATACAGCTTTCTCACATAAGACTTCTCTCAAACGACACATGATGACCCACACTGGAGAGAAACCCTTCAAGTGTGACCTGTGTGATGCAGCTTTTACAGGAAAGAGTGGTCTAGAATATCATGTGATGACCCACAGTGGAGAGAAGCCTTTCAATTGTGACCTGTGTGATGCATCTTTCTCAAGAAAGATTGCTCTTGAACGACACATGATGATCCACACTGGAGAGAAGCCTTTCAAGTGTGACCTGTGTGATGCAGCTTTCTCAAGAAAGAGTGTTCTTAAATATCACATGATGACCCACACTGGAGAGAAGCCTTTCAAGTGTGACCTGTGTGATGCGGGTTTCTCAGGAAAGCATACTCTCAAATATCATGTGATGACCCACTCAGGAGAGAAGCCTTTCAAGTGTGACCTGTGCGATGCAACTTTCTCAGGAAAGACTGCTCTTGAACGACATGTGATGATACACACTGGAGACAAGCCATTTAAGTGTGACCTGTGTGATGCAGCTTTCTCAAGAAAGTGTAATTTAAAAAAACATGTGATGACCCATACTGGAGAGAAGCCTTTCAAGTGTGATCTGTGCAATGCAGCTTTTTCACAAAAGATTACTCTCAAAAATCATGTGATGACCCACACTGGAGAGAAGCCTTTCAAGTGTGACCTGTGTGGTGCAGCTTTCTCAAGAAAGGGTGTTCTCAGATATCATGTGATGACCCACACTGTAGAGAAGCCTTTTAAGTGTGAACTGTGTGATGCAGCTTTCTTGACAAAGGATAATCTCAAAGAACATGTGATGATCCACACTGAAGAGAAGACTTTCAAGTGTGACTTGTGTGATGCATCTTTCTCAAGAAAGAATGATCTCAAACGACACGGGGTGAACCACAGCGGAAAGTCACTTCAATTGTGACCTGTGCGATACAGATTTCTCAGAAAAAAAAAATGATAATTTTATATATTACATAGCGATCCATACAGGAAAGAATAATTACACTGGGTAACAGCCAAAAAATCGTCAGGGGTTTCTCAACTGATTTAGACTAATTTTGGTGTTCTGAGTCCGAATATCACATTGGTTTTGCTCAATCAGGTCAACTTTTTGAGATTCAGCCATAGACCTACCTGACGAGCTATACATATGATAATTTGAAGGGTTTTGAGTTCAATCCTATTTTTCTTGAAGAATATAGCGAATTATTCATATATAAATGGTTGCTTCTGGTGTGTTTCTGTTTGAAATTGACTAATTGACTTATTTCTTTTCAGGGTATTGATATGGCTTCAGCGCGACGGTCATGCAGGAATAATCCTGACATTTTCTGCTATATTTGCGGAGAATACACGCTGTCAATGCACAGGAAGAACATCACAAGCTTTGTGAAGCGCGCATACCAGGCTTACTTTCAAGTCAAGCTGGGTGACCAAGATAAGTCCTGGGCACCGCACACGGTGTGCAAGACGTGCGTGGAATACCTCCGGCGGTGGACGAAGGGCACGAAAACTTCACTGAAGTTTGGGATTCCGATGGTTTGGAGGGAGCCGTCTGACCATGAATCGGATTGTTATTTCTGCGTCATCAATATTACTGGCATCAACCGGAAGAATCGGAGTAGCCTCCAGTACCCCGACCTTCCATCTGCCCGCCGTCCAGTTGCTCACTGCGAAAAACTTCCTGTACCAGCGTGCAGAGAGCTTCCTGACAGCGACGACGAGGCCACCACTGCATATGAGGGAGGAGATACAGAAGAAGAGTATGAATCACAAGATGGTCCGCAGCCCTTTTCACAATGTGAGCTTAATGATCTGGTTCGGGATCTCGGCTTGTCGAAGACTTCCGCCGAGCTGTTGGCCTCCAGACTCAAAGAGAAAAATGTACTCGGCGAGGACGCGCGTATCACTTTCTTTCGTAGATAATTATCAGCCTTTTCACAAAGGACTTATTTCAAATGTCACGTAGTCACTCACACTTCCTCACAAAAGGTTGACCTGCACTGGTGAGAAGCCTCTCCAGTTTGATTCGAGTGATTTAGCTCATCTTCTGTATGATGGTACTTTCATCTGTTAACCCATTAAACTCCGATGACAAGATGTCTTGTCATTTGGTCAAATAAAACAAAAAATCATAAAACACCAAAATGTTTGATCAAACACCAGAAAAATATGACGTCAGTCCTCGCTTCGCTCGCGACTGACGTCATATTTTTCTGGTGTTTGATCAAACATTTTGGTGTTTTATGATTTTTTGTTTTATTTGACCAAATGACAAGACATCTTGTCATCGGAGTTTAATGGGTTAAGTATTGATCCACTGTTACAGACCTGTTGAGTCATCACACATGCATACTGTCAGTTGTAAATGTTGGTTGACTCTTGGTTGTGCAGTTATTTCGCCTTGTAAGAGGCCGGTAGTTGTACGAATGGAAATGAGCCAGCCTGCTCGCCTGTTGTTATGAAAACATGAGGTGACGCTATGTCTATGTAAACACACCGACGGTGGTGACTGTTTTATAATCGATGTTGTATCAAACTCTGTAAGCGCAGGTTAGCTTCGTTTGACTAATGCTGAGGTAAACAATATCGCTAGTGGCATTGTAATGGCTTTCCGGATTGGTGCAAGGTGGAGAAGGAGGAAAAAACTATTGGTGCATGAATTCAAAGTCACGCCCATAAGGAGTGACATTTATTTGAGAAGTCACCGGAGATTGGTTTAGAAAAATTAGTGACGTCAGACGAAGGTAGCTTAGCGTAGGATACGGGATCTCGTCAGAGGGTGTGGAGAGAGGATCGAGAGAGGATCAGGAGACGATGTAGAGACGAGAGAAAGAGATCCCGAGTGTAAGCAGAAGGTGAAATTACAGTGAAAGAAGAAAGAAAATTCACCACCCTTTTATTAACCCAAAGGACGAGAGAACTAGGCACGGGGCCTAGAAAATAGTGAGACTACAGAAAAAAGAAGGCAAGGGGCCTTGAGACGAGTGATATTACAAGTCAAATTTAAGTGACAGTGGTGACAAGGGGAGGTGAAAGTGGTGGCAGCGGTGGGATGAATGAACTGAGTGTTAAACACCTCCGAAGAGAAGTGGCGCAAGAAGTCTACGGGAACAAGACAACCAAGACATTTTTCCTTCTTTGTACTTAAAGTCTTGAGTGTTTCACTAAGTGCACAAATGTTCTTGTAATTACAGAAAACTGTAAAAAAAATGTTAGCGGGTGCCATGACTGGTAGATACAGATATCTGCACTTTATGACAGATGCAGTTTTGTTTACCATAGCATTGTGGAAAGTTATTTGGAGTATACCCAGTTGTTACTTGTAGTTTGTTACTGTAAATGTAACTATGATAATAATTCAGCAGTGTTTATTGAATCCCTGGAAATACAACACCGACAGTTTAATAAAGTCTTTTCAAAAGTGATATCAGATGTCATATGATGACTTGCTCATTGTTGTTGAAGAATAAATCCATGATGTTAGATGAATGTTTTGTTTTTGTTATTATCTGAGCCAAGTAAAATTTGTAGTGTCTAGTACTAGTTTTGATTGTATTTTATCTTCTTAGTACCACCTGAGAGAGAATTTCATGGTCATATTCTGAAATATATCATGACACCTCTGACTTTTAGTGCCTTTGTCTGCTATGTATGAAATGTAGTTGTCAATTGATACATACATATACCAAGGCTTTTTTCCTCCTTACCAGGGAGGTAGCCAAAAAGGACAAGGCATAAAATCATTCCCACCCATTCCATCGCCGAAAACACTCCATACCCCTCCACCCTCCCTCCCATCTTAGCACCTCCTAGATGACAGGTCATCCCTGCACCCTGTCCACTGCCCTGGGTCAGAAGCAGTGTCACAGGACACAGCAAGGCCGCTTCATTAAATCGGCGACCCCCCCCCCCTCTCCGTCCCCCCATATAAAGGAGAGGACGGGGAGAAATCCCTTCGGACTGCGTCAAAATTTTTGCTCACACACACTACCTCACCCCCCATTCCCCCGTCCATTCCACCTCATGCATCACAACATTTTCCATATACAACCATTCTCCACTCATCCCTGTCTTCTGTCCTCTCCCGTCCTTCCTCAACAGACATTCCCCTCTTCCCCAAAGCCCCGTTTACCCCATCCATCCATCTCATCCTGGGACGTCCCCTCACGTTCACTCCCTCCACATCTGCCTTCCATACCTCCTTTACTAGTCTTTCTTCACTCATTCTTTCCATGTGTCCAAACCATCCTAATACTCTTTCATTAACCCTATCTCCCAACTCCCTTTCCACCCCTGTTCTCCTCCTCATCTCCTCATTTCTCACTCTATCTAGCCTAGTAACCCCCATCATACTTCTCAGACACTTCATCTCAAACACATTCAAGTTCCTTCTCTCTTCCTCTCTTATGTTCCATGTTTCTACCCCATACAGTGCTGTTGGCACAATCACTCCTTCATACAGTCTCCTCTTAGCATCCATTCCCAAATTTCTATTCCTCATTACACTTTTTAATCCACCAAGGCATTTACTCGCTTCTCTCAATCTACATTCTACCTCCACCTTCACTCCACCTTTTCCTGCCACATTTGCACCCAAATATCTAAAACTATCCACTTCCTCCAGTTGCTCTCCCTTAATGCTCACTTCCAGATTACTGCCACTTTCACCCCTTGAACATCTCATCACCTTACTTTTACCCACATTTATCTTCAGCTTTCTTCTATCACACACTCTCCCAAACTCTGTCACCAACTTCCTCACTCCCTCCTCCGATCCTGCCACAAGCACAGTGTCGTTCGCAAACAACAGCTGGCTCACCTCCCACTTATCTCCATTTTCCTTAACCATCTCCAATCCCTGACCCACTACCCTTGCATTCACCTCTTGCACCACCCCATGCATGTATAAGTTGAACAGCCAGGGTGACATAACACATCCCTGACGAAGTCCCACCTTTACCTCAAACCACTCACTCTCTCCATTTCTAATCCTGACACAAGCTCTACTACTCTCATAAAAACTCTTGACAGCTCCGAGAAGCTTTCCTCCTATCCCATATATCCGCATAACCTCTCGCAGTGCCTTTCTGTCTACCCTATCTTAAGCCTTTTCCAGATCCATAAAGGCCCAGAAAACATCCTTCCCCTTTCCTATAGCTTTCTCACATATCTGTCTTACCACAAAAATCTGATCTACACAACCTCTACCTGTCCTAAACCCACACTGTTCCTCACCAATTACTCCCTCTGTTCCTCTCCTAATCCTCTCAATCAAGATCCTCCCATAAGCCTTCCCAACTACACTTAACAAGCTAATCCCTCTGAAACTACTACATTCACACTTGTCCCCCTTTCCCTTGTAAAGTGGGGACTCTACCTTCTCACCGGCAAACATTAAATAACCTCACCAACCAGTCCACCATCACTATACCTCCTTTTTTAAGACATTCTGCATGGCATCCATCCAGACCAGGTGCCTTACCTGCTTTCATCATCTTAACTGCTGCCTTCACTTCATCCTTCCTTATTTCTCCTCCATTCTCCTCACTCATCACTCTCATTTTCTTAGCATTTCCCACTGCAGCTATCTTTCCCTCCCTATCCTCCTTCACATTAAGCAACTCCCTAATATATTCTGTCCATCTTCCCCTTACTACCTTCTCCTCCATTATCATCTCTCCATCTGCACCTTTTACCTTTTCTTCTCTACTTGATTCGCCTCCTCTTCCTCTCTTAATTTCTTTCCAAAACATCTTTTTATTACTTTCAAAATTTTCTGTCATACTCTTACCCCATTTTACATCTGCTCTCCTCTTTGCCTCCTTTACCTTTTTCTTTACTTCTCTTTTCTTTTCCCTGTACGTCTCATATGACTCCCTCGTCTATTTTGTAACCAAGAGATAGGTAAACGTGTAGTGGAGTGGAAGGAGGTTTCCTCAAGGATAATGTGGATGAAGGTGAAACTGGGAAAGGAGATATGGTTTTTTGTAAGTGCATATGGGCCTGGTAGTGAGAAGAATGTAGAAGAAAGGGAGGCCTTTTGGATAGATTTAAATGAGTGCATAGAGGGTTTAGGGAGAAGTGTAAATGTAATAGTACTGGGAGACCTTAATGCTAGGGTAGGAAAGGAGCCAATTGATGGAGTGGTTGGGAAATGTGGAGTTCCAGGAAAGAATCGTAGTGGAGAGTTGATAGTAGAAATGTGTCTAGAGAGAGAGTTGATGATAGCAAATACAGTTTCGGGAGAAAGACAAGCATAAGTACACATGGGAGAGGGTGGTGGAGGGAAAGGTGGTAGAGAGAGCTTTAATGGACTATGTAGTGGTAAATAGGATTATGATAGGAAGAGTTAGGGATGTACATGTGCTAAGGGGAGAGGGTGGGGGAATATCAGATCATTTTTTGGTGGAAGGTAAGTTGAGAGTGGAGGACAGATGGAGGAAGAGGAAAGGGACAAAAGGTAGGGAGGTGCTTAGAGTGAACTCTTTAAACGAAGAGGAAAAGGAGAAGGAGTACAAGAGGAAGCTGCAGGAGGAGTGGGAGGGAGTGAAGGATAGAGTAGATGTAGGTGTGGAGGAGGAATGGGGATGGTTCAAGGAGGGAGTCACAAAGTGTGCAAAGATGGTGTGTGGAACAAGAAGGTCAGGAGGAAATAGAAGGAAGGGTAGTGAATGGTGGGATGAGGAAATGAAGAAGGTTGTAGAAGAGAAGAAGCGAGCTTACACAGATTGGTCAATTGATATTTTATGTAATATATCCTTCGAGTCTTTGTTAGGGCAACAAACATTGAAGCTTCCTGAATAGTGAGCTTTTTTGAGAAAGACTCTTTACTGTGGTTGTTATTATTACTGTTATTATTTTTATTTATTATAATGATCATTATTGTTATTTATTTACTATTAATTTATATACTGTATATTCTATTTGTAGGTCGTGAAATAGGTCTAAAAATGTTATGGCCTTCCTTTGGTGTTTTACCTGTCTGAATTTGATTTTTCTGAACATGGGTTTCTAGTTTTTTCATGTAAATGAGATATTTTTTTGGGTGGTCATGACTGCACCCTTTATTTATTTATTGATAATTTTTTAAATTAATTTTTCCTTTTTTATTATTTCTCTTTTAGAAGTGGTATGTACTACATCATCTTTGGCTGCCATAGGTTCCATTTTCATCATCGATCCCTTCTTTTGGTTAGTTCAGTTGCAGGATAAAGAATATGGTTATGGTAGACTGAATAACATTACAGGAGGGTGTTGCTCGAGTATTTTGGTTCTTGTGTGTCTGTTGATTGGACCTGGTCTGTTTCTCAAGTGATAAGATGCATTTTACTCCCCTCGTCTGTTTTACCCAAATCGGCTTTTGCTGCCTCCTTTTTGTTTCAATATTGTTATTTTGTGCTTCCTGTTCCTTTGAGTTCATTATAGTTTTTGTTATATTTGTTACAGTAGCCAGACATCCTGCTTCAGGCAGCACAATCCAATTTTTTAGCACTCCTCTGTCCTGCACCACCTCAAGCAGGACATTAGTTTGTCCTTTTTGGAGCCTGTCTAAAAAGAATTATATAAATTATGTCAAGTATACTAAGACAGTGGGATAGGAAGGGCTTATTTTAATCATAATTTTATGTAGTTGCTGCTGGGAGCTGCAGTGTACTTGTACAATACAAACCATGAATAAAGTACACGTCTGAGTCTGAGACTTCGACTTTGAGTCTCTAACACAGTCATTCGGCTGAAGGCCACAGTGAAGAGTGGACGGTCCACATTACCTCTACCCGGGCTGGGATTCGACCTGTTTCAACAATGAATGCAATAACACTTATTTGTTCAGCTTAAATTTTGTTAGACTCCATACCTGCCCAACAGATGAAAAAAAAGAAAAGAAAAAAATAGTCGACATCCAAAGACAAGATGCTGAAAGTAGTCATGATGGCCAAGGGGATGATCTTGAGACCCTTGCACTATTTACTATATATATATATATATATATATATATATATATATATATATATATATATATATATATATATATATATTTCAGATCTGCTATCATCCAAACTACGGAACTTTCTATACATGTGAAGCAAACCTTGTTTGATCAACTCCATCTCCCCAAACCTAAGTTACTATATCCATAACTAACCATTATATACCCATTAACTAACCCTTTTGTTGCTTGCCACATGCAAGTATCAACCGTAAGCTCAACCCACTGTGATCCCAACAAAGACACCCAATATTGCCATGCCATTTTAATCACACTCTTAAAGACACACAGAACTGTAATAATTGTAAGTGCTAACCCATACAAAATAATGATTTAGTCAACTATTAAAGTGTTACCAGCGTTTTTGATGTAATATATATGATTCAAATCATATTACATAGTGCACAATAGGTAATATGATTTTATTCATTTGCCTGTGCTTTCTAAATAGAAATGAATTAAACATATCAAAACTCAAATGAAGAGGTTGCCGTTCATAACATTGGAGTACTGACTTTTTTTTAGATGAATAAATTTTAAAATTTTACACACTCAAATAACTTTTAAAACATATAATACCAAAACAGAGTTAGAGCAGTTTAGTGTTCTCAGTTTTTCTTTAAAGAATATTATTCTTTACATTGTCACAATTTATCAGGTGATTAAATGATCGAGGTGGTGTGACTAGATGAAAAGGTGTCCAAAATTGTATGGATAACTAAAGGATAGTGCACCAAAAGATGATGTCGACTCAACATTAGTTGACCCTGGAAAAACGACGTAACATTGTTTGTTCCCCGACAACCAAACCACAGCTACAGAACAAAAAATGGGGCACAAATTACCTACCCTTACATCCCGTTGCCCCCCTACCTCCACTTTTCTAAGCATGTATCTAAAATGAGGTATGATAAATTGAGGGTGAGAGACAGGATCCCAAGAGAGCAGCCCCTACCCTATGTTGTACTACAGTTAGGCTAATACAGGCTCCCCCTCCCCAACACACACACACACACACACACACACACACACACATCTCCATTACCTCGTCAGGGACTCAACCAACTTTGTTCAGTTGCATAAAAAACTGAATGTGGAACACACACACACACACACATAATTTAATAAGAACAATCAAAGTGGCATTTACATACCTGGATGAAGAAATGGTGAGGAAAATTCTAATAACTCTGATAAGACCAAGATTGGAATATGCAGCAACGATGTGGTCACCAAGTACAAAAAAATGTATAACAGAACTTGAAAGAATACAAAGAGCAGTAACAAAATTGGCACCAACACTCAAAACTATCATATGATGAGAGACTAGCAAAACTTGAGCTACAGATACTAGAGTAAAGAAGAGAGGAGATTTGATATCTATTTACAGAATCATGAAAGGCATGGAAAATATTGTCATATTTTCTTATTTAACTTCGAATCGTTTGTTTATTTGCGCGTCATACTCTGTCTGTCTGGCTACGCCGTTTGTTTTGGTTGCGCGTCATACTCGGTAAACTGTAGACCAAGATCTAAGAATATAAGGTCTAACCACTTCCGACCGAATTTCGAGGGAGTTGGCGCAGCGGGCCCGTGAACGTCACCTGGCTGTTCAAAGTGGGGTTAGCGGGTCCTATAGCTGTCAGTTGAAGCTGGTCCGTCGTTCGAAAATGACGTCGCCTTCGCTCGCACTGCTCCACGCAATTAGTTATATTCTGACAAATATTATATAAAATATATATAAAATATTATAGTTCCTGTCTATATATATGAATATATAATATATATATATATATAATATATAAAATATTATAGTTCCTGTCCTCCTTGGCGTTTCACAGTTTTCTTCAGTGTATCACAAAGAGAAAATGGACTCAGCCAAATGACGTCAGAAGCTGCGCAGAAGAATGTAAACGGTCTGACCTGTATATTTAGACCTTGCTGTAGACGAAGCTGACTAGCTACGTCGTCGCATTCTGTCTGGGACCGGTTAGACAAACAGTCGTGACTCTCCTCGTAAGTTGCTTCCCTCCCTTTTCTTGTCAATTATGTGGTTTACTCATATGATGAGTCCTATATGTTCATTATATATATATATATATATATATATATATATATATATATATATAATCAACACAGCGCTCGTAGAGGTTGTTCTCTCAACAGACTCCCAGGAATCGTCGCCGGCCGGTGGTGGCGAAGAGATATATCTCCTTGCTGCTACCGGTCTGGCATGGCCGACCTCTACGTTGACGTCGGCAGGCGGGTTTACACCAAGACAAATACACACATTTCCCAAGTCACGTAAATCTCTGTTTTCAGAGTAGTGCTTGGAAGAAAAGAGGCACACGCACACTTGCTCGCTGGCAAAAGCAGAGGCCCAAACCGTCTCACTCAGAACTCTCAATCTGATCGCAGGCTGGTCGACGGAGAGACTTGGGACACCTTTCTGTCCAACCGGCCCGCAACTTAACGCTGGCCTCTTCGCTGACGCTGGTGAGCGAGTTTACACTTTAACATTTACACACATTTCCCAATCGCGTAATTCTCTGTTTTCAGAGTTGTGATTGGAAGCAAAGAGATCATACAACACCCGCCCGTCTGCCCCTCCCTCGCACCGCCACTGAATCAACTCTTCTGGAACCCAAACCCAACCTGGGGAAAAACAGGCAACGCTCGCCCCACCTGTGGCTCATCAGGAACGCGCTCGCCAGCGGTGGTGGCGAGGAGTTATATCCCCTTTGCCGCTGCCAGTCTGGTTATGGACCGATCTCTTCGTTGACGTCGGCAGGCGGGTTTACACCGCCCGTCTGCACCGCCACTGGATCAACTCTACAGGACTTCAAACCCAACCTGGGGAAAAGCAGGCAACGCTCGTCCCACCTGTGGCTTATCAGGACCGCGCTCTACACGCGGGAAGTGAACTCAACTCACTTCCCGTAAGATACACACATGCACCTCTCACAAACAGTGCCACAACACACGCACAAACATCTACACTTACTTTTTCTTCGACTAAAATTCGCTTCCTTTCTAACTTTCTCTTCTACTACATCTTCTCATTTCAGTTTACCTCCCACTAAAGATTTTTCCGTTTTTCCACCTTTCTCTACTACTACGCCTCCTACCATTTTCTAAACTTTCGTTGGTGATCCTAATCCTAACCCCGGCGTCAGCGCTGCCCTCCAAGCTCCCGGTCCATTTCTCCCAAGCCACGACCACCAATAAACCCCTAATCGCTCGCAATTCGCCCGGTGGCAATAGCCCTCTTTTATACGCTACTATCTTTTCATTTTCTTACAGACATTCTTCCCCTCCCACAAAAACCGATCCCGCGCAAGCGAGGTGGTCTTTCCTAGAGATTCAGAATTCAGAATTCTGTCTGGGACCGGTTAGAGAAACAGTCGTGACTCTCCTCGTAAGTTGCTTCCTTCCCTTTTCTTGTCCTATATGTTCAATATATATATATATATATATATATATATATATATATATATATATATATATATATATATATATATATATATATATATATTGTGTAAACTATGTTTTGTAATGTATTTCCAGGTGTTCTAGTTGATTAAAGCTAGGGAGTAGCTACCAAGACTTATCATCATGACATATATATATATATATATATATATATATATATATATATATATATATATATATATAATGAACATATAGGATTCATCATATGAGTAGACCACATAATTGACAAGAACAGGGTGCAGCTTTTCCATTTCTTGTTTATTTCTTAGTTTACCATTTACATACATGTAAAATAGTTTTGGCTGTTCCTTGCACTTTTCTATTATATCTCTTTCACATTTTCTCTTTTCATCTCTGCGTATTTTTACAATCATTTCTTAGTCTGATATATGTTTGTGTGTGTGTGTATGTATATATATATATATATATATATATATATGTATATATATATATGTATATATATATATGTATTTTTATTCAACCACAAACAACTTTTAATTCCATGCCATCGCAATCGAGACTGAAGAATCGCTCGATGGAGACATTTTGTTGGAAATTGAAACGAGGACGAGCCGAGGATTCGAACCCAGCTAACCCGTAACAAAGTTACAGTGACTTAAACCAATGCGCTATCAATGCGCTATCAAGAGAAACATAAAATGTCTCCATCGAGCGATTCTTCAGTCTCGATTGCGATGGCATGGAATTAAAAGTTGTTTGTGGTTGAATAAAAATATCAATTGATCGCTGGGAACCATTCAGTGTAGATGTATATATATGTATATGTATTATATATGTGTATTATATGTGTATGTATATATATATACATATATATATATACATATATATTATATGATTGGCGGAAATTTAGGATTGTAGACTCACAATCAACCGACCACGAGCTTACGACTGCCACGTCAAGCTGGGCATGAGATGTTTGTATTATTCAGCATCATGTTTACACATGTTTCACTTTTTTTTTGTCTAAGATCTATTTTTCTCTGTGGAATGGTTACGTTAGATTGTGCTAGGATATACCAAGATCTAAGAATATAAGGTCTAACCACTTCCGACCGAATTTCGAGGGAGTTGGCGCAGCGGGCCCGTGAACGTCACCTGGCTGTTCAAAGTGGGGTTAGCGGGTCCTATAGCTGTCAGTTGAAGCTGGTCCGTCGTTCGAAAATGACGTCGCCTTCGCTCGCACTGCTCCACGCAATTAGTTATATTCTGACAAATATTATATAAAATATATATATAAATATATATAAAATATTATAGTTCCTGTCTATATATATATGAATATATAATATATATGATATATATATATATATATATATATATATATATATATAATATATAAAATATTATAGTTCCTGTCTTCCTTGGCGTTTCACAGTTTTCTTCAGTGTATCACAAAGAGAAAATGGACTCAGCCAAATGACGTCAGAAGCTGTGTAGAAGAATGTAAACGGTCTGACCTGTATATCTAGACTTTGGGATATACTACGTTTGGAGCTATTGGACAACGTAAATTCCACGTTTGCGTGATTATCGAATTTTACCCTAACCTTACCTAAGGTAAATATTCCATAGAAAACACACGCGCGCACACACAAATCGAGGCGCAGTTTGTAGAGTTCCAGGCTACCACTATGGAGGTCTGGGTTCGACTATAGAGGGCTGAAATAATTTCAGTATCGCTGCGCTGCGAGTTGTTACTCCAACTCTCGTGGGCAGGGAGTTGGGGGTGCGTGAACTAACGAAGAGAGAATTGGATGTAAGCAAAGTGGAATCACCATTGGGGGTTATACCTAAAAAGTCTTGTGCGGTAGAAACCCCAATATCAACCCAAAGGTTTGATAATAATATATTTTTAGGGTTTATAAGAGAAAGTGGAATATTAAGTAGAGGTTTAGAATTGGAAAGAGAATCTAGGTATGAAACGTCCTAAGAAATCGGAAAAAACTAATAGCCAAACTAACAGAACTTGATCTAAAAACGGGATCTAACATAGTCAAAATAGAAACCGAAAGAATAACAAATGAAGATAAAAACAAAAATGAGGCTTTGGAAAAAGAAGTGAAAGAACAAATACAAGTGGTGACCGAGGAAGTTGGAGAAACAAAGAGGATCCCCAAGAAATAAAAAATCAATGGAAAATGGAGAAAGTACAGCAATAGGTGGGGGAAAAAATGCTAAAGAAACGGTAATTAAAGTAATGAAAAAGATAATTGGGTCACAGACACAATGGATAAAAAAGTGCATAGTAGCTTATGGTATTACAGAGAAACATGATGTATCTAGATGCCAAGGAGAAAAAGAAGAGAAAGAAATTGCAAAAGAAATTCTGAAGGAGACACAAGAGGAGGGACAAGTAATGGACAAAGAAATAGAGGTATATAAAATGGGTCAATACTCCAGAGGGGAAAATATATATATAGACGACTAAAAACCAAACTAAGGTCTCAAATGATAGCAGAAGTTCTATCAAAAATAGCACAGCTGGCAAATAGTAAAAATTACAAAAATGTATGGATAGAAAAAATGAGCGATGAGGAAAAAGAGAGGGAAAAGACACTAAGAAATGAAGAAGAGGAAGAAAAGAGAAAGAAGAACAGAGCTTAAAAAGAACGATTTTTAGAGTACTAGACCTAAGGCTGAGGAAATCGTATATATGAAAAAGAAGAAAAAAAAATAACGTTTACTAACATAGATGGTATGATTTCAGGACTAAATGAATTAGACGACTATATGGCAGTAGAGAAAACATATAATGGGAATTGTGGAGACAAAATTAAAAGATCCACTACCACCTAATACTGTGG
The DNA here is from genome assembly GCF_046742065.1 of Oratosquilla oratoria. NCBI lineage: Eukaryota > Metazoa > Arthropoda > Malacostraca > Stomatopoda > Squillidae > Oratosquilla > Oratosquilla oratoria. The sequence goes on along the minus strand of NC_134788.1, from coordinate 21,423,400 downwards.
GACAAGGTTTATACAACCGTTGGATGAAAAATAGAAAGGAGAAGCAGGGTGGAGGAGTCATGTTTTTGACTAAGAAAGGCTTAAATGTGACAAAGATAACAGAAGGAAAATATTATGTGGAATTGATTATGATAGAAGTTGAAAACAGTGACATGAAAAATAGAAAATATGTAGTAATATATATGTCCCCAAAACCATACTCTTTGACAGAGTGATCATTCCAAAATATTGGATGATACAAAGCATGCATTATTAATTGAATTATTGAAAGGAGGAAACATATTGATTATGGGGGACTTTGACTCAAAAGAAATATGTTGGGAAGAAATGACAGTGAAAGGTGAAGAACTTTGGGGGAAATATACCACTGGACATGACCATTGAATACACAATGACTCAATGGGTAAATAAAAATACCAGGTTTAGGAACAATGAAGAACCTTCGAGACTAGATTTAATATTTACGCCAGAGCCTGAAATTGTGGATAAGATGGAATACAAGACACCAATTGGGAAGAGTGACCACATGCTAATAGAATTCGAACCAAAAGAACAATTTGATTTGATAAGAAATGAGAAACATAGAAAAGGAAGTCTAATGTATAACAAAACGGATTTTGAGAAACTCAAAAAATTCTTTCAAAATGTAAATTGGGAAAACTTTTTAAGTGAAGAAACAAAGATGGGAGAGAAATGGAATATATCAAAAGAATTTTATAAAGAGGGAATAGACTAATACGTACCAAACCAGAAGCAAGAAAGGGTGCACATTAAGTGCTGGTACAACAAAAAATGTAGTGAGGCTAAAGATGCAAAGCTTGGAGAAGATGGGAAAAACGAGTACGTGGCAAACATATATCAAACTAAGAAGTGAATATGTAAAAACACGCAGGGAAGAAAAGAGAAAATATCAAAAGACATAGTAGACAAATGCAAAGACCAACCTAAACTATTCTACAGGTGTATGAATGGTAACCTAGAAGATAAACAAGAAATAGTGAAACTGCGTCAAGGGAATCAGGAATATATAGATGTAGAAATGGCTGAAATTATGAACAAACATTTTAGATCTGTATTCATAATACAAAATACACAAAATTGGGATCAAGGACAGAGAGAAAGATCCCCCCCCCCCCCATGAATGAAATAACTGTAACAGAAGAAAATAAGGGACCAAAAAATTGTTAGAAAATCACACGGTCCGGAGGGAATTGCAAATCGGATATTAAAAGAAAGTATAGATGAACTAACGGACAAAATATATAAGATAGTTGATTACTCACTCAAAGAAGGAAAAGTGCCACAAGATTGGAAAAATGCAAATATTGTACCAATGTATAAAGGGGGGGTGGAGGGAAACACAACAAACTATAAAAATATGTTAAAAAAAAAAGTAGATGGCTCAAACATCTGGAAGAAAATAATATACTGAATCCAAAACAATTTGGCTTTAGACACGGAAGGTTATGTGCCATTAACCCATTCAACTCCGATGACAAGATGTCTTGTCATTTGGTCAAATAAAACAAAAAATCATAATAAAACAACAAAATGTTTGATGATCAAACAGCACCAGAAAAATATGACGTCATCAGTCCTCCTCCTCGAGGAGGACTGACGACGTCATATTTTTCTGGTGCTGTTTGATCATCAAACATTTTGTTGTTTTATTATGATTTTTTGTTTTATTTGACCAAATGACAAGACATCTTGTCATCGGAGTTGAATGGGTTAAATTGATTTGCTTCTAGTCGAGGCTAGTAGAAATAATGCAACAAAGGGACGGATGAGCTTATTTTACTTTCCTAGATTTGCAAAAAGCATTTGATAAAGTATCACACACACGCACACACGCACACACACACACACACACACACACACACACACACACACACACACACACACACACACAAAAGACTACTAAAAATTCGGAATAATAGGTGGTGTACAAGGAAAGTTATAGAAACGGATGGAAATTTTCCTGATTGGGAGGAAAATGAGGGTGGTACTTAGAGACAAAAACTCGACCTGGGAAGAAATGATAAGTGGAGTCCCACAAGGTTCTGTATTGGCTCCGATAAGGTTTGCCATATATATAAATGACATGGATGAAGGTGTGGAATGTTATATGAACTTCTTTACAGATTATGCAAAACTGCTGAAGAAAGTATAAGTACAGAGGAAGATTGTGAATAACTAGAGAGACCTGGATAAAGTCTGGTAAAGGAGTCAAAAGCGGGAAGTGAACTTCAACATCAAGAAATGTTGTATAATGGAATTTGGAAAAAGTAAAAAATAGAATATCAGGGCAATATAAAATTGGTACAAAGGAAGTAGAAAAAGTTAGCTAGGAAAAGGATCTAGGAGTAATTATCAGCAAAGACATGGCACCAAACAAGCATATCAACAAAATAGTCGGAGAAACCTTCAATTTACTGAGATCAATGAAAGTAGCCTTTGACCACTGGGACAAGGAAATGGTAAAGAATAAATTACTAACACTGATAAGACCAAGATTGGAGTACGCTGCGACACTATGGACACCCAGTACAAAAAAAAAAAAAAAAAGAACATAAAGAAATAAGAATCCAAAGAGCAACGACAAATATGGCACTAACACTCTCTAAATTGACATACGAACAAAGGATTGTCCAAACTGGAACTACCAACCCTAGAACAAAGAAGAGAAAAAGAGATCTAGGGGCCATTTACAGAATTATGAAAGGGATGGAAGTCCTCAACAGTGATTTATTAAAGTGGGATAAAAGAAAAACAAATAAACATGAAAAGAAACTTAAAAAGGATTGTTATAGAAGAGATCTAAAAAAAGAATTGTTTCCCATACATAGCGGTAGATGCCTGGAACAAATTGGATGAGGCAACAGTGTGTGCAAAAAACTATACAAGAATTTAAGAACGAACCAGATGCTGAAGGACACACTGTCGGGTCTACGAGCATAACTCTCTTCTTGTATAATACAACTAGGTAAATACACACATACACGCTCGACGGTGCAGTGGTAGCGTTCGTAACTGCTAACTCAGCGGCCCAAATTCGAATCCCGCCCAGGGCTGAAATGATTTCAGTATTGACCCGCTGCGAGCCGTTACTCCAACTTTCGTGGGCGGGGAGTTGTTTGGGTGTGTCAAGTCACAGCATTACCCATAGATCCGTCATACATGTGATGAGCTCTTCTCCGGGAGTGTAGTAG